>NC_133650.1:216598266-217198266 GCF_009905375.1 Apium graveolens
ATTTAATTAATCAATTGTCTAACTAGATGTTAATAATGAATATACATGTACATAAATCAGATATTTAGCATATAAATAATTGAAACCATCGTAATTTACTAAGAAATATACGATAATTTACATGCTGACACACATATAACTTAATCATATTTTGTTAACAGTAGTGTAAATAAAAACTAACATTTTTTCATACATGCATACATTGAATTTCAAAAAATAACATATTTCATTAAAATCAACTTTTATATTAACAGTAGTGTAAATTTTATATTATTGTATATTATGATTGCAAGCCATTCTGACTTCAATTATTCATTTTTAAAATTTTTAAATTGAGTAAGTTAATTGTAAGTTAGTCGTGAACTCAGTAATAATACAGAGCAGTGCATATAGTTTATTTAAATAAAATTCAAAAATTTTGGTCAACTCTATTTGAACATATATGTTAATTTTTAGTTTTTTCTTTGTAAACATAGTACAGCATTCTATATATTAAGTTTAATTGTTTCATTTTAAATGTACACTGAATATCCTGTTTATATTCATTCATTATATACAAATTACACAACATACTTGGCAAAAAAAAATTACACAACACAAACGAGAATATATATATATTTTGCTTAATGAACTATATTAGAAACATTATGTAATTTGGTAATGTCTTGTATGAAAATAATACATGTTAATAAACAATCAACTTGTATTTATTATACGTTAGATATTGTACAACATTTACAAATAAGAAAACAACTAAGAACAATATAATTGTATGATGCTTAAAAAAATTCTAGAAAATGACTTGTGCCTCGCACGGGGTATTATGCTAGTTAATATTAAAGTCTTGTAATACTCAATTTTAAGTTGTTGGATATATTAAATGAGAAATGTATATTAGAATGATGGAATTTGTGAAGGTAATATCCTTGCAGGAATTAGAATTATAGTACTTAAATTTGAATAATTTGAGTACTTGTAGTAGCTAGTGTTGACATCACTTATATTTTCACTTCCGTTACTCCAAGGGCCTTCCTGAGTTTCTCTATTGAGGTTGATAATCATATTCTCATGGTATAAAATGGGACAATTTCGTTAAGATTAATTTATTAAGAGTAGAATTTAATATCATCAATATATAAAGTTTCTTTCCTACACAATTATGGAAAATTATTACTTGTAATGTTATACCTCTCCGTCCAGTTTCTTGTTCTTAGACCAAAGGGAATCATTATCAGCCCTAAGAGTATCATATTTTATCTTGAGAATATTCAAGTCTCTCTCTAATTTCTTAGTCTTCCAGCTAGCCCTCCTGTTCTCCAACCAAATTCTAATTTGTCTATATTGTAGTCCTAAAGACATAGCCAATGTTATTCCTAATGAACTAACAATGAGATTTACAGAAGGGGGGTTGAATGTAAATCTCAAAACTTTTTCAAGTTTTGAGCAGTTTCAAAGGCTATGTGTTTAAGATAAACAAGTGTATGAATTGCTTTAAGCTAATACTGACAGATATATATTCAAACACTAATGTAAAGAACACAACAGACCTTAAAAACTTTTCTGGTGGATTGTTGTTCCACCAGAGATGGTATTTCAGAAAATCTGTGATTCAAGAAGTTGATCACAGCTGCGTCCTAGTACAAACTAGATAATTTTTCTCTCAAGATTTTTCTAAACAGCTCTGGAAAAATTCTTCTCTAATTACTAGCTGCTACTTGGTTTATATATCACCAAGTTTTACAAGTGAAGACAAAGATAAAAAGTATAATAATAAAATAAGTTCTCCACTTGTTTCTTCTCCATTTTACTCCAGTGCATTGTTGACTATTGCCTCTTTATACTAGAGTAGAACTGCTGCTTTTTCTGATGTTCCTGAAATAGGCTACCACATCTCAGTTGTCTCTGTCAACCCATGTGCCTCTGTTTGTAGGTACAACTACCACTTGTCAACTGCTATTTAATAGAACATTCGTTGAAGCCTTCATCCGTTGATGGCTTTATCCGTTGATGTGTTAGCAGTTGAAGCTCTATCCGTTGATGCACTCATCCGTTGAAGGATGTTATCCGTTGAAGCTTTAGAGACATCCGTTGAAGCTTTGTTTCTCATCCGTTGAAGGTCTTTAAGTTATCCGTTGACACCATTTCATTTATACAAAATTACAAGGTATGAAATACTTATAATTGGCCTTCCTATCTGCATATCCTCTAGTAGTCAACATGACTTATAATTTCCCTCAACATTTAAGAATTTATATCTCAAATTCAGAGACTGAAATGTGCTACAACACTAGACTTATTTCTAAGTAAAGCTACACCATCAACGGATAGCCAAAATGGTCTTATCCATTGAGGCTACAAACACTAGATTTCTACTTAAGTGTTTTGTTAAACATATCATCAAACTAATGCACATATATTCCTAACAATCTCCCCCTATTTATGTCTATAAGAATTGTAGACATAAATTCAAGGTTAACTTGATGATAACAAAACACTTAACAAATATATGAACTGAAACTAAGTAGAAATTCAAAAGTGCTGCAAAAGTGTATGTACTAGAAGGTAATTGAAGATTTACAGTATTTCCAAGGATGCTCCTCTAGCCTGAGCAAATCATCTTTTTCTTCTTTGATCTCTGGTTTTCTTTCCTAGCCCTTTGTCATTTTCCTCAATTTGGAGTTGGAGTTGTCTGAAGAATTCAGCTTCATCTTCATCACTGATATCCAACTTAGATTGCATTTCTTTGAGAGTTTCATTGCTGGCAATCTTGAGTTGGTCTTCAAGTCTGAAAAATCTTCTGACTCCTTTATCATCTCTGAATTCCATCAACCAATGAGGTGATTTGTGAATTGTAGTTCCCCTTTCTTGAATGAGTAAGGTTCTGGGCAAGGCATTGGGCTCCCTCCAAGTTTTCCTTATGTTGGCAATCTTGTTGAGAATTTCAGTCTTGGCAGTCCTGGTAAAGCTAGAATCCTTTTGTATGGCTGAAAAGACTCTGATCAAGGTAGAGTAGCCTTCATTCAGAATCCTGTAGAGAGGCCATGTTCTTTCCCCAGCTCCTTTGTATCTGAACACCAATCTCTCTGGTAGCTGTCTGTAAGCAGCAATTCCCCTTACATCCTCCAGCTCATCCAGATAGAGTTCAATGTCTAAAATTTCTTTTATGTCACAGATGTGAACATAATCATCTTTAGAAATGGGTGGCTTAGGGTTAGGTTTATGTTTTTGAGTGAATTTCTTAGAGTTTAGGGGAGGTGTAGATTTGGATTTTCTTTTCTGTTTCTTTGGTAGTGGAAGAGTGGTTAAAAAGGTAGGCAAATTGATGGTGTCCCAATCAATAGGTTCCTCTTTTGGGATGATTGGTTCACCATGGATGTTTATAGTGGGATCAGCAACAAAGGGTTCAGGTATGGAAGGTAGAAATTTAGTTTCTTCAGTGTTGCCTTCACTCCTTCTATGTGCCTTGACCTTTCTTCTGTTTCCCTTCTGCCATTCCTCTTTTTCCTCCATACTTTCACCAAATATACTCCCAAAAACCTCATCTAAGTTTGCAATCTTGTCTTCACCCCTGACTTCAATTCCTTTCTCATTTTCAATTAGACTTGACTTTAGCTTTTGTTCAAGCTTTGCTTGTGCTCTTTTGTCAGCCTTGAGTTTTTCAGCTTCTTTCTTTAACCTTTTGGTTTCTTCCCTCTTGGCTATTGAGAATTTGGGATGTCCTTGCATCACACATATGCTCTTTCCCTCTCTAAAGATAATAGCCATGTTTCTCCTTACTGCCTCATCCATGGTCTCCTTGTGTTTTATGATGCTAGTACCCAAAACTTTGTCTTCATCAGGCTTTGGAAGAGGAAAGTCCACTTCTTTCATCTGAGCAAAGTCTAGAGGGTTCTTTGTGGAGTCCTTGCTGGATCTAGTGTTGGGCTTGAGAACCATAGGTTTTAGATTCTTGAAAGAAGTCTCTCCAACCTTATTTCTCCTTTCTGGCTTGTGCTCCATATTGATTGGTTCAACCTTTGTGCTATGTTTCACAGATATTGATTTATCTTGTGTAGAGCCAAACAGCTGTTGCATCCTTTCATCAATTCTCCTCCTTTGCTCTTTCACTTGAATTTCAGCTGCTGCTAGCTGGATTAAATCAATTCCATCAGGCTTTCCTTTGATTTGAATGATTGGAGAAGTAGTGATGGCAGGAACTAGCACTTTAGATATTTGGATTTTTGTAGATGGCTCTCCTTCCCCTTCCCTTTTACTCTCCCCCTTTTTGTTATCATCAAGGAGAGGGGTCAAGCCCTGTGCTTTTGCCAGCTGCATAAGTAGATTTGTTTGAGATTGTTGGTTGTGAAGAATGGTGGCCACAGAATCTTCAATAACTTGAACTCTGTCTTCCAATTTGGCCAGCCTCTTTTCAGTATGTGATTCCTTTTTCAATCTCAACAAAATGTCCTGCATTGTACCATAGGGCATGACTGAATCCAATTTTTCAGAATTGTAGGATTTCAAGTCAGCAATATCCTTTCTGAGTTCATCCACACTCAGATTCTGTCTTACTTGCTGCAACTTCATGAGATACAGTGAGTCCAAGTGAGCTGTAAGGATAGCCTTTGTACCAGCATGAGAAGTTTTCTGAATGGCCTGTTTGATAGTACTGATTTGTTTGACTAAGGAGACATTGAATTGCCCTGTTGTAGACTCCTTTGTGAAGGCCCATTCAGGTAGATTTGGAATAGAACTAGGGCCTTCATCTCCCCCTAAGTTCATGCTTCCATCAGATGAAACAAAGTCATCATCATCAGAATTTACTCCAAATTCTTCAAATGACTCACTAGCTGTTGAAGGCATCTTGTTAATAGCAGCTTTGTCCCTTTGAAGAGATGCTGCTGTATGTACTAGATGTAGTGTCTTTTTTGCCTCCACATTGCCCTGTACAGCCAATAATTGATAGGCTGAAACAGGATGAGTAAAAGTGTCAGCATCCAAGGAAATGTTATCAATAACAGCTTTGTAATGTTGCTGAAATTGTCTTTCCTTTTCAGCATCATTCACAATCATTGACTCACTAGCAATGGCTGGATCCATCCTTATTTCTGCTGTACCTGCCTTTCTCTCATTTTCTCTATGTTCTTGCATCAGGGGCTCCCCCTGGCTCACACAACTCACTCCCTCACCTTCACCTACTAAGGTGGTACTCCTCTCACTTACTTTTGCCATGCTGGAAAAAATAGCATGCATGTTTGAGCTCTCAATCTCTCCTTTTTCCTGGGAGCAACCCAGCCTCTCACTCAAATTGTCACTCCCTTCCCTCAGTCCTAGAAGTGATTGTACAGTAATCAAGTCTTCTACACTTGGAATTGTTTCAGTTGTGTGTGTAGAGACTATCAACGGATGAGGAATAGCCGTTGAAGGTGAAACTGATGGTATCAACGGATAACTGCTGTTAAGCTTATCCGTTGAAGAACAACCACTTGTTAACGGATGAGTGATATCCGTTGAAGAAGGAAAAGAAGTAGAAATTGAAAGTGATATAACTGTTGAATCTTGTAGATTGATATGAGTTTTGGTGACACAGATCCTTCAATTACATCTGAAAGAATTTGCGGGTGATCCAACAAATCATCTAAAAGATGATGATCACCTGTATTTGAGTGGGGCTCCTCCCTGAGTTGTAAAGAGGGAGAATCAGGAATTGATGGGAATAACATATCCACATCTAGAGATGGTGAAGAAGTGTGTGGTGATTGATGTGTGTTAATTATGAGAAAATGGGGCTGTGACTCCACATTTGTTGGAGCCACATCAAACTGAGTTTGAGAAGGCATAGATACAGATGGATGTATCTGTGCAGTGTGTGCACCCTGTGTAGAAGATTGGGTTCTTGCTCTCTTTCTTCTAATAAAGGCTTTTGTTGGTGAGTGTTTGGCTTTAGTGTCCCTCCCTCGTTTGTTCTGTGTTCCTGGTTGGGAACTATTTTCAATAGTTACATCCTTTTGGGAGGATGCAGCTAGGGATATGCTAGTAACCCTTTCAACCACCACAGCTTTTTGAGAAACTGTGGCTTGGCTAGCTTGGGAAGCACTTATCTCTCCTTCCTTATCCTGGGGGTTTCTTTGATGTTCACCCCTCCCCTCACCACTCACACCCTGTTCACTCCCTTCAAGGTTAATGGTAGATGTTACAACTGTTGTCTTTTGAGAAACAACAGAGGTAGTTTTCTTTGTCTTTGATTTTGAAAGTTTAGTTTTGGTGACCTTGGTAGGAATCTGTTGGGGCATTGTCACAGATTCCATGGCCACACTAGAAGATAAAGAAATAGAGGGGTTGGAAGAAGTAGGAGTTGTAGAAGCAATTACCTCACTTACCTGAGGTGCATTCATGATTGGTAAATATACCAATGGCACACTGCTGTTGAGATCCATTCTCAATAAATCTGCAAGAACTCTTTTCTCTTGTGCCCAGCACTTGAGTTTATTATTCTCATTGGTTATGACCAAACCTTCAGCAACATGGTTAGCCAATAACATAAAGAATCTAGCATAATAGATGTTATTAGATCTATTAGCTTTGTTACCTAATCTAGTACCCAATTCTAGCATAACATAGTTGCTAAAATTAAAATACCTATTAGAAACAAGCATATAGAGCATATTAACAAGGGATGAAGTTATGGCATCAAAATTGCTAATTTTCCCAGAGAAAACCTTGATAAAGGCATCCCCAAGAAAACTCCATTCTTTCCTAAGGCCTTTTCTTTTAATACTCCCTAAACTAGCAGAGTTAAGAGAATAACCTATGGAATCTAACATGCTGGATACATCATTATCAGTGTGTGGTGTCATGGCATTGTTCTCAGGTAATTTAAAACATGCTAGTAAATCATCACAGTTAACACAGTGATTTTTACCTTTGAGAGTGAAGGAGATAGTCATATCTATTGAGTTGAACTCAGCAGTTGTCCAAATCTCCTCAACTACTTCACAGTAAATCGTTGGGGCTTCCAACATTGCATAGCTAAGTTTACAGTTTTTGATGAAGTCCATCATTTTGTGATAATCGGAGTGGGCTTCATTCTTTTCTACCAAAGCTATGAAATTGTTCTTCTCATAGATGAATCCGGATTGAGACATAATCTTTACTACTGGTGCCATTGTTGTGAGTAGAATTTGCAGAGAATAACTTGAAGGTTTTGCAGAGAGAAAATGGTAAAAGCTTTGAAATTTCAAGAAAGCGTAAAGTAAAAAATGAAAAATCAGAAGGGCTTATATACTCTCTCAAATTAAAAAGCATAAATAAGAGATTAAACAATAAATATATGTAAGTGAATTTCAGCCATTTAAGAATAAACTCTAAGTATTCTAAAAACTACCTTTAAAACAAATACATGCAGCTGTATGTATGAGTATCAACGATTAAGACAATAGAATCAACGGCTGTGAAACACTTGAATCGACTGATGTGATATTTCAACGGATAAGGTAAACTGTCATCCGTTGAAGAGCACTTCAGTTTTATCCGTTGACGGATAAAAATCCAGAAATCTATATGACTTTCAACGGATAATGAACATCCGTTGACAGAACAATTTTGACTTTCAACGGATAGGGAATATCCGTTGATGGAATAATCTGTGTTAAAAATCAAATTTGTTCTTGCAGCTAATACATTTCAGGCTTCAATTCAAATTGCAATAAGGACATGAATTTTAAGAGTAATTAAGCATACCTAGCTCACTTACCAATCATGTGAATGTTGATTCATCAAGTGGCTTGGTAAATATGTCTGCAATTTGTTGTTCACTTGGAACAAAATGAAGTTCCACTGTACCTTTCATCACATGTTCCCTAATGAAGTGGTACTTGATATCAATGTGCTTGATTCTTGAGTGCTGCACTGGATTTTCAGTAATGGCAATGGCACTTGTGTTGTCACAAAATATTGGAATTTTGTCAACAGTCATACCATAGTCAAATAACTGGTTCCTCATCCATAGTATTTGTGCACAGCAACTACCAGCTGCAATGTACTCAGCTTCAGCTGTTGATGTGGAAACAGAATTCTGCTTCTTGCTGAACCATGATACAAGCTTGTTTCCTAGAAATTGACAGGTGCCTGTTGTGCTTTTCCTGTCTATTTTGCAACCTGCATAATCTGTATCTGAGTAGCCAATTAGATCAAAACCAGACTCTCTAGGGTACCAAATTCCTAGATTTGGAGTCCCCTTGAGATATCTGAAAAATCTTTTAATGGCCACTAAGTGAGATTCTTTAGGGTCAGCTTGAAATCTAGCACAGAGACATGTAGAAAACATTATATCAGGTCTACTAGCAGTTAAATATAAAAGTGAGCCAACCATGCCTCTATAACTTGTAATATCCACAGACTTTTCAGCCTTGTTTAATTCAAGCTTAGTGGCAGTGGCCATGGGAGTTTTTGCAGGTGAACAATCCATTAAGTCAAACTTCTTTAAAAAATCATAAATATATTTAGTTTGACTAATGAAAATTCCACTACTAACTTGTTTTACTTGTAACCCAAGAAAGTAAGTTAGCTCTCCCATCATGCTCATTTCATATTTACTTTGCATTAATTTAGCAAACTTTTTACAAAGCTTATCATCTGTAGATCCAAATATAATATCATCTACATAAATTTGTACAAGTATCTTAGAGCCATTAACATTTCTAAAGAAGTGAGTTTTGTCAACAGTACCTCTTGTGAAATGATTATCTAGAAGGAACTTTGACAAAGTCTCATACCAGGCTCTAGGTGCTTGCTTTAGTCCATAGAGTGCTTTCAACAGATAATACACATGGTCTGGAAAATTTTGATCTTCAAAACCTGGAGGTTGGCTTACATAAACTTCTTCCTCCAATTCCCCATTTAGAAATGCACTCTTGACATCCATCTGATAGACTTTGAAATTGGCATTAGCTGCATAGGCTAGAAAGATTCTGATGGCTTCAAGTCTTGCAACTGGAGCAAATGTTTCATTAAAATCTATTCCCTCTTGTTGAGGAATAGCCTTTAGCAACCAATCTGGCTTTATTCCTTATGACAATGCCATTTTCATCCATCTTGTTTCTGAATACCCATTTTGTGTCAATGGAACTCTTGTTCTTTGGCTTGGGTACCAGCTTCCAAACTTTGTTTCTCTCAAATTGGTTCAGCTCTTCCTGCATAGCTAATATCCAATCTGGATCCGTTAAGGCTTCTTCCACTTTCTTAGGTTCCTCCTGAGATAGAAAACTACTATACATACATTCATTTTGAGTAGCTTTTCTTGTTTGCACTTTAGATGATGCATCACCAATGATCAGTTCAAAGGGATGATTCTTGGTCCATTTCCTTTGAGGTGGAAGATGTGCTCTAGATGAGGTGGCCTCAGTATTGTCGTGATGTGAGACAGAGTGTTGATCAGTTGAAACTCCCCCTGAGTTGTTGGTCCTTTGCAGGAAACTTGGAGTTCTATCAACTGATGATGTAAATCGATTATCCGTTGATGAACTATGATCAACGGATGCTTCATTATGTACTTCAACGGATAATGCACTATGTCTTTCAACGGATACTGCATTGCCTCTTTCAACGGATGCAGAATTCTGTGCATTATCCAAGGGCATATCTTGAATCCCTTTTGAAGTGTCATCTCCATCAATCTCCTCTTCACTATCATCACAATATATCTCAATGTTGTCAAATTTGAGTCTTTCATGGTGTCCCTCATCTGTTAGTCCATCAATCTTTTTATCATCAAACACAACATGCACAGATTCCATAACAATGTTGGTTCTTAGATTGTAGACCCTATAAGATTTTCCAGCTGAGTAACCAACAAATATCCCTTCATCAACCTTTGCATCAAACTTCCCTTTATGGTCAGATTGATTTCTCAGTATAAAGCATTTACATCCAAAGACATTAAGAAAGTTTAGAGTTGGTTTTCTTCTCTTGAACAACTGATAAGGAGTCATGCCTTTAGCTTGATTGATCAAAGAAATATTCTGAGTATAGCAGGCACAATTAACAGCTTCAGCCCAGAAATATGTTGGTAACTTTGATTCTTCAAGCATTGTTCTAGCAGCCTCAATTAAAGATCTGTTCTTTCTTTCAACTACCCCATTTTGCTGAGGTGTTCTTGGAGCTGAGAACTCATGCATGATTCCATTTTCTTCACAGAACAGCCTCATTGTCAAATTCTTGAACTCAGTTCCATTGTCACTCCTGATATTCCTAACCTTCAAGTCAGGATGATTATTGACTTGCCTGATGTGATTGATAATGATTTCACTTGCTTCATCCTTTGATCCAAGAAAATAGACCCATGAAAACTTTGAGAAATCATCTACAATCACCAAGCAATATCTTTTTCTTGCAATTGACAATACATTGACTGGTCCAAACAAATCCATATGTAGTAGCTGTAATGGTTCATCAATTGTTGTTTCAAGCTTCTTTTTGAATGATGCTTTCCTTTGTTTGCCTTTCTGACAAGCATCACACAAACCATCCCTTGAGAATTCAACAAGAGGAATTCTTCTGACTAAGTCCTTTTTGACTAGATCATTCATTGTCTTGAAATTCAAATGGGATAACTTCTTGTGCCATAGCCAACCTTCAGCTGAACTTGCTTTGCTGAAGATACAAGTAATAGATTCTGCATCTGTAGAGTTGAAGTCAGCTAAGTACACATTTCCTTTTCTAACTCCAGTTAGAACCACTTTGTTGTCTTTCTTACTGGTGACAACACAGGCTTCTGAATTGAAGGAAATTGTATTCCCTCTATCACATAGTTGACTGATGCTCATTAAGTTGTGCTTGAGACCATCAACTAATGCAACTTCATCAATTATGACATTCCTTGTTGAAATCAAGCCATATCCCATAGTAAACCCTTTGCTGTCATCTCCAAAGGTTATGCTAGGGCCAGCTCTCTCCTTAAACTCTGTGAGCAGGGAGAAATCTCCTGTCATGTGTCTTGAACAGCCACTGTCCAAGTACCATAAATTTCTTCTTTTTCCCTGCACACCATAAAATCAATCAAGTTGATTTTGGTACCCAAGTTTCCTTGGGTCCATTCTTGTTAGCCTTTCTCCTAGACTTCATTCCTCCTGCATCTTTAGACTTAGGTAACTTTGAGTCAACCTTGATCTTAGATGTAGTTGGTTGAGGTGTAGGGTTAGTCACAGAATCATTTAGCACATTTGGAATTTGATAAGGCATGGATTGTGCAAGCATGTTATTCCATATTGGCATATTGTATGGCATTTGAGGCATACTAAATGCAGCAAGATAAGGATTGTTAAAATATGGCATGTTTGCAAAATGTGCATAAGGATTCTGTTGAGACATAACAGGCATAGCATGCAGAGGTGATGCAGACATATTAGGCATGGAAGAGGGCACAGGTATGTGAGTTTTCTTAATAGATTTGCAATTAGCAGATAGATGATTAAAACTACTACAATGCACACAACTTTTTCTAGGAGCATACTTATCAGGTGTGTAATTGTTATGTTTGTTAACCCCTACCTTCCCATTTCTATTAGATTTCCTTTTAGTTTCCTTTTTATCCTCAACCACTTTGAGCCTATTCTTTAACTGTTCTAAGGCCATGTGTCCTATATTCACCTTACTGAAATCTTTGGATGTGCTTGCTTCTTCTTTGACAAAGTTCTTGGAAGTTGAACCAAACTTTTTGTTGAGTTTCTTTAGATTTTCACTTTTAGAAACATCTGCCTGTTTTAATTAAGGAACCTTCAACGGATGCTCCTTTTCTTCCTTCAACGGATAATTTTCATCATCCGTTGATTCCACATCCGTTGACAGCCCATCAATTAATTCCAGTTTCTTTTTGTTTTTATCCCAGGCAGTCTCACAAAATGATTCAATTCCTTGGACCTTGACAATTTGAGCACTAACATCCCTAGATGTCTTCCAGGCTTTAATCACCTCTTGCTCTCTCTCTAATTGATTAGAAAGTATTTCTACTTTCTTAACAGATTCAGCTAGTTCATTTTCAACAGATATACAATGTAGCTTAGTTTTCTCTAGGTCAATCAACTTATCTTCTAACACAGCATTTCTATTACTTAAAAACAAATTGTTCTCTTTAATCCTACTATTTTCTTTAGCAAGAGATTTAAGAGACATACGCAAATGATACAGTTCAGTAGACATGTCATTAAAAGCATCATTGCACTCTTCTTTAGTAAGTTGTGTTAAATCAATAGTGATTACCTGGTTGCTTGATGAACTAACTTCATTTTCCTCAGAATCAGCCATGAGAGCCAAGTTGACATATTCCACATCTTCATCCTCTTCTTCTCCATCAGCTGCCCAGTCTTTTTCTTGAGTAATGAAAGCCCTCTCCTTTTGCTTGAGCAGATCAAAATATTTCTTTTTGTAATCTACTTGGTCAAATTTCTTCTTTTCAGAAGTTGGCTTTCTGCACTCACTTGCAAAGTGTCCACTTATACCACAATTGAAACACTTGAACTTGGATTTGTCCACCATGTTCTTATGAGGTTTAGTGGCTCTAGTGTTTTTCCTAAATTTCATCTTTGCAAATCTTCTGGACAGAAATGCAAGATGCTCATCAATACCATCAGAGTCATCTTGGCTGGAGTTGTCTTCATTCTCAGCAACTTGCTCCTTACCCTTGCTTGATTCTGATTTGCTTGTGCCATCTTTGGAGTTTAATGTTGATCTCACAGTTTCTTGTCTGCATTCTTTCTCATTTTCAGCTACCAAGGCAACTGAACCTCCTTTCTTTCTTCCCTTCTCCAATACCTCATCCTGTTCCAGCTCTAGTTCATAAGTCTTCAAGATTCCATATAATCTTTCAAGAGTGAAGTCCTTATAATCTTGAGAGTTTTTCAAGGAGACAGTCATGGGTTTCCATTCCTTTGGCAAGGATCTTAAAAATTTAAGATTTAAATCCTTCACCTGGTACACTCTACCATACAGCTTCAGTCCATTCAACAGCTTTTGGAATCTATTGAATGTGTCATTTAAAGATTCATTTTCTTCAAAATGAAAATACTCATACTGTTGAATGAGAAGCTGCATTTTGTTTTCTTTTACTTGTTCTGTACCTTCACACAGTAGCTGAATTGTGTCCCAAACCTCTTTGGAAGTTGTGCAATTTATCACATTATCAAACATATCCTTGTCAAGACCATTAAACAAAATGTTCATAGCCTTCTTATCCTTGTGGACTTCTTCTGTGTCTTCCATTGTCCATTCTGCTCTAGGTTTTGGAATGGATTGACCAACAGCAATTGTGGCTGTAGCAACTGTGGCTACTTTGTGGGGAATGTGAGGACCATTCTCAATGCAGTTTACATAACCTTCATCTTGGGAGAGTAGATGAAGGTGCATTTTCACTTTCCAATGGTGATAACTGTCTTTGTCAAGAACTGGGATTTTTACTTCAATATCCTTCTTACTCATCTTTGTTAGTTTCCAAGAACTTTAAACTCTTTGTGTGTCAAGAGCCTGCTCTGATACCAATTGTTATTCCTAATGAACTAACAATGAGATTTACAGAAGGGGGGTTGAATGTAAATCTCAAAACTTTTTCAAGTTTTGAGCAGTTTCAAAGGCTATGTGTTTAAGATAAACAAGTATATGAATTGCTTTAAGCTAATACTGACAGATATATATTCAAACACTAATGTAAAGAACACAACAGACCTTAAAAACTTTTCTGGTGGATTGTTGTTCCACCAGAGATGGTATTTCAGAAAATCTGTGATTCAAGAAGTTGATCACAGCTGCGTCCTAGTACAAACTAGATAATTTTTCTCTCAAGATTTTTCTAAACAGCTCTGGAAAAATTCTTCTCTAATTACTAGCTGCTACTTGGTTTATATATCACCAAGTTTTACAAGTGAAGACAAAGATAAAAAGTACAATAATAAAATAAGTTCTCCACTTGTTTCTTCTCCATTTTACTCCAGTGCATTGTTGACTATTGCCTCTTTATACTAGAGTAGAACGGCTGCTTTTTCTGATGTTCCTGAAATAGGCTACCACATCTCAGTTGTCTCTGTCAACCCATGTGCCTCTGTTTGTAGGTACAACTACCACTTGTCAACTTCTATTTAACAGAACATCCGTTGAAGCCTTCATCCGTTGATGGCTTTATCCGTTGATGTGTTAGCAGTTGAAGCTCTATCCGTTGATGCACTCATCCGTTGAAGGATGTTATCCGTTGAAGCTTTAGAGACATCCGTTGAAGCTTTGTTTCTCATCCGTTGAAGGTCTTTAAGTTATCCGTTGACACCATTTCATTTATACAAAATTACAAGGCATGAAATACTTACAATTGGCCTTCCTATCTGCATATCCTCTAGTAGTCAACATGACTTATAATTTCCCTCAACATTTAAGAATTTATATCTCAAATTCAGAGACTGAAATGTGCTACAACACTAGACTTATTTCTAAGTAAAGCTACACCATCAACGGATAGCCAAAATGGTCTTATCCGTTGAGGCTACAAACACTAGATTTCTACTTAAGTGTTTTGTTAAACATATCATCAAACTAATGCACATAAATTCCTAACAGCCAACTATATTTTTCTCTCAAGTTTAAACTTGTTACGAAACTCAAAACTCTTCTCAAGTGGCTTGGAGACCAAATAGATGCCTTCCGCGCTGAATGGTCATACTAATTTCATAAATCATATCGGAATTTTTTAAAACAAACTAAAAACGTGTAGTATTATGACACTCATTTTGACAAATTTAGAGATTGATTTTTTACATCTGGACTATGAATCATACACTATGTCAATATAAATAATTAAATTATACTACTTCAAATATGCTTCACATCACCAATATATACTAATCAAATTGTTTTCAAATAAATAATAAAATATCTGACCAGTTAGTGAAGACCTTGAAGAATTTGCATGTTTGGCCTTAAAAGAGTAACATAGATGTTTTGTTGATGAGTGGAGCTTGTTGCACCTGTCAAACAAATTCAAAGATCAGTAGAATGGAAGTCAAACTCTCCAGGAGCATAATTATTAAATAAACCAAAGGTTATATGAATATGTGCACACAAAAGCTCTACATCAAGTGATAGTAATTGCAAGTTCCGTTTCACACAACAGAGTTTGCAGTGAGGAAGGTTCTGGTCTGTATGAAATAAAAAATTGTAATAATGTGGTCAGTTGTCTAGAATAAAGTAGGATGCAGGTAGCGAGATAATATGGAAGACTTAGTATATAGTTCAAAGTTTCTGGAAAAAATTAAATGAAGAATAAGCATGTAAATGGTGGGAAAAATAATTTAAAACTTGCAAACCCTCTTGTTCTCCCATATTTAAAATCTATTATAAAAAATTATTTTCAAAAATCACATGAAACAAACATTAGTTACAAATTTACATATATGTTTATCTGCTAATAAATGTATAAATACAATTCTCTCATTGTCCCATTAATTGCTATGATCTGTCTATCACTCCCGCAATTTATTTTTTTCTTTTACTCAACGACTACCAAAATCTATATAAAAAAAGAAGCAACTGATTTTAGTTCTCTCTCTAATCTTTATTGGACTAATACATTCCTTAATTATTTACACCATATAGCCATATCATTTGCATAGGCCAGTTTCAGGACTTCTCGAATTTGTTATATTAAACATTTTTTACCGGACAATTTGGACTTCCATACTTTATTTTTTGGTTCTATTTTACTTAATATTTATTTCACCTCAAACTTGTCGCATGTTGTGTTATCGATAAATAAACATAAATCAACTAAAATTATTTCTTATTAGACTTACCTCATGAAATAGTTTAGACACATACAGCGCGCATATAGAGATATTAGCACTGCTGTCTTCCTAACAATCATATTTGTGCTTATGTAGGGGCTGTAGGATTTTATACATCATGGAAGTATGGTAAAACAATTTTCTTGATATAAAATCCAAATAAAGGCATACAAATCGTGATTAAATCATATGGGATCGTTTCTAACCTTTAAAAGCGATCCAAGAACGACGAGCGGAGATCACTAGCAGTTGCTCCTCAAGTGTGAAGCACTCCACCGGTATCCACCAAGAGATCAATGTGATGGAGGAGGAAGGGGTTGAGAGAATTAGGGTTTGCTTAACTTTTTTAGGTTAAGGCAAAATCAGGATTTATAATAGTATATTTATAGACAAAATTTTCAGCTGAAAATTTTCTCATAAAATATTATTATTATTAACCCTTTATTCTTATTAACCAATTAACTAATAATTAAAACACCTTTTAATTATTAATCCTTTTTCTAAACACTTTAGAAATAATTATCTCACTTGATTTAATTTCCAAAAATTAAATTCTTAATTAATAATATTAAGAACTTTTTCTTAATTAATTTATAATCAATTAAATCTCATTTAATCAATTATTAAATTTGTCAATTAATTATTTATTACATAAATAAATAATTATCAGCCATTATTAATTAATTCCTCCACCATTAAATCATTCTCTTTTATGGTGTGACCCTGTAGGTTCAATATTAAGCCGGTAATAGAAATAAATAATAATAAAACTATTTTATCATTATTTATATAAATTCTCTAATTCGTTAAATATGATTAATTAATTAATCATATTTATTCTACATCGTGAGAGATACTTCTCAGCATATCGCGACTATCCGGATCATACGAATTCACTGCTTAGAATACCAAGAACCCATTCAGTGAATAGTTACCGTACAATCAATTCCTTCTAACCTGCAATGTCACGATTAAATACAAGGCATGGAACTTTTGTCAAGCCTATCTTATTTAATCATATGCTTTCCCATTCACTATGCTTATTTCTAATTAATGTAAATTAGAAACTCCATTCTAATTTCATTCACTCTGGCCAGAGATTCCTGAACTAGCATAAGTGGATCAGCATTGAACATTCTCTTCCTTCACTGGAAGGGGTAGATCCTTTATTGATCATACACTATCTTCGTGTACAAATTTCTATACCCAGTAGAGCCCTTATAATTTTCCGTGGAGACTAAGAACTAAATCAAAGCATAGTTCAGTGTACACAAGATTACTATGATGACCTCAAGTCTAAGGATACTTGTACAACTATCACTATGTGAAAAACTGCTGACACGTGAGTGAACTCCATCAGTTGTTCAGCTGTGTGAGTCATGTTCAGTGAACTTATTCTATAATAAGCACCTACATACTAGCTATAATTGTTAGGTCACACACACTGTAGAGGGGGTGAATACACTGTATAATACAATCAAATCGAACTTTAATATATTAAGTAATAGAAAATAAACTTTATTGAAATAATAAACTCTGTTACAGTATGGAACTGTTACCTCTCAGTGATGAACAAATATCACGAGAGCTGCTAGGGTTACAATGAATAATCTTCTCAAATATGATAACACTTATAGTGTAAACCCTATGTCTGTGTTTATATACTACACAGTTACAAGATAATCGCTAATTGATATGGAATATAATTCTGCTTCCTAAAATATATCAATCAGATATCTTTTCATCCAAGTATTCCATTCTTCACGGAACTCCTTCTTCATGCATATCTCTTCTTATGTTTATCTCGATCTTCTTTCCTTTAATCAGCTACTGTCCTTATCTGATCGTCCTTCAGCACTTAAGTTCTGATATCTAACTTCTGATGATTATCTCCTGATAATATAAGTACTGATATTTTTAAGTCCTGACTTCCAGTATAAGTACTGATCAACAGTTAAGTACTGATTTGTCCTGTTAAGTAAGATCTGAAATCTAAACATAAATTATATTAGCCATGACATTATCAAATATATCTAACAATCTCCCCCAACTTGTAAATTAGCATAATATACAAGTTTAACAGATATTTGATGATGTCAAAAATATTAAGTACAAATGCATGAGAATTAGACTAGATAACTACAACTTACAGTCCTTAAAGCTTTACCAATATTTAACTTCTGATAACAACTTCAGTCTGTACAAATATCAGAATTTAAGCAGTTGTAGATCTTCGACTTGGCTTCATCATCTGATCTCTCTGATGTCAGGAGTTGTTCTGAGATAGTTCTTCAACAAACATTTCTCAGCATATCTGAGTTCATCAATCATTCTCCTTTTGGCATCTTTAAGCTCTGCAGTATCTTCACCAGTTTGAAAGATTACAGCTCTGAGATCATTGATCTTTGCTTTTCTCAACTCCTGATCTAGTCTTATGACATAGGCTTTGTCAGACTCCAGATTGAATTCAAGTCCCTTAATACCAAGATATGTTCTGATCTGTGCAGTATTAGGTTTCATATCAACAATATCACCATTGTGATCTCTGTACTTTGGAACATATGTACTGTCAGACTTAACAGAATAAAGCCTTTTCTGTCTCTGAATCTGTTCTTTTAAATAGTTTGCAGCAGTCCCTGTTATTCTGTCATCCACTTGAAGTAAGAAAAGTACATGCTCTAATTCTTCAAAATACTTCAATGGAATGGCATTTTGTCTTATATGATAAACCCTACCATCTGTCATGAAATACAACATGATGTATTCTTTCAAGTAGGTATGGTAAACCATCTGTACAGATTCCAGTTGATTCAATCTCTCAGGAGTTGCTCCAATACCTGGTTCACTCAAGGAAGTTGGATCATTGGTAGTGTTATGTATTCTTCTTTCATCAGCACTTCCCAATCCAGTTTTATCTCTTGCTTCCTTTCCAGTAACTACTCTTGCTTCAAAACCACTTGCAGTAGTCTTCAAAGGTTGAGTCTGTTTTGCTTTAGTGAATCCTGGTAGGAGTGTCTTTGGTTTATTTTCTGATATCAAGTTAACTTGAGCTATGTCAGAGGTTACTTGCTTTTTCTGAATATCAGAATTTACAATTTCTTGACTCTGAACAACTTGAGCCATGTCAGAGGTTATCTTAATAACATTTCTTGAAGTCAGAGCAAGATCATCCTTTTCATCAGTAATTTCTTCATCCTCGGGAGGCACATAAACCTTGATAGGTTCACCAACTTTTTTTTTACCCTTGGATCTTGGATCTATCTGCGGTTGTGATCTTGCCAATGTTGCTTCAGTAAGTGTCCTTTCTTTGATCACAATGCCTTTGAGTTTTGGAAGTGGCTTTTTACCAGAAGCTTCAGATTTAGATGTGACTTTCTCTGATTTAAGCCTAGCTTCTTCTTTCATTAAACTCTCCAAGTCCATTCCTGGATTTTCCTGAAGAAATAAATATCTTGACATTTCCTCATCAAGATCTAACAGTTCATCAGAACTTATCCTTTTACCAGAAGTAGAACTTATTCTCTTCCTAGTATCAGAACTTGTCCTGTGACTAGCTTGTCTTGATGTGAATCCTCTACCTTGACTATGACCTCTACCCATTCCAGAGTTTCCTTGATCATCTTTTTCATTATCCTTTCCTGTCAGTGTCTTGTCAGTCTTGCATTTGGACTTAATTACTTTCTCCCCCTTTTTGGCATCAGCAGGTAGTAGAAGAGAGATAAGCAATTCCACTGAGGATTGGATTTCAGTTAATTGTGATTGCTGAGAAGCTTGATTTTTCAGAATTTCATCAATCTGAGCTTGTTGATGATCTTGAGTCTTCTCAATATAAGCAATCCTGTCAATGGTAGGTTGGAAGAACTTTTTCTTATCAATTTTCCAAACTTGTTCCTGTTTGATAAAGTTCTCCTGAATCTTGTGGAGCTCTGCATGAGTAGTTGAATGAAGACCTTGTAGATGTTTAGCACTCAATGCAGTCACTCTAAGCTGGGTTTTGAAATCATCAGAATTTAACATTGCATCAGCTTTAGTCAAGTGCTCAGCAAGATGCTTTTCAGTTGGAACACAGGAAACTGAGTTCCAATCCTTAGTCCACTCCTGACCTGCAGGAGTTTCACTCCAAGGTACTGGTGCTTCTCCGGTAACAAACTTCTTAACCAGTTCAGACTTTAGAATAGTCTGTTGAGGAGCATGTCCTGAAGGACCTGCTGTATCAGCATCTGCAGTTGGAGCAGCATCACCAGTATCTCCAGCATTTGCAGCATCAGAACTTAAAGAATCAGTATCTTCTGATAAGACAACAGTGTGAGTAGCAATAGAGGCTTCAGCATCCTCTAATTGCTGATCTTGTTCTAAGTTCTGATCAACAGCCAAATCCTGATGCTCACCTAAAGTCTGATCATCAGCATCATGATTCAGAGAAGATGTTGTTGTTAACTCTGGAGTTTGAACAGCATCAGGAATAGGTGTTGTAGAAGGATTAATTGCTTGTGGAGCTTCTAAGAAAAGTATTTCAGGCACAACCAGGTTCTGAATATCAATTTCAGCACTTAGGCCTGGATCGCCAGGAGAGACAGACTTTTGAACAGGAGACACATATGGTGTGTTGGCCTTTTCAGTAGCAGCTTCCTTAGATGGAGTTGATGGAGAAGAAGTGACTGGAGCAAATTCCTTGTCTTGTGAGATCAGAGATTCCTGATCCCCTTCCTCAGCTGCTTCCTCTTCATCATCTGAAACTGGCCTTTTTGCCCTCTGTTTCTGGTATCTCTTAGTTGATTTGGATTCCTTGGGATTTTCAGGAACTGTCATTCTTCTAAGCCTTTTGAGAAGCCTAGATCCCCCAATTCCAGAATTCTTCTGAGAAGTCTTTTTCTCAGCTTCACTTACAACAGGTTCTGAAGAAGGAACCTGTTCCTCAGTATCAGATTCATCTCTCAAGGTAATCCTCCTTCTCTTTTGAGGTGTTTGAGGAACAGTTTATGTCCTCTTTGGCTTGGAGGAAGAAGGCTTCACAGTAGGTGCTGAGGCTGAGGGTTGATCAGTCTGTGAGGTGGAGAGATAGGATTTGAGATATGTCCTGAGGGTAGGTTGAGTAGAATGAGTGGTAGGTGCTGAGGATGATGGGTTTTGGGTGTTTGTGGTTGGTTGGACATCAGAGTAAACAGATCTATAAGTATGAGGATCAGCATTTACTAAAATCTGTTTTACAGACTGAGGAATCTGTAATGGTCTAACTACTGATTTCTTAGTATCGGCATTTACCAGGTCATTAAAGTATCGTTTTGCAACTCTAAAAGGTGGGGTTGAGGAACTGATTAATTGAGGTTCATCAGTACAAAAAGTATATATAAGTTGACAGAATCTAGCAAAATAGACAATATTCCTATCCTCTGTCATCCTATCCCCAATAGAACCAATTATACCAGTTGCAAAATCAAAATGAGTTTGATGGATAATAGCATACCCTATGTGCTGACTCAGAATTGGGATAGCATCAAAATTCGAACATTTGTTCCCAAAAGCTTTGGTGATGCAGTCGATGAAGAAGCTCCATTCTCTTCTGATATGAGCCCGTTTCAACTGCCCAAGTTTTGCCAAACTCCTTTCATACCCCAAATTTGCCATTAACTCCTGAAGTGCTGATTCTTCTGGAATTGAAAAGGTACAATCTTCTGGGAGATGTAGAGCTTTGCGTATTGTACCAGGAGTGACTGCATAAGATGAATCACCCACTTCGAAAACAATACTGGGAGTGCCATGTTTACCACCATCATCAAAGTGCCCAGTCCGCCAAAACGTCAGAACTTGTTGGCTCGAAAAGACTGAAGGCTGGGTCAGTGCATACCCAATCTCACTGTGTGCAAGAAGATCTTGCACAAAATGCAATTCAGATGGAGCTTCAGCATGATCAAGAATTGCAGCATAGTTGTTTGGAACAAACTTAGCTCCATCAACGATTAAATCCTTAGGTGCCATGTGAAAAATTGAGATTTAAAAGTGCCTGTTAGGTGTTTGATAAAATGTCTGTATGAAAAACCAACATGAGAGAAAGAGAGAGTAAAAGAAAGTAGAGAGAAAAAGTATGAAGGAAATAAAAGATTAAAGAAATCCTTTCTCTGTCGTACTTATACTCAAAAAAAAATGTTACCGTTGGACACCTGTCAGACATGCAGTAATAACGGATAGTTACTGAGCGCGAGAAAACAGTAATCATTACTTGCCCACTTGCCTGTTTTCAAGGAAAAATCGTTCCATTTACCCATATATTCCATTAATCAAGGTAAAATAGTTTTATTTCAAAATTGAAACCGTTCCCACTTATTTAATTATTTTTCACTGCATTATTAATATTCTGAGAAGAAATCAAGTTAAAATGACCAAGATAAATCAAATGAGTAAGTACTGATAAAGAAAAGTCAGAACTTAAATTAAAACAGAATTTATATGGTCATCAGAATATCAATCAGGATTTATCAATGCATTACAAAATAACTTAGAGACAAAATCTTGAAATAAAGACAGATTTCATTAATATATCAAGAGAATACATTCATGAAATGGAAATTACATCAGTACTTATACAAGATTTCCCTAAGCTACGAAACCTAACATCAACAGCTCTAGTCCTAGCTAAGAAGCCTGACAAAGCTGATGATGAAGAAAAATAGGAAGAATACGAGATTAAATAATTTCTTCTTCCTACTCTCGATAAACAGAATGGCGAGTCGGATGATTCGCTCTTGCTAGCGGAGAGCTTCCAGCCTTTCCTCCTCCAATCGCTCCAGATGGCGGTGGTAGTCCATATAGAAGAATAGGAGGTAGGTCAGTACCTCCTGTGGGACAGAGTCCCATATCTCCTCAGGAATGGCCGTGACGTGCCATTCCTGCTGCCAGTCGGCACAGCTTAGCTTCATATTGAAGTTTTGGTAGTTCAAAAACATGTGGTATCTGACCATTGTGTTTTTTAAAGAAAAAGTATGAAGGTAAGTTTGTGAGAAAGAATTTGATGGGAAGGCTGATGTGAAGAGGCTGTTTATATAGGCAAGAGAATGCCAGGAGACATAAAGGTTTTTAATGCTGACAGGTAGAATTAATTCTACCTCATCTCCCCAGACTTGGAAAAAGAATAACATTCATTGGAAAGAGAAAACATGGTTTAATGCGCACAAGACACAAGTAAAAGTTGACTGTTCAAGTACGAGTACCATTAATCCTAACCATAGTGACTATTAATCTTCCACTTCATATATTCTAGATTGTACCGAGACTGTTATCAAATTTTATCCACAGATAAGTCAAGTAAAGAATTTAGACTGTAATATCAGAACTTAGACTTATTTCAGAACTTAACAGTCATCAGAACATAATTTCTTAACTCGAAAAAAAAGGAATGCCTATCTTAGTAAATCCTCATACAAGTGCTGAGTTATACTCTTCAGAACTTAATCGTCAGAATATGCAACCAGAACTTGGCCTCAGAGTTAGTGCAAAATGACACAATGACTGGTTATCTAAAACAACATAGACTACCACAGTAATTTTCATCATTCAGATGGAGTGATTAGTGTGTGCATCAAGCTAAATAGCAGACAAAGAGTAAAGTCTGATTCACTTCAGTATATCTTAGAAATAAGGCATAACTAAAATTTTGCTAAAGAGCTGTCATTATCCTGAAACCTACTGATGAATGAGTTCATGCTTGAGTCCACCTCAACTGTTTTGTGCTAATTTTATGCATCTTTTTAAATTCTATTTTACAGTGGCTCCTCAGTGTAAGTGAGTCACGACTGCTTATCAGAATTTATGCTATTATCAGAGTATTTCTCCAGTAATCATAGAGTGTGAAAAGTCACCAAGAAAATATTTTGCTTTTCTAATGCATATTTACTTAATACCAGCAATGCACTTGGGTCTTTCCTTCCACATTTTTACTCTAGATCTCAAAGGAGTACCTGATTTTATTCTTTGATCCTTTTGATTTTTCTTTTTATAGGTGAGGTTTATCAGCACTTAGTACATTCAGCAGTTTTACTAGTATCAGAACTTAACAGATGAGTAGCATTATTCTAATTTGTGACTTAGTAATAAGATAAACAAAGTAAACTCAACTAAGCTCAATTATCAGAATTTGCTAGTGTCATAAGATTTCCATAGAAATAATTACTTCTTATATGGGATCATTTGTTTATTGAAGACTAGTAAGTCAGTATCTAGCACAGTTGTCCTCATAGGATTGAATTTTTACTTAGACAGACAAATCACTTATCAGAGTTTAGAAACATATATCAGACAACAGTCAGTACTTGAAAACATTTATCAATTAATCACAGAAAGAGATTAAATTATGTAAATACTGATCATAAAGTCTGATAATACAGAACAAGACTAAGCAGATTTAGAGAAAGAACCTGAAATCATTCCAAGTTCATTTACCAATCTTGTAAAAGTGGCTTCACACAGTGGTTTTGTGAAGATATCTGCTAGTTGTTGATCTGTTGGAACAAAGTACAATTCCACTGTACCTTCATCCACATGTTCCCTTATGAAGTGGTACCTAATGCTGATGTGCTTTGTCATAGAGTGTTGAACTGGATTACCTGTCATAGCAATAGCACTTTGATTATCACAGTAAATAGGGATTTTGAAATATGTTAACCCATAATCCAGTACTGATTCTTCATCCAAAGAATCTGTGCACAACAGCTTCCTGCAGCAATATACTCTGCTTCTGCAGTTGATGTGGAAATTGACTTTTGTTTCTTGCTGAACCAAGAAACCAATCTGCCTCCAAGAAATTGGCAGCTTACACTTGTGCTTTTCCTGTCAATTTTGCAACCTGCAAAATCTGCATCTGAGTAACCTATTAGTTTAAAATCTGATTCTCTACGATACCACAATCCCAGATCAGCTGTTCCTTTAAGATACTTAAAGATTCTTTTCACAGCTGTTAAGTGGGGTTCTCTTGGATCTGCTTGAAATCTTGCACAAAGACAGGTAGCATACATGATATCAGGCCTACTAGCAGTTAGATAGAGTAGAGAGCCAATCATACCTCTGTAGTCAGTAATATCTACTGATTTACCAGTATCCTTATCCAGTTTTGTTGCAGTGGCCATGGAATGGATGCACTTGAACAATCTTGCATTCCAAATTTCTTCAGCAAGTTTCTGGTGTACTTGGTTTGACAAATAAAAGTGTCTTCTTCATTCTGCTTGAAGGCCCAGAAAATAGCTAAGTTCCCCAATCATACTCATCTGATATCTTGACTGCATTAGTTTGGCAAACTTCTTGCAAAGTTTGTCATTTGTAGACCCAAAAATGATATCATCAATATAAATCTGGACCAGAAGTAAGTCCTTTGCATGGTTGAGGTAGAACAGTGTTTTGTCTATTGTTCCTCTGTTGAATCCACTTTCCAGAAGAAACTGAGCTAAAGTCTCATACCATGCTCTAGGAGCTTGCTTAAGTCCATAAAGTGTTTTATCAAGCCTGTAGACATAATCTGGATATTTGGAATCTACAAAGCCTGGAGGTTGTTCAACATATACCTCCTCCTCCAATTCTCCATTGAGAAAAACACTTTTCACATCCATTTGAAAGACAGTAAACTTTTTGTGAGCAGCATAAGCCAAAAATATCCTTATGGCTTCCAACCTAGCAACTGGTGCAAATGTTTCATCATAATCAATTCCCTCTTGTTGAGAATATCCTTTTGCAACCAGCCTTGCCTTATTCCTTGTAATTATGCCATCACTGTCAGTTTTGTTTCTGAATACCCACTTTGTACCAACAACAGATCTATTCTTTGGTCTTGGTACTAGGGTCCAGACTTTATTTCTTTCAAATTCATTTAACTCTTCCTGCATTGCTTGCACCCAATCAGCATCTTGAAGAGCTTCTTCCACTTTCTTTGGCTCAGTCTGAGAGAGAAAAGAATTGTAGAGACATTCATTTGAAGTACCTGTTCTAGTTCTGACACCTGCATCAGGATTTCCAATTATCAAATCAGGTGTATGTGATTTTGTCCACTTCCTTGCAGATGGAAGGTTTTCTCTAGAACTGGATGCTCCCCCATGATCCATGCTGTCTTCATTTTCATTATCTGATGCTCCCCCTAAAACTATGCTCTCTGAGTTAGATTCTTCAGTATTTAGATTTTTAGCACTATCGGAACTTGGCTTATCAGAACTTGACGAATCAGAACTTGAAGAGCCAGATGTATGTTCTGATGTTTCTTGAGATGTGGTATGATCTTGAGTATGCTCCCCCTGCATAGGTGCATCTTCCTTTGACGTAGTCACCACAGTTTCAATAACTTCAGAGTTTAATCCATCAGAGTTTACAGTATCAGGACTTAGACTGTTAGGATTTTCAGTATCAGAATTTGAGTCTTCATTTTCAAATCTCAGCTGATCATGGTCAATGAAATCTTCAAGACCAGTAATCTTCTTGTCATCAAAAGAGATATTGATAGATTCCATGACCACTTTTGTTCTCAAATTATAGACTCTGAAGGCTTTTGTGGAAAGTGGATATCCAACAAAGATTCCTTCATCAGCTTTTAGATCAAACTTGGATAGCTGTTCAGGATGAGTCTTGAGAACAAAACACTTGCATCCAAATACATGAAAGTATTTCAGATTTGGCTTCTTTTTCTTCACCATCTCATATGGTGTTTTTCCATGCTTGTTAATAAGTGTTGCATTTTGAGTAAAACAAGCAGTCTGCACAGCTTCAGCCCAGAAATAGGTTGGAAGCTTTGCTTCTTCAAGCATTATTCATGCAGCTTCAATGAGAGTTCTATTCTTCCTTTCAACAACTCTATTTTGCTGTGGAGTTCCAAGAGCAGAAAATTCCTGCTTTATTCCATGGTTTTTGCAGAACTCTTCCATTATCAAATTCTTGAACTCAGTGCCATTATCACTCCTTAAAATTTTAACAGAATCTTTGACCAGTTTATCCAGATGTTTGACATGATCAATCAAGATAGATGCAGTTTCACTTTTTGTGTGCAAGAAATACACCCATGTGTATCTGGTGAACTCATCCACTATGACCAACGCATACTTCTTCTTTGCAATAGACATGACATTTACTGGACCAAATAGATTAACATGTAGTAGATGATAAGGCTCAAGAATTGATGATTCAGTCTTGCTCTTGAATGAAGATTTTCTTTGTTTGGCCTTCTGACAGGAATCACACAGGCCATCAGGAGCAAATACTGACTTTGGCAGTCCTCTCACAAGATTTTTCTTGACCAGTTCATTTATATTGTTGAAATTTAAATGAGAGAGTTTCTTGTGCCAATTCCAGCTTTCTTCAATTGATGCTCTACTCATCAGACAAATTGCAGAACCATCAGTACTTGTTGAAAGCTTAGCTTCATAAATGTTACCACGCCTGTATCCTTTCAGAACAACTTTGCCTTTAGATTTACTCACAACTTCACAGTGTTCTTCAAAGAAATCAACATGATAACCTCTGTCACAGATTTGGCTTATACTCAGTAGATTGTGTTTAAGTCCTGAGACCAGAGCTACTTCTTTAATTATGACATTTCCAAGATTGATATCGCCATATCCCAATGTTTTTCCAATGTTTCCATCTCCATAAGAAACACTTGGGCCAGCTTTCTCCATAAAGTCTGATAGCAGGGCCTTATTCCCAGTCATATGTCCTGAACATCCACTGTCCAGAACTAGAATATTTTTCCTGTTGCCCTGCAATCACAAAGACCACTAATTATTAGTTTTAAGGACCCAGACTTGCTTGGATCCTTTGGCCTTATTAAGTTTGTTAACATTTGCAGTGGATTTAGCATCAGAGTTTATGTTAACATTTTTCTTATCAGAACTTACACTATCAGACTTTGAATCAGAATTTACACTAGAAGGAACAATGGAAACTTTCTTCAAAGAAGGTTTTCTCAACACAGTTATAGCATTTAACATTGGTATAATCTCCTCTGTCAGACTTTCCTCCTCTGCCTTCAGATCTTTTGAAATTCTTCTTATCAGAACTTATGCCTTTCCTGGAAAACTTCTTTCCCTTCCTGAACTTCCTGTATGCAATCTTTGTGATTCCTTTCACCATAAGAGCACACAGCTTCATCATCTCCTCATCAACATCAGTCTCAGGCAAGCTTTCAGAATCTTAGTCATCATCACTTTCAGAACTTGATGACTCAGTTTCAGACTTTATGACAAGAGCTTTACCTTTGTCTTTCCTTGAGGAAGCTGCTTTGGGGGATTCTTCTTCAGCCTTAAGAGCAACTGTCCTTGATTTTCCTCCTTTCCTCTTGCTTCTTTGTTCCATCTCAAGCTCATGAGTCTTGAGCATTCCATAGATTTCATCGAGAGTTGTTTCATCAAGATTGTAGTTGTCTCTTATTGTCGTTGCCTTCAAATCCCAGCATTCAGGAAGAGCTAACAGGAATTTAAGGTTTGAATCTTCAAGATCATACTCTTTATCAACCAATGACAAATCATTCAAAAGTTTGACAAATCTATCATATAAATCATTCAATGACTCATTAGTCCTTGAGTCAAAATGTTCATACTCTTGAGTGAGTATTGTCTTCGTGTTCTTCTTAATCGTGTCAGTTCCCTGACACCTTGTTTCCAGAGCATCCCATATCTCCTTAGCAGTCTTGCAGTTGATTACCCTGTTTGACATTACATTATCAATGGCACTATGCAGTAAGTGACGTACCTTAGCATCCTTAGCAATTGATGTTATATCTTCAGCAGTATAATCACTCTTCTCCTTTGGTACGGTCTTTGTTGCTTCACCTGCAACTGCAACAGCGAGCTTGGTTGGTTTGTGAGGCCCTTCCTTGATTCTATCAAGGTATTCTGGATCTGTTGCTTCCAGGAACATGGTCATCCTTACCTTCCATATGGGATATTCAGATGGTCTCAGTATGGGAACTCTGATGGTCTCATACCTACTCTGAATTTGTGTCTTTGGTGGTTCCTCGGTTTTGGTAGGCTTAGTTGGAGTTTCTGTGTCCGACATGATTGTGTTTGGATCTTTAACTGTATGTGTGTTAATAAATAAGCTCTGATACCACTTGTTATGTCACACACACTGTAGAGGGGGTGAATACAGTGTATAATACAATCAAATCGAACTTTAATATATTAAGTAACAGAAAACAAACTTTATTGAAACAATAAACTCTGTTACAGTATGGAACTATTACCTCTTAGTGATGAACAAATATCACGAGAGCTGCTAGGGTTACAATGAATAATCTTCTCGAATATGATAACACTTATAGTGTAAACCCTATGTCTGTGTTTATATACTACACAGTTACAAGATAATCGCTAATTGATATGGAATATAATTCTGCTTCCTAAAATATATCAATCAGATATCTTTTAATCCAAGTATTCCATTCTTCACAGAACTCCTTCTTCATGCATATCTCTTCTTATGTTTATCTCGATCTTCTTTCCTTTAATCAGCTACTGTCCTTATCTGATTGTCCTTCAGCACTTAAGTTCTGATATCTAACTTCTGATGATTATCTCTTGATAATATAAGTACTGATATCCTTAAGTCCTAACTTCCAGTATAAGTACTGATCAACAGTTAAGTACTGATTTGTCCTGTTAAGTAAGATCTGAAATCTAAACATAAATTATATTAGCCATGACATTATCAAATATATCTAACAATAATGTCACCACACAAATGTCTATGAGAACAGACAGCCTTCATAATGAAGCAAGCATAGTATGTACCGATCTTTGCGGATTATTAATTACCAGTTAGTAATCCTACAACCAGGAACTATTTAAGTTTAGAGTTATCATCTTTTAGGTCTCATTATTCTGATCTCATCACAATCCATAAAAAGCTTTACTCTATACTGTGGTATATCTTATTTAAACACTTAAAATAGATAAAGCCCGCAATAAAAATAAAATAAGTCTTTTATTAATATCAATGAAATCAAAACAGATTACTTAAAAGTTATTCCTAAATCATCATACATGATTGGACTTAGGACACATCTCTTTCAATCTCCCACTTGTACTAAAGCCAATCACTCTGGTATCTAATACCCATCTTGTTTTTATGACGATCAAAGTGACTTTGAGAAAGTGACTTTGTTAAAGGGTCTACTATGTTGTTATGTGTGTCAACTCTCTTGACGTTGACATCTCCTCTTTCAACAATCTCCCTAATCAGATGAAAGCGTCTCAAAACATTTCCAATAAGATGTATGTCATTCACATAAAATATAAGAAATGTTACCACGCTCCCACTAACCTTCTTGTAGACACATGGTTCATCTATGTTTTTGATAAAACCAAACTCTTTGATTGTCTCATCAAAACGGATGTTCCATATACGAGAAGCTTGCTTTAAACCATATATGGTTCGTAGCAGCTTACACATTAGGTGTTCATTTCCTTTGGAAAGAAAACCCTCTGGTTGTGTCATATACACTTCCTCTTCAAGTTTCCCATTGAGGAAGGCCGTTTTCACATCCATTTGCCAGATCTCGTAGTCGTAGTAAGCAGCAATCGCAAGCAAAATCCGAATTGATTTTAACATGGCTACAGGTGAAAAAATTTCATCAAAGTCAATCCCTTGCCTTTGTTTGAATCCTTTTGCCACGAGCCTGGCCTTATAGGTCTCCCAGGCCATCTGCTCCAATCTTTCTTTTGTATACCCATTTACACTCAATAGGCTTCACACCCTCAAGTGCTTCAACCAAAGTCCATACTTGGTTGGTATACATAGATTCCATTTCGGATTTCATGGCACTTTGCCATTTCTCTGAGTCAACACTATTCATAGCCTCATTATAGGTCATAGGTTCATCATCATCAATGATTGACAACTCATTTTCATTCTCAATGACAAGGCCATAATACCTCTCAGGTTGGCGAGACACTCTCCCTGTCCTACGAATGGGCTGTTCCACAGAAGGTTGTTCAGTCTGAATAGGTGTTTCCACTTGAACCGTAGTAGTTTGTGCTTCTTGAACTTTATCAAGTTCAATCTTGCTCCCACTGTTTCCTTCAAGGATAAACTGCTTTTCCAAGAAGGTAGCATGTCTGGAGATAAACACCCTATGATCGGTGTAAAAGTAATACCCTAAAGTCTCTTTAGGATATCCCACAAAATTACATTTTACGGATCGAGATTCTAGCTTATCTGGGTCAATTTTCTTGACATAAGCTGGACATCCCCAAATCTTAACGTGTTTAAGACTCGGTTTCCTTTCTTTCCATATCTCATATGGAGTTTAAGGAACAGATTTGGAAGACACCTTATTCAGTAAATATGCTGAGGTTTCCAATGCATAACCCCACAGGAATACTGGAAGATTCGCATAGCTCATCATGGACCGAACCATGTCTAACAAAGTTCGATTTCTCCTTTCAGATACCCCATTCAACTGTGGAGTATATGGAGGAGTCCACTGGGAGACTATACCATTTTCTTTGAGATAAGCTAGAAACTCTCCATTCAAGTATTCACCACCTCGATCTGATCGAAGAGTTATAATACTATGTTTGGTTTGTTTCTCCACTTCATACTTATATTCTTTGAACTTTTCAAAGGCTTCAGACTTGTGTTTCATCAAATACACATATCCGAATCTAGATCGATCATCTATGAAAGTAGTGAAGTATGAAAATCCACCCATGGCTTGCGTAGACATTGGTCCACATACATCTATGTGTACCAATCCTAGCAAATCTGCAGCCCTCTCTCCATGTCCACTAAATGGAGATTTGGTTATTTTACCCAATAGACAAGACTCGCATGTAGGATATGATTCAAAATCAAATGGGTCAAGTAACCCTTCCTTATGCAATGTCCGCAGTCTATTTTCACTAATATGACCAAGTCTGCAGTGCCACAAGAAAGTGAGATTTGCATCATCCTTTTTTCTTTTATTAGTTTGTTCAATCTGAAGTAAATTATGCTCTACGTCACATACATACATACCATTATTTAAAGTACCACGTCCATAAAGAACATTATCTCTAAGAATAGAACATTCATTATTCTTAATAATAAATGAAAAACCATCAAAATCCAACATAGGAATAGAACAATATTCCTCACAATAGAGGGAACGTAATAACAATTATTCAAAATAATAGTCTTGCCCGTAGGCATATGTAAACTAAATGATCCTACATATATGGAGGCAACCCTTGCTCCATTTCCCATACGTAGAATCACCTCATCTTCTTCAAGAGTCCTACTTCCCTTTAGTCCCTGCAACGAATTGCAAATATGAGAACCACAGGCGGTATCCAATACCCAAGTAGAAATTTGACCTAGTGACATATTAACTTCGATCATGAACATACCTGAATCAGAAGCGGTAGTCTCACTACCCTTCTTCTTCTTCAATTCTGCAAGGTAAACCTTGCAGTTCCTCTTCCAGTGCCCCACCTTGTTACAGTGAAAGCAAACAGCTTTGCTCTTGGGGTCTTCAGCTTTTGGTGGAACCGGTTTTTTCTCACCTACTTTCTTCTTCTTGGAAGGGTTCTTCTTTCTTTTCTTAGGATTGGAACCTTCATAAATTAGAAGAACATAACTCTTCTTAGGGGGAAATTTGATTCCGCAGTCTTCAACATGTTGTGGAGTTCAGGCAGGCTGACATCCAGCTTATTCATGTGAAAGTTCACAACAAACTGCGAGAACAAACTCGAAAGTGATTGCAAGACCAAGTCTTGGCTCAGCTCCCCCATCAATGGCAAAACCAAGTTGTCCAAGACGTTCAATCAAATTGATCATCTTAAGTACATGGTCATTCACAGATGATCCCTCAGACATCCTACAACCAAACAACTCCTTCGATATCTCATATCGAGCTGTCCTCCCTGCCACATCATACAACTCTTGTAGATGCATAATGATAGTGTGAGCATCCATATGCTCATGTTGCTTCTGTAGCTCAATGTTCATGGAAGCTAGCATGATGCATTGAGCAACATTTGCATCATCTATCCACTTACGATACAAAATATGTTCATCATTATGTGCATCGTTAGCAGGTTCAGTAGGCTTAGGTGAGTTAAGCACATATTCCAGCTTCTCAACCCTGAGAACAATTCTCAAGTTTCGAAGCCAGTCAGCAAAATTAGGACCAGTCAACTTGTGAGCATCTAGTATGCTCCGGAGTGATAGTGCAGAATACATAACGTATATAGTAAATCTGTAAATGATGAACACATAACAACACTTAGCAAATATTCAATTTCATTTCAAAAGACTATATAAATCGGGTCTTTATTCATAAGTGGCTCTCACTAGTTTATCTAAATTATATAACCCCCTTAAGCAAAAAATTAAGCATTCATAATGCTAGTGGGAATAGGGATCCTACATTCCATCACACAACCTCGGGTGTAGCACGAAATGTCATGTGATGTTCAATAGGCAGACAACTCTTGTCAATTACATCTTATGTTATTCCCTAATAAAACTTTAGCCTCTTGAATAATTGAGTCACGGCTGTAGTACGACAGACTCAATATTCTAAGTCAAATCTAACCCAACATTTTGTAAAATTGAATTAGTCTCCAACGGCCCACGGCTGCAGCACGTAACGACCTTTAGATTCTAATTCAATGTACACATCTCTATGTAATAGACAAGTATTTCTTATTTCGAAATCAAAGCCCTCGGCTGTAGCACGAAACAACAATGATTTAAAAATAAGAACTACTTTCTACCATGTTGGAAGGCTTTGACCGACACAAGCCCGTTGTGTCATTGGCCAATTACTACTTGATATTATTTAATTTTAGAGGGATTATATTATGTTACAATCATAATCATATTATAAAGAGATTCTTCCTTTTAAATTGAATATTTTAAATCAATAATCGATAATCAGATGATTCCCAGATCTGGGGGAGCATTGTCAAAATGCATCACTTAATACCCCTTTCTTACAGATAGAAATTTGTTGTTGACAGAATCATCCTTTCTCTCAATTTTGAAAATTCATATTCAATTACGTGTTTCATAAACACAAGAATCTCATGATTGTATTCATGATATTTATATTAAGGTCATGAAACAATTTCATTATACTAGATTGTCTAATATACGCCTTATGTTAATTAAGTTCACCTAAATCTATCATCGCATGATAAGTTAAGCATATATCACATATATAAGCATGAATAAACGTAAAGGTAGGCATGTTAAATCATATAGCATATTAGTCTAAGCATTATACATCTTTATGTATCACATGAGGCATTTAAAAGTAATTAAAACAGTTAAAAACAGCTTTAATACACTACTGTTAGCTATAAACAGTCCGAAACAATTTCAGAAAATACAATATAATATACCATTAGATGCGTCTCGAAAGGCCGAATCCAACGGCACCAAGCACGCCCCAATCTGACCAACCACGCGCCCTCACGCCCCCGAGAAGCTCAGCCACGCGCACACGCGCTGTCAGGAGCATGTTTGACAGTCTGCCACGCGCCCCCACGCGCACACGCGCTGTCAGGCGCGTGTCTGACAGTCTGCCACGCTCCCCCACGTGCACACGCGCCTCACGCGCCCGGATAGCTGAGCTGATGTCAGCATGACGTCATCTGATGACGTCAACATGACGTCACAACAAGCGTTGACCATTGACTGCGCGTGTCTGACACGCGCCGCGCTTGGGCCAGGAGCGCGTGACCCTCACGCGTGCTAGCTAGCCGCGCGGTCCTCCCCTTGTTTCTGACAGTCGCCAATTTTTTTTTTTAAGCAGCCGCTACCGTACACCATTGGAGGCCGTGCCTCCATCAATCAACATCAGAACTGTCCTTTAAACTCAGCAGGAGACAAAACATATATATATATATATACCAACAGATTATATATATATTTAATTACGAATTTAATTAAAACATCTTTAAAAATTTATAATAATTAATCCACACATCAGAAAATTATGAAAAAATACCCAGACGATCTACAACACTTGTAGAACCCAGATCTACAGTCAAAATAATTCTGAGAAACAATTTCTAATCAATCATAATTAATTCATGATATAACTTGCAAAAATCATAATTAATTCATACAAGATCATAAAATTCTGAAATTTTTATCACATATCTATATGCATACAACCTATACTCTGATACCATTGTAGGATTTTATACATCACGGAAGCATGGTAAAACAATTTTCTTGATATAAAAACCAAATAAAGGCATACAAATCGGGATTAAATTATATGTGATCGTTTCTAACCTTTAAAAGCGATCCAAGAACGACGAGCGGAGATCCCTAGCAGTTGCTCCTCAAGTGTGAAGCACTCCACCGGTATCCACCAAGAGATCAATGTGATGGAGGAGGAAGGGGTTGGGAGAATTAGGGTTTGCTTAACTTTTTTAGGTTAAGGCAAAATCAGGGTTTATAATAGTATATTTATAGGCAAAATTTTCAGCTGAAAATTTCCCATAAAATATTATTATTATTAACCCTTTATTCTTATTAACCAATTAACTAATAATTAAAACATCTTTTAATTATTAATCCTTTTTCTAAACACTTTAGAAATAATTCTCTCACTTGATTTAATTTTTAAAAATTAAATTCTTAATTAATAATATTAAGAACTTTTTCTTAATTAATTTATAATCAATTAAATCTCATTTAATCAATTATTAAATTTGCCAATTAATTATTTATTACATAAATAAATAATTATCAACCATTATTAATTAGTTCCTCCACCATTTAATCATTCTCTTTTATGGTGTGACCCTGTAGGTTCAATATTAAGCCGGTAGTAGAAATAAATAATAATAAAACTATTTTATCATTATTTATATAAATTCTCTAATTCATTAAATATGATTAATTAATTAATCATATTTATTCTACATCGTGAGGGATACTTCTCAGCATATTGCGACTATCCGGATAATACGAATTCACTGCTTAGAATACCAAGAACCCATTTAGTGAATAGTTACCGTACAATCAATTCCTTCTACCATGCAATGTCACGATTAAATACGAGGCATGGAACTTGTGTCAAGCCTATCTTATTTAATCATATGCTTTCCCATTCACTATGCTTAGTTCTAATTAATGTAAATTAGAAACTCCTTTCTAATTTCATTCACTCTGGCCAGAGATTCCTGAACTAGCATAAGTGGATCAGTATTGAACATTCTCTTCCTTCACTGGATGGGGTAGATCCTTTATTAATCATACACTATCTTCGTGTACAAATTTCTATACCCAGAAGAGCCCTTATAATTGTCCCTGAAGACTAAGAACTAAACCAAAGCATAGTTCAGTGTACACAAGATGACTATGATGACCTCAAGTCTAAGGATACTTGTACAACTATCACTATGTGAACAACTGCTGACACGTGAGTGAACTCCATCAGTTTTTCAGCTGTGTGAGTCATGTTCAGTGAACTTATTCTATAATAAGCACCTACATACTAGCTATAGTGTCACCACACAAATGTCTATGAGAACAAACAGCCTTCATAATGAAGCAAGCATAGTATGTACCGATCTTTGCGGATTATTAATAACCAGTTAGTAATTCTACGACCAGGAACTATTTAAGTTTAGAGTTATCATCTTTTAGGTCTCATTATTATGATCTCATCACAATCCATAAAAAGCTTTACTCTAAACTGTGGTATATCTTATTTAAACACTTAAAATAGATAAAGCTCGCAATAAAAACAAAACAAGTCTTTTATTAATATCAATGAAATCAAAACAGATTACTTAAAAGTTATTCCTAAATCATCATACATGATTGGACTTAGGACACATCTCTTTCAGGGGCAACCTACTAAACTGCATAAGAAGAGAAAATATGTTATCCAAGCGGAAAAAAGGAGATTTTCACTTTTCCAAGCCAACATAACACCCGATTAAAATAAACTTGCAAGTTGAAACATGATAATCCAGGTAATTACTAAATGTTGCACAAATGGAGTTGTTGGAAAACATACTAAATAATCATCCCACCAGTAATATGCTAAATTCTGGTCTCCGTTCTATACCTTTAAAAGTTTATATACCTTTAACTTCCCTTCTTTTTGCCTCCATCTAACTCCTGCAAAAAAAGAGAAATCTATAAATTTAAATATCTAAATACTTATGATTTCTATATAACTTTCGTGTAAAAAGCTGAATTAGTTCTTGATCAACAAAATCAAATCATTTTCAAGGCTGTTCAACTTACAGAAAATAAGGCTTACACATTCAGAATTTGTTTAATTTGTGATGAAATATGGCGATATGTAAGCAATTCTGTTTTTATTGATTTGTGATAAAATAGCAGGCAATAGGAAATTATGATCTTGCATTATAACAACAAATAACCATTTCATGTAATTTTATTTACAAATAGAGCTGAAATACAAACATACATAATATCAATAAATCTACACTCATTAACTTTATACCATAACCGAAATACATACAATAGCATATTTGTACCTTATCAAATACAACCTAGATACCTTATTCCACTTCATCATCTTTCATATTAATACCATTCTACAAGAAAATAAAAAAATCAAAACATAGTTATTTAGATCTAACATCAAACAGTTGGAGTACAAAACTTAAGTTTTTACATAATAAAAAAATTAATTGAATCATGATAAGAATAAAAGGGCACTCGATTGTGCATCCCAGCCGCAATCGAAATATATCAAAAGATTCATGAAAAATAATAACAAAATAGTATAAGAAAAAAACAATGATAATATGAGCATACTTTTGAATCATTAATGAAATACAATGATTAAACATTTCTCACAAGCAGTCATTGGTACTCATCTGCAATATAATCATTCAAAATTGTGAAATTGTGAGTATCATATAAGCAAAGAAATCAAATACATGGATAAACATATATATATATATATATATATATTTCATATTCACAAAGATAATAGAGAAGAAATTGTGAGAGGTAATACAAATTCATGAATTTGAATATTTTGGAAAGATAAAACTGATACAATAATATGGTTGTGGTTTTAATTCAAAAAAAATTGAACGTAGTAATTAGTTGCTATAATCAGGGAAATGTATAGATGGATATGTGGGGTTAGTTTCTATATATGTTAAGATGGATTTTAATATGAAAGATCCATGGATATGTGTATAATATAAAGTTTTATGTGTAAAAAAATAAAATGGGTCATGGGTAAATTAATGGGTAAATCTTAAATGGGCAATAGTAGCCTTTAAGATAATATAGATATAGGCATAGGCTAAATACATTTTCAGTGGCGTAAATACAAGTAAACTTTTGTGTTATTTTTTTGGGTCAGATCTTAAATTTTACTTGATATGGTTTTTCGGGAAGCAAAAGTAGGGATGGCAACGGGTCGGATTGAATCAGGTTTCGTAAGATCCAAATCTGATCCGTATATCGGTTTGGTTCAGGTTCGAGTCTGGATATTAAAAATAAAGATTTAGATCCGATTTTTCAGGTTTCGGGTCGATTTCGGGTTTAATTCGGATATTTTAAAAGTAATTAATTAAAAATAAATAAATTTATATTATTCAAATATGTTACATAACACGTTTTCATTGAATGGTAAGAATACAAAAATAGTATTTTATATATTGTCAATAAAGATCGAGGTCTACTTTCCTAAACCTAGGTTAAAGGTTCGACTCAATTATGCGTGTTCGTTTATTTAACTAAAAAATAGTGCTTTACATATTTATGTAATTCAATATTAGCGTCAAAATAATAAATTTAATTATCAACAATTACCTAACATATCGGTTATAAACATTAAATTTGATTATTCGATATATATATAAACCATTTATTATTGTTATAAATTATGTAAGATATGAATATGTTATCAGATTTTTTTCGGGTTTTGGGTTCGAATCGGATTTGGAACAGATTTCGGGTTTCGGGTCGGGTATTGGTTCGGTACAACGATGATCCAAATGCATATCCAAACTCTTTCGTGTCTAAAAAAGAGATCGGGATCCAGATTTAAATCCAAAAAATTAGGTTCAGGTATATCCAAACGAATCGGAACGGATGAAGTATTCGTCAGGTTGGGTAAAATTGCCGTCCTATAAGCAAGCAATACGCTTCCATGTTTTCTACAACGTGACAATCGAATACTCCAAAATGTATTGTTTTAATTTTGGAATAACTACTGAATGCTAAACTTTTAAAAATAGGTTATTTTCTGGGAACAGCTGAATAACCAAACATCACATTTACATTTATTTATCACGTCCTCCATCCTTTCAAATTTTATTTATTTTGCTTTGTTCACGTTCAATTATGTTTTGTGAATCCAGTAAAAAACACTCCGGAATCGACCAAAGAAATACTGGAAACAGGCAGTATATAATATTGAGGACACATTGCCTGTTAAGGAAGAAAAAACTTTAAAAATGCAAAAGCCAGACGCATTAAAATTTTGCTCTGCCTCACTCTGCCCAGATGATGAAATATATTGCATTTGATGAACAAAAAGATGATCGGGCCTGTTTGTGTTCCGGCTTATAAGCTACTTCTGACTTATAAGTCCGTAAATACTTATCTCGGACTGTTTGTCGACCCAATTTATAAATTAAATTTACGACTTATAAGTTGATAAGTTAAATATTAGTAAAGACGTACTTTTTCTCAACTTATTTTGATTTTTCATTTTTTTATTAATTTTAGATTTTAAATATATGTTTTTAAATGTTAAGTTAGTTTGAAAGTCATGAATTAAGATAATTATATTTAAAAATTATTTATTTTAGTTCATTTAAGTTAAAAAAAATTGACTTATAAGTAAAATTAACCGAACACTTACATTACTTATAAGTATTTATCTACTTATCACTTTTAAGGCACTTATTAATTTTAAGTTATAAGTTACTAATTTTAAGATTTCCAAACGGACAAATCTATATAATGGGACTGAAAATGTACTAGACAAAACTGAATTAATACCAAGAATTGAACTGAAAGAAACAGCTCAGATCAATAATTAACTACTCTACAACACACAACCTTCATTCAAGATGAAGCATTCGGTTATCATTAAGCAACACAAAACAAACGCCATCGAGAACATAACAGGGGTTAATTTCCATATAATACTTTGAAAATAAACTAGCTGTTAACAATCCTCCACAAACTGTTACATAATAGTTTGTAGACATCAGAGACAATGATATGTTTCTGAAACAGCAAATAACATAATACCAGGAGACACAAATGTCGTAAAAATATTAAAAATAAATACGTTATGATAATTATTCGCAACCATCATCAGATATAAGCAGCACCTCCAATACCACAGATCACAATCATTTCATTCATGTTATGTAGTTAAAATTGCATTGAGGAATTCTCCCAGGCAATATGTTGCAAGAAATTCGATATTGATGTTCAGTTGGCACGACTTCTAATAACATCAATGTCCATCTCAGTTGGATCAGTTGCTTGTAGCTCCACCTGAATTCCATCTAGTTCCCTCTTGAACCTGTCCTTGGAGCTAGCATAAATCATCTTGCTTCTAACACGTGCAGTATCGGGTGACCTTTATAAAGCAGAAAAAAGTTAGCAGTGATTAAAAGAAACACCTGCCTGAGTTTCAATGAGTTCTGAGTTTTACCATGCAATGAAAAATATTTTGCTTTTCTGACAATTCTCCGCAGTCACAAAATCAAAATCGTAAACAGCATAACGACATTCATCAGCAGGAAGACTTGCAGCAAAGTCATCGTAACTCAATGCTGGTTCACCGACCTTTTCAACAACAACTTGCTTTTGTTTCTCTTCAATCTTAAAAACTACAAATCTAAAGGTTCTCTTTGCCTTCAGATCCAAAAACCTTAATTTGCAATCATCATGCACAGCCATGCCAGAAGCAGCGTTGGCCTGTTAAATGGAACATGTTGTAAATTAAAACCATTTTAAAACCATTTTATCTCTAACCACAAGGCATATATTGTTTGTAAGAGATACATCTTCAAACATTACTAAAAGAAAAGTGAAGAATCAATACCAAAAACAATTTAACATCAGGGACTCACTTGCGACTAAACAAAGAAAACAATGCAAAATAATTCTATCAAAATTGCTAGCCAACTGGACATGCAGATACAATAATACTACAATTTGACGTGTACATTTTGACACATATTTTAGTTGCATTCCAATTTCTTGTTAAGAGGTCAAGGGCTGACCATAGATTTATAGTCCTGCTTAGTGTGGGATACAATAGCGGACATCCTTTCACATTTACAGACAGGAAATTGAGTTGGTGTCGGAATTAAAACTGGAGATGCATTTGGTCGATCCATTAACACATATGTATGTACAAATTTGATGCAACTGATTAGTAGTTTAAAGTTAAGTTAAAAATGTACAAATTACTTCAGATAGTGAGTGTGCAGAAGGTCTAAAAACAAAATATAATTTAGCACTAGTATATTACAAGTTCTGAAAGTAAGTTGTCAATACTTATCATTCGTAATCATTCATAAATTCATTCATCATTTCATATGTAGGAGTATACAATACAGATAAAAAAAATGACAAGAATCAGATAATGAATAAATGAGATTCAATGGGGAATTAATGAATATGTAAAATTAATCAGATCTGATGATAAAAAAGAACGGGAGATGAACAAGCTGAATTAATTATAAAGGAGATTCGGTTAGAAGATGAATCATCAAACATATATAGTATATTTATATCCATAAGAAACAAAAAATATAAAGTTGTAGATTATCATGGGGGTAGACAAGTAGAAAGGACTCACCATATTCAAGTAGTAGTAACGGAAACAAGATGTAATCGAAAGATTATAGGGGATGATGATCAATTATAGACACCAACTTCAGCTCAACTCTCGATGTTGACTGCAACACTTTTGCAAATGAAAATTACTTGTTTGGGGCATGCTAGGGTCTTAATTAATATTTATATATTTTTATTTTTATTTTATATAATTTTATTAAAATTATATATAAAAAAATTAAATACTAAATAATGATTATATTATTATGTTTTTATTGTGTATAATTCCAAGTTCAGTTTAAATAGTATATCATTGATGAGATCTTATTCATAAATAATAATGTAAATATTTGTTATTGGTGAAATTCGAACATCAAAACTTATATGCATATTTATAAATTATAATATAAATATTTGTTATTAACGGGATTCGAACCTCAGAATTTATATATATCCTTATAATAATAATAATATAAATGTTTACTGTTGACGGGATTCGAATTTGAGAACATGTGAAGTGTATTTTTTAATATTTAAATCTGACGGCTCTTATTATTTGATGAAGAAGATCCGACGTGATGAAAATGGATAACCAAAATAAAGGGTTAACCAAAGTGGAGTGTATTTTTTAGTATTTAAATCCGACGACTCTTATTATTTGATGAAGAAGATCCGACGGTCGTGATGGAAAGAGATAACCAAAATAAAGGATTAACCAAATTACAAATTATAGCTCATTCCGATTATTACGGTACATTATGGTATAGGTATATAGCAGTACAGTATGGTATAGGTATGTAGCGAACCTGCTCCGCCTCTCTACCTTTGCCTTCAATTAAATTTTTTAAAGTGTTTTGTGAATTTCATTTTATAATCCAATTATTTATTATATTTAATTTTTACTAAAGTAATATATTTAATTTAATAAATTAAATATTTTAATATTTTATTAAACATATTCGATTAATGTTCTGATTAATCATTTTGATTAATCACAGATTTTCCTATTAATTATTATAAAATATTTTTATCGCCTAATTTCGATTCCCGTATTTATACGGATATATTATACATTAAAATTAAAATAAATTTATAATAATTATTAAGTAACATTCGAAAAAATAGAGGAATTACGCTAGTATGTACTCCCTCCGTCCCACTTTCCACTGAATTATTTACATACTTTTGCCTCATACTTGACACGCACTTTAAGGCTATTATAAAATATAGTTCTATAATTTTTTTTAGAATTTTCTTTTTCTGTATAAAATTTTAAATATTATATTTTTATTTAAAGGAAAAAAATATTTAAAATTATTTAGCGAACCATATTTTACGGGAATCTTAAAATGCGTGTCAATCCCCCGTCCCCCAATATAAACAACCCACCGGGACGGAGGGAGTATATTTTAATGATAGAATTGTAAATATGTAATAAACTTTTGCACTTATAAAAATATATTTTTCATAAATTTATTACTAAAAATAATATGACCCCATTAAAATAAATAAATGTTGTACTGTACTCTGCAGCTCGGTCCTGGAATGCAATCTCGGTTGTGGCGCCACGTCTTTATGATGCGCGCGCACACACGATTCTATCCTATCCTTCAAGTCAAACCAGCGTTATCCTCACTTTATAGTTTCTCCGCCCCAATTTTGAATGTTACTCCGTCTCGTTTTAGTTCTTACATTTCCTTTTATAAAAGTTAAATTGATCAATTTTTGATCAAATATTAAATATTATTTTTATATTATTTTAAAAAACTAAAAATTATATATTAAAGTAGATTAAATCTACTTTTCGGTGATATAATTTTTTTATTTTATTCAATTATAAATTATTAATAAACTTCGGTTAAACTTAGGTCAATTTGACCGACACAAATCTAAATATGACAATTAAAATGGGATGGATGAGTATCTCTAAAGTCTGAATTTTAGTATTTCCTATTTTTTTTATTTGTCACTTTAATTTTTGCACACATTTCAATGTATTTAACCGGTTTGTTAAAATTATTATTTGTAAAATTTTCTTTTTGTAAATAAAAGTAAACAACTTATATTTTAATTCGCAAAAAGAAAAATGTTTAAAATAATATTTTTAACTAACCGATCAAAATATATTGAAATGTGTGCAAAAGTCAAAGCGACAAATAAAAAAAATAGAGAGAGTATCTGAACATCTCTTCGGTTGCTTTGACCTTATAATTAAACTTAAAAAATCAAAACAAAAATTGAATAAAATATATACAACCAAAACTTTAATTCACAAAAAGAAATTAAAAAAAATTAAATTTTGCTATATAATTAAAGCACCTAAAAATATGTATCAAACATTAAAACGTTAAATATTAAAAAATGGAGGAAGTACAATAACACATTGTTGAATTCCAAGTGATTTTATTTTTATATTTTTGAACAAAAGGATATAAATTTCGAAGCATGTTCTGCGATGAGTGAGGACACCGGTTTTGGGATTGTTTTTCTTTTATATGCTTTGGGATATTTGATAAAATATAGAGAGAACATAGAAAAATAAAAAGATAAAAATAATATAATTTGTTTTGATTACAATAAGATGAGCTTATATACCCGGATCTAACTTAAATAAGAAGACGAAGAAGATCGCGTAATTTTCATTAGACTAAAATCAATTATAGAAAAGTTAGCACATCTGGTCTGCAATGTATTGTTTATATATATGAGACAAAAGAAATAACCAACTTATAACAAACTATCTAGCTCGCAGAGTGAGCTGGATAATCAGTGAAGTAAGCATGACATAATCTAATATCCCCCTCTCAAGCTTGAGGTGAAATAGTGAGAAGACCAAACTTGTTCGCGAATAATTGATGTTGAGTAAGAGTAAGATACTTGGTAAAAATATCAGCCAGAACAAAAGTTCGAATATGCTGAATATTGATAAACCGAGAATCTACAAAATCTCTAATGAAATGACGATAAACTTTGAGACGCTTAATACGTTTTTGAAAGATATTATTTTCAACAATGTACTTGACAGACAAATTGTCACAAAACAAATATTTGAGAAGAATAATAGAAACCTTTAAATCTTGGAGCAAACTATGAAGCCAAACAGGTTCACTGGTAGTATAGCTTGTTAGGAGTTGTCCCACATCATTTGTGAGAGGGACAGTTTGCTAAAATATAAACAGTCAGCTAACTCCAATTAGTATGAGATCTTTTGGGAGGTGCCCAAAAACAACCCCGTGCGGGTTCGGCCCAAAGCGGACAATATCATACTAATGTGGAGTTAGACTTGCTCAGTAAAGCCCAACAAGTGGTATCAGAGCTATGGTTGTGACGGTCCATAACAATCTCACGTGTGCTCTAGAAGTGATCTAGGAAGAGGTAGATGGGCTTGCCCCAGAATGAGCTCAAGGAAAAGGCAGACGGGCCTTCCAGTATGGGCCTAGGGGGAGCAGATAGCCAGATGGACTTTCAGTATGGGTCGAGGGGGAGCCTGGTCACACTAAAGGAGGCAGAATCGACAGGTGTCGGGTCCGATGTGTGAAGGGGGAGATTGTTAGGAGTTGTCCCACATCGTTTGTGGGAGGGGCAGTTTGCTAGAATATAAGCAGCCAGCTAACTCCAATTAGTATGAGGCCTTTTGGGAGGTGCCCAAAAACAAACCCGTGCGGGCTCGGCCCAAAGCGGACAATATCATACTAATGTGGAGTTAGGCTTGCTCAGTAAAGCCCAACATAGCTCATGGCTCTATACTCAGTCTCGCAATTACTTTTAAAAGTTGTCTTTTATTTCTTTGTTTTTCGATAAACAAGTGCAGAATCAAGAAAAATAGCATAACTGAAAGAGATTTAGCATAATAGGGATAACTACCCCAATCTGCATCACAAAAGGCCTTAAAAAATAGAAGATTGTTTGAAGGATAGAACAAGCCAAGACTGATAGTACCTTTCAGATACTTTAAGACATGTATAGCAGTAGTAAGATGAGAAGCACAAGGAGCGTTAAGAAATTGAGTCAATTGTTGTATAGCATAAAAAATATCAGGCTTGGTCATGTTCAGATATAAAAGTTTCCCAATGATTCTCCTATAACATTCAGGATCATATAAGTACTCACCATATATATCTGTCAATTGAAGATTGGAGGCAAAAGTTGTACAAACACTGTTACAATTTTTCATATCAGCATCGCTCAATAGATCAAGAATGTACTTTATCTGATTATACCATAAACAGGTATATGGATTTCAATGCCGATAAAATACTTCAAATAGCCAAGATCTTTGATAATAAAAAAAATCATGTAATGACTGTATAACCCATTACATAACAGACAAGGAAGATCCAGTAATCACCAAATCATTCACATATGCTATTACCATAGTAAACTAATCATTAGAATCAAGCCCGGTGAACAATGAGTAATCCTAAGTAGATTGAGTAAAACTAATGCTCAATAAATGTTTGCACCGTTCAACATTTCATTGTCTAGCAGCTTATCTTAAACCATATAATGATCTCTTTAGTCTGCAAAATAAACCAGGATGAGGCAATCGATAACCCGGTGGAGGCTGTATATAAATTTCTTCTTCCACATAGCCATAGCCATTATTTATATCCAACTAGAGTAAATCTTAATTCATAGCAGCATCGAGTTGTAAACTTAGCCACATGACTAAATGTATGCTTAAAATCCTTATTTTTGATCTACTTGCAAGGTGCCATCATGATTTAATTTTGTCTTATATACCCACTTACAACCTATAGCAGATTTATCAAGTGGAAAAGAAGTAAGATCCCTAATTTTTATAATTTTCAAGAGCTTGTATTTCTTGATTCATAACCTCTACCCATTTGAAATCTTGTTGGGCTTGAGCAAAAGAACAAGGCTTATGAATAGCAAAAATATTTTCTAAAGAAATAAGGGAAGAATCATCTAAATAAGATAAAGGATCCTCAGTAAACACATTAAATGATGTACTAATAGCTTTAGTGAATTTAGGTAAAGTATCGGAAACCACAAAATCATCAAATTTCTTAGGTATGACAGAAATTCTAGTTGATTTTCTGACTGTTTGAGAAAAAATGATGAGAACTATATCCAAATTGTTAGAAGAAGAAGAAGAAGAAGGTAAAGAACTAAGAGAACCAAACTAATTTGATGATGAGGTTTCTGGAACATCAAAAATATGAGGATTAAAAATTTGAGGTATGGATGAAAATTATGATCTGAAAAAAATAGTATCAGATGAATAAGATGGATTAACAAGTGGAAGACTTTCAGACTGAATGTTTCTAATATAATCAGGGTGGATAGGGAAAATATTTTCCTTAAACACCACATCTCTAATAAGAATGATCTTATGATCTTCTAAGTCATACAATTTGTATCCTTTGTAACCGAAAATATATTCCAAAGATATACATTTATTTGCTCTTGGTTGAAATTTATCAGGAGATTTAAAAGTAATGTAACACAAATATCCCACAACTCTCAAAACTGAATAGTCTGGAAAAAAATCATGAGAATTTAATATGATGGTTTTCGTTCTAACACAGAAGAAGGAAGAAGATTGATGAGATGTGGAAGTCAACAAACATTAACCTCAAAATTTTGATGATAAATGAGCATGAAGTCTAAGAGTCCTAGCAGTATCCAGCAAATACCTATAATTTCTTTCAACTTTTTCATTTGGCTAGTAACTCAAGGAAGACCCTTTCGATGAATGATATCATTATCTTGAAACAATTTAGAATAAAATTCTTGGACAAATTCTTTCTCATTATTTGTCCTAATTGTTTTAACAGAAGTCTTGAAATGGTTATTAACACAAGCAAATGCAGAGATGATAAAAGGCACTTGCAACTTATTTTGAATCAAATATGTTCAAGTAACCCTTGATGATCATCCAAAATGGTAAGAAAATATTTTGCTTTAGACAAAGCAGGGTTTTTAAGGAATTCAAAGGTCAATATGAATCAAATCAAAACATGCATCGACAATGAAACTAGATACATGAAAAGGCATTTTATGATGCTTAGTAAGTAAACACACAAACTTCACAATAAAAATTATTTACATTCTGAATTGTTCAGACAAAGGTAAATGTAAGAGATTAGACATGGATATATGATAAAGTCTAGCATAAAACAAAGCAAACTGTTATTCCCTAACATACAACAAGAATTACAGAAGGGGGGTTGAATGTAATTCTGGCTACTTTTTCTGATTTTAAAACAGTTCTAACTCGATAAATATAACAGTGTTTGATTAGCAATTGTGCGGAATAAAACGATGATAGAAATCAAAACACTAAGTAATAAAAATAAGAGCTTTTAAAACTTTCTGGTGGATTTGAAAGTATCCACCATATATATATATATATATATATATATATATATATATATCAAATAAGAACCCTGTGAAGCTTGGATAGCTCACAACTGCTTACAAGTTTGAACAACTAAACTACAGAGAAATGCTTACAAGATATAGCTTGATATGTTTCTCTGAAAATGTATCTGCTTAGTTCGATAGTTGTTCTACTTTCTACACTTGGTTTATATATCACCAAGTATACATGATAATAAGACAAGATAATAAAATAAAATATATCTAGTCTAACTTCATGTTACTTCACTACTCTATTCCAGCATCTTTGAATATCTTCATAATTGCATGGAAATGCTAATACTTCTTTGTTCTTAAATTCCTGCTTAACAGGCTGCCACATTCCTTTTTCAAATACCCAACGCATGTGACTGTGTTGTCACTGTCAACAGATATTTGAATTTGATCATCCGTCAGGTACATGTTTGTCATCCGTCGAGAAGCTTTGTTGATCATCCGTCGGGTAGCTTTGTTGATCATCCGTCGGGTAGCTATTTGTCACTTGACTCCATTTCACTTATACAAGATTATAAGACATCTCATATTTATAATTAATCAACCTATTCTGCATATCCACTAGTAGTCAACATGACTCATATACTCCTACATAATCTACACAAAGTTGTTTGCAGAAATGTGCTACAATTCTTATTATTACATAAGCTACTCACTCGATGGATGTTAATCTGTCATCCGTCGGGACTGTAAGGTTTATCCGTCGGGACTATATTAGATCATCCGCGAGTGCTACAAAATTCACTAAGTTAAATCTACTAAAGTGATTTGTTTAACTTATCATCAAGTTCACAACATATTCCTAACAATCTCCCCCAATATATGTCTACTAGAATTGTAGCCATAAATTAAGAGAAACTTGATGATAACAAAACACCCTAAAAACACAGATTAAAAAATAGTAGATAAAACTGATTAGTGCTACAATATTTACTGAAAATTGAACAAAGCAAAGTGTACAAAGATTTGCTCACAATCATTATCAAGGTGCTCCTCTAGTCTGAGCAGATAAATCTATTTCCTTGATTATCTGGATTTCTTCCCAAGCCTCCTGTTGTTCTCTTCTATCTGATTCCAGAGTTGTCTGTGGAATTCAAGTTCATCAGCTTCAGATAAATCCAATATTTCTTGCATTTCCAAAAGAGTCTCATTTGCTAGAGATGCTCAGTTGGTCATCCAGTCTGAAGAATCTTCTAACTCCCTTATCATCCATGAATTCCATCAGCCAATAAGGTCTCAAATGCACCCTCTTTCCTGTAAAGGGAATAGACAGAGTTTTTAGAAGTGCATCTTTGGCTCTATTACTCCTTAGTTCCTCTATTTTCTTTAGGACTATTCTCCTTGCAGTCACATTAAATCCAAAGTTCTTCTTGAAGGATTAATAGACCTTTATCAGTACGGATTGGCTTTCTTGAAGAATCTTGTGAAGTGGCCATGTGATCTCTTTCCCTCCCTTGTACTTGAACACTAGCCTTTTAGGAAGATGTCTGTAAGCATCAATCCCTCTTACTTCTTCCAATTCTTCCAAGTAGAGGTTTATTTCAGAGAACTTCTTGATGTCACAGATGTATAAGAGACTTTCCTTGTTGACTGTGGGTTGAGATTTGGTTAGGGTCTTGGATCTAAGAGTCACATGCCTCACTTTCTTGATTGCTCTAGTCTTTGTTTTCTTTGGCTTATTAAAGATAGGAAAGTTTAGTTCAGGAATTGGCAAACTATCCCAGTCTACTGGCTCATCCTTTGGAATTATGGGCTTACCATGAATATTCCTAGTTGGATCCACCACCTTGAATTCTTCAACTACCATTGAGGGTTTTGATGTCTGAGTTGAAGTTGTCGACTTTTTAGGAAAATAATCTTCCATTTCCTCATCACTAAAGTCCAATTTTCTTTTAGAGGGAAGCTTGTATCTGAATCTTCTTTTCTATTATGGTACATCTTGCACTTTCTGATCTTAAGGTTCAGCAATTACAGATGGTTGTACAAAACTCTATTGCAGTCTTCACAGCTTGAAGTTTGGCCAAGATAGCAGCTTGATCCTTCTTTTGTTTGAGATTCTTAGCATCTAAGGCAACCTGCTTCTTTTCTTGCCTGATTCTTTCTTTCTCTTCCTTCTTAGCTTCTACAAACAGAGGGTGTCCAGCCACCACACAAATTTCTTTACCATTTCTGTAGATTTTGGCAATTCTTCTTTTAAGTGCTGAATTAGTAGGATCTTTAAAAAATACAATTGACCTAGCCAACAGCTTCTTCTCATCTGGCCTAGGTGTCTCAAACACAGTATCCATAGGATTTTTGTCTGAGAGCTTTGAGTAGTTTCTTTTAGGCTCTAGGACCAGATTTGCCTTTGGAGATTTGATGCAAGAAGTATGACCCTTTTCCAGATAATTCAAACTCATCTCATTCACAGAAATCTGCTTGACTTTAGAGTGATGATTAAAGATTTTGTCTGATTTCTGATTTGGTCCAAATTTCCTGTTGAATTTCTTCATCTATTCTCATCCATTTTTTTAGTTCCTTCTCAGCTGCTGCTACATCAATCTTTAGCAGTTTGTCATTTGATTCCAGTTTTGCTGCTGCCAGATTTATGATGTTAATGCTGTCTATAGCTGGTGGCTTAGTGAAAGCAATTATTGGCACAATTACTTTGCTGACTTGAATGTTGAGCTATTTCTCCCCCTCACTTGATGAGCCTTTCTCCCTCTTTTTGTTAACATCAAGTTATTGAGTGGAAGGGAGTTGAGCAGCCACCAACTGTTGGAGTAGAGCAGTCTGAGTTTCTTGGTTAGCAAGTATCTTGGCCATTGACTTCTATACATCAGATAATCTAGAGTCCATGACCTCAAACTTTCTATTGAGATCAGCTTCCTTCCTAAATTTCTGAGCTATCTCAGTCATGGTGGTTCCAGGAAGTCTAGCATCCAACCTTGCTATGAAATCCTATTTTACTTCAGAAACTTCTTGCTTGATTTCATCCACACTTTGACTGTGTTGGAGAGCTTGAATCTTATGCAGCTGAAGAGCTTCAAGATGTGCTGTCAATAGTCTCTTTATGCTGGTATTTGTAGATGCTTGAATGGCTGTTTGGGTGTCATGAATGAGCTTGAATAGTGTGGATTAGAGATGTGAGTAGGAACAATCTTTAGTTAGCATCTGTAACACCCCCAAATCCGGGGTCGGGGATCCGGGTTGTCACGAGTTCCATTTCCCTTAATAACACCTAATTCTTGATAAACAATCATCTACTGCGTACTGTGACCCCACAATATACACACACACACCACAAGTTATAGTCTCAGAGATGAATACCAAAAAAAATAACACAAGTCATTTTATTCCACAATTATAAGTCATTACACCTCAAAAGGGTTTCTGAATAAATTTACATATTATTTGCCATTATTACAATTCATAAATGTACATAAGTCTGGTACAACAAAAGTTGAAAGCCTAGCCTATTGGTAGTTCCTACCTCAGCTACAACGGCATCAACGCCTATAGGAAACTGCGGAACGTTTTCTATCTGCTCACGAATTGGGAGCTTGGTCCTGTTCATCATGTCTATCTGTTGTTGTGTGATGAAAGAAGAAAGCAAGGGTGAGCAACAAGCCCACCGAAATAATATGTATAATAATTAACAATATTTGAGCATTCTCATAGTACTCATGAAAGTCTTGGTCAAGAAGAAATGAACCAAGCTGATATCTTAACGCGACCAAGTCACAAAATATTCAGTATATATATACCTATATACTTTTCACAATCCTTGAAATCCTCTGACATGTATAATATACACAGAGTTCCAGATTATAACTGTATAAAAATATCGTTGCAAGGTGATCTCATATATCTAACCTTGTCTCAACGTGTTTGTTAAAATCTCTGTCATGCATAAGATAATCATTAACCAGATATAAGTTGAAAAGATGAAGTTACAAGATACTCCAATATACTTATATCTTTTCCGGATACTACTTGAACTACCACCGTTCAAGGTATCATCAGTTTCAAAAGTTCATCACATAGATGAGACTACAAGATAAGACCTGAATAGATTCAATCTTTGAAATATCATTGAATGAAATGAAGTTACGAGATACTTCATTAAGTCCCGATATCTATATATATATCCATATATATATATCTCTCATACATCTCCTGAAAACCTCTGTTATGTAAAGTATGAACAGAGTTGTAATATCCAATGAATTTGGAAAGAAAAGAATTTTGGCATAAACCCGATATCTTGCTGATCAGGCAAAGATACCAATAAGTAACCTTTTCTACTGTAGATGGATGAATTCCTCGCCGGTCATCACCCTGGCTGCATTCGGACCTCGCGCTAGACCGTTACCCGGCTACTCACGCGTGGATGGACTGTCACCCAGACTCTTACACCTTCATAGACCGTACCCCGGCCTGTCGCTTATGCCGACTCAATTAGATGGACTTACTTCCCGAATATTGGGCAAGTAATCAAATTGTTTTCTCAAAACAGCAATCTCGTTGCGAATATAAATACCCCACAGAGCCGGATCCCTCAGGTTTTGAGCGAGTATTTAAATCCCCTCTGAAAGGAAGATCTTAAATATAAAAATGAGTTTTGGGATCCGCTCTAACTTTTAAAAATCATTTTTGAAGACTTGAAAACATTTTTAAGAATGTTTGGAGTAATGCTGGTTTAATAAAATAAATTAGTCCCAATATATTAGAAAATATCTGAATATTATTATTTAAATAATATTCCCTTAAGGATAATCCTTATAAAAATAATTTGAAGTAGAAGTTGTAAAACTTATACTTGAAATGAGTATTAAATAACCAAAGATATACTTATACGAAAGTACTATCTTTATTTGAATAATCAAAAATAAGTTTGATTATCGACGCCTTATTCTTTAATAAAATAAAGAATATATTTCAGTAAATAATCGGAGTCATAGATCCTCAAATGAATATTCAAATAATATTCAATAAATAATATAAAGTGAGTCATAAGTCCTCGAATGAATATTCAAGTAATATTCATTAAATAATATAAAGTGAGTCATAAGTCCTCGAATGAATATTCAAGTAATATTCATTAAATAATATAAAGTGAGTCATAAGTCCTCGAATGAATATTCAAGTAATATTCATTAAATAATATAATGTTATCGAATAAACCTTATTCGATTAATAGTTTTTAAAAACCATATCAATATATATATATATAAATATATATATATATATATATATCATATACTCGGGAACATCTACTCCCGGTTTTAGAAAAGGGTTCACCTTTGGGTCCCTTATACTCAGGGTATACGCAACTACTGCTTATCTCTAGCATAAGTATTATGCAACTAATAAGCATTTGAACCAACAGATATATAAATCAAGAATACAAAACATGCATGCATATATCCCATATCACATGCTCCAATATATCGCAAGAATTTGCTAATAACAAATATGCATTTATCACAAGATCATGCATATACACATATACATCACAACAATAGTTATACGGGTAGAAAACTTGCCTGAGCGACTGGGGGTTACAAATGGCTTGGGACGAGTCTGGTAACCTATAAACAACATATAAGTTGGAATTAAACCAAAGTCACTTATAATTCTATACTTTAACCAATTTAGACTCTAATGCTCGCTTTGCGCTTAACCATTCACTTAAGTCGCTCGAGTACCCTCGGCTCCACCATTTTTAATAAATTAACCATTACGAGTTTTAAGGCGATTATTTCGCGAGTGTCTTACCAACTGCCTATTACACTTTACATAAATGGTTCATACTCCAATTAGTCCTTTAAGGTCTTAACCTATGTTTCAAAGTAAGGCGAGGGGTAATGGTTCGTTCGCGAAACGTCGTTACTTAAAACGGCCGTTTCTCCTAAACCGTACATCGGAATCAAACGAACCACATATCAAAACGAAGCTCGTAACATGAACTATCTAATCATGGCAATGGTCAAAACCTAGCAGGGAGTAATCGGGTCCTAATGTTAAGAACAAAACAGCCTAAAGTAAATCGGACATTACGACGACTATGTTTACGCGATTTCCCAATTTAAAACACTCCAATTCAACCCACAATCAATCCACAATCACAACCCAATCAAAACTCCCTCCATACTTCATCAGATTCAATCACAGCGGGTAGACCAAGAGCAGTTCTTTATTTTTATTCAACAGTCTAAGGAGTCAATTCCTTCAAAAACAGCCCCAACAACTCAACATTAACAATTTATACTTATTCTTAAACTTGAATTTAAAACTATACTTAAGTCCTTTAACTAATCAACAAGATTTCAACATCCAATTCACTACAACTCCCTCCCAAACTCTAAACATACAAGCATCAAGCTTCTCTTTTACCATAACAATCAAAACCATCCTAATATACAAAGTAAAGTTAGGGTTTGGAGATGTTATACCTTCCTTGAAGTGATTTGAGTAGCTAGGAAGCCTTAAGAAGCCTTGAGATATATTAGGGATGCTTGGATCTTAAAGGAAAAACAAAGAAAATCAAGTTAAAAATCTTGAAATCACTATTCATTATCTTCTTCATTGATTTCTTGGAAGAGATTGAGAAGGAATTGGAGGCTTAAACTTATAGGATAGCCATATCTATGCATAAGGAGTATTAGATAATTACCTTACTAATTAAGGAAGCTTGGAACTTGAATTTTGAATTTTCCTCCTTGAAATGAAGAGAAAAGCCGAGAGCTTCTTGATGAAGAAGTGAAATGATTTTTGTGTTTGTGAGTTGTTTTGCCTAGCTTGGTTGCTTTTGATTTGTTTTTGGTTAATTACCTTTTTAACCTTGAACTTTGTGTGGTTTTAAATCAACCACACCTCCTTCCCCTTATGTCATGCTTATGTCACCTTGTGATGTCATCCTCCCTCACTTGCCCTCTTCTTATTGGTTGGATGACCTCATCATCCCTAACCTCCTTGATTAACTCCTAATTGTTTGCCTAATGACCGCTGATCTGTTATACGGTTCGCTTAACTTTCGTTCTCATTTCTCGTTTGAGGGATCATACCCGGGATCTTATTACTTGGGTTTCCTTAACCTTTCTCAATACATTATATTCCTTTTATGATCCTCTCTTATAATCCTTTAATTTAAATCCTTTTTATCCTGTTACCTTATACTCAATTCTTTCTGTATCTAGTGGATTTCTGGGAAAAATCAAAGTGTTCGGAATTGGATTCTGACGATCTTTACATACACTTATATACAGTATAAAGTACCAATAAAATCTCAGAATATCCATATAAGAACCCCTACATAATGTGGCATGAAAAGTTTTCTTGTTCAGAAATATCAGCAAAAACACTATTCATAAGGGTTACAAAAAGTTCAAAATTTTGGGGTTATTACAACATCCAGGAAGGAATATTTGCATCTCCCCCTATGCTCATGTTGTCTTCCTCATCACCCAACCAGCATCCCCAAATGAGTCTTTAACCAGTTCAAAATCACTGCCAGTAGTTGAAGGCATAGTAGTGATTGCATCCTTTGCTCTTTGTAGAGATTGAGTAGTGTGCACTAAGTTGAGAATCTTTTCAGCCTCCTCATTGCCCTGTACAGCTAGAGATTGATAAGCTGTAACAGGATGAAAAAATGTCTCAGCATCCAGGGAGATAGAATCTATGACAACTTGATATTCTTGCTGAAATAGTCTCTCCCTTTTTGCATCACTGACATTCATTGACTCACTAGCAATGGTGTTCACCCTTATCTCTCCTGTACCTGCATTTCTCTCATAATCTCTCTTTTGTTGCATCAATGGCTCCCCTTGGCTTCCCACCCTCACATTCACCATCTAAGGTGGGACTCCCCTCACTCACTTTTGTCGGTCCTGAAGAAATGGACTGCATAGGTTCACTCATTTTCTCTCCTTTTGCCTGGGAGCAACCCAGCCTCTCACTCAATTCACTCTTTGCCCTCAGTCCTAAGAGTGATTGCACTACTACTAAATCATCTGCATTTGTGACAATTGAAGGAATTTTAAATTATACAAAGACTCCTAACGGATGATGAATATCCATCGGGATAGTAGTTTGGCTAGCCGACGGATGACTGTTGTTAGGCACATTCGTCTGGATACAATCACTACTCGACGGATGAATAATATCCATCGGGATAGAAGAAATGAATGAGTTTGAAGTGGAGACTATTGTAGAATCTGTGTAGATTGATTAAAATTTGGGCATAGATGTCTCAATAGACTCAGAAAGAATTGGCAAGTGAGCCAACAAATCATCTAAAAGATGATGCTCACTTGCTTGAATTTTTGGCTTCTCCAATAGAGTTAAATATGGAGAATTTGGAAGTGATGTATGAATCAAGTCTACATCCAATGCGTGTGTGGGTGAATTAGGTGTTTCAGGTGCTTCTATTATTAGAGATTTTGGCCGTGACTCCACATTTATTGGAGCCACATCAATCTGACTTTGAGATGGTGCAGTGACTGGGTCTTTAGCTCTAGTTTGCACTGTGTGTGTTCCCTGTGCATTCCCAAGGGTTTTATGTAATAACCCCAAAATTTTGAACTTTTTGTAACCCTTATGAATAGTGTTTTTACTGATTATGCTGAATAAGAAAACTTTTCATGCCACACTATGTAGGGGTTCTTCTATTGTTATTCTGAGATCTTATTAGTACTCTATATGGTATATAAGTGTATGTAAAGATCGTCAGAATCCAAATTCGAACACTTTGATTTTCCCCGAAAATCCACCAGATACCGAAAGAATTGAGTATAAGGTAACAGGATAAAAATGATTTAAATTCAAGGATTATAAGAGAGGATCATAAAAAGAATATAATGTATTGAGAAAGGTTAAGGAAATCCAAGTAATAAGATCCCAGGTATGATCCCTCAAACGATAAACGAGAACGAAAGTTAAGCGAACCGTATAACAGATCAGCGGTCATTGGCCAAGTAATTAGGAGCTAATCAAAGAGGTTAGTGATGATGATGTCACCACACCAACAAGAAGAGGACAAGTGTGGAAAGATGACATAGCAGGATGACATAAGCATGACCAAAGGGAAGGAAATGTTGGTTAATTATAAACACCACAAAATTTACCATGGTTAAAAGGTAATTAAGCAAATCAAAAGGCAAAACAACCAAAAAAACAATTCAAATCACAAAAACACATTTTAACTTCACCTTTTCATGAAGAAGCTCTCGGCCTTTTCCATTTCAAGGAAGAAGAAAATTCAAAAACCAAGTTCCAAGCCTTGTTAATTAGTGAGGTAATTATCTAAGGTTCCTTGTACATAGATATAGATATCCTATGAATCTAAGCTTCCAATCCCTTCACAATCTCTTCCAATAATTCATGGAAGAAGAGAGTGAATAGTGTTTTTCAAGGACTTGAAATTTTGATCTTGTGTTTTTGCTTAGATAAAGCTTTAATAAGGATTTTTCAAGGTTGTTCCAAGCTCATTACTTACTCCTACTCACAAGAAAGGTATAATCTCTTAACCTAGCATAGCTATTGAATGTTAAGAGCTTTTTATGAGTAGTATAGTTCATGAGAAGCATGGTTATTGAATATTTAGAGATTGGTTGGTTTTGTAATGTTTTTGGAATGGTAAATCTTGATTATTAGTTTATGAACTTAAGTAAGCTCTTAGTTCATGATTAAGAAGTAGTATAAATTGGAAATCTTGAGTTGTTGGGGCTGTTGTAGTAAAGAATGGATGAAGTTTGGTTGTAGTGGTGATTGTGGGTTGAATTGTGAATTGATTGGAATGGTTTAAATTTGGTAATCGCGTAAACATAGCCGTCGTAATGCCCGATTTACCTTAGACTGCTTTTGTTCTTAACATCAGGACCCATGAACTCACTGTTAAGTTTTGACCATTGCCATGATTAGATAGTTCATATTACAAGCTTCATTTTGATATGTGGTTCGCTTGAATCCGATGTACGGTTTAGGAGAAACGACCGTTTTAAGTAACGGCGTTTCGCGAACGGACCATTACCGCTCGCCTTACTTTTAAACCTTGGTTAAGGCCCCTAAAACACTAATTGGATTACGAAACAATTATGTAAAGTGGATTAGGCAATTGGTAGAGTACTCGCGAAAGAATTTCCTTAAAATTCTTAATGGTTAATTTATTAAAAATGGTGGAGCCGAGGGTACTCGAACGACTTATCTGATTCGTTAAGCGTAGGAGTGACCATAAGTGAACGTTAGGGTTCAATTGGTTAAAGTCTAGTTTCTTAAGCGACCGGGGTTTAATTCCAACTTATGTTGTTGTTCATAGGTTATCGGACCCACTCTAAGCTTAAGTCTATCCGGGAACATTCAGGCAAGTTTTCTACCCGTTATGCTGTTATTGTGATGTATATATGTATATGCATTATCTTGTGATAAGTGCATGAATGTTATTAGCAAATCTTGCGATATATTGGAGCATGCTGATATGGTATATATGCATGTCTGTTTCGTAATCTTGATATCTAATTGTTGATTCAATTGCTTATAAGTTGCATAATAGCTATGCTAGAGATAAGCAGTAGTTGCATATACCCTTAGTATAGGGGACCCAAATGTGAACATATTTCTAAACCGATAGTCGATGTTCCCGAGTATAATATATATATATATATATATTTATGTATATATATAGATATAGTTTTCAAAACTATTAATCGAATAAGGTTTATTCGATAACTTTATTTTATTTAATGAATATTATTTTGAATATTCATTCGAGGACTTATGACTCCGTTTAGTTTAATTAATGAATATTATTTTGAATATTCATTCGAGGACTTAAAACTCCGTTTATTTTATTTAATGAATATTATTTTGAATATTCATTTGAGGACTTATGACTCCGCTTATTTATTACATAATATTCTTTATTTTATTAAAGAATAATGTTTCGATAATCAAACTTATTTTCGATTATTCAAATAAAGATCATACTTTCGTATAAGTATATCTTTGGTTATTTATTTTTCATTTCAAGTATGAGTTTTAAAAACTCCTACCTCGATTATTTTTATAAGGATCATCCTTATGGGAATATTATTTAAATAATAATATTCAGATACTTTTTAACATATCGGGACTGATTTATTTATTAAATCAGCGTTACTCTAAACATTCTTTAAAATGTTTTCGAGTCTTCAAAATGATTTTAAAAGTTAGGGCGGATCCCAAAACTCATTTTTATATTTAATATCCTCCTTTCGAAGGGGATTTAAATACTCGCTCAAAACCTGAGGGATCCGGCTCTGTGGTGTGTTTTATATTCTCAACAAGGTTGCTGTTTTGATAAAAGAGTTTTTGATTAATTACCCAAAACTTGGGAAGTAAAATTCTTAGAACAAGTTAATCCATTAACAGGCACCACCTGGGAAATATCGGTGAGTTTTCCTTTCCAACTAGATACGACTTCTTGGTGGAGCCGTATCAACATGTTTCTACTTGGGGAAAGGGGGGACAAGCTTTACGTTTCAGAGTCATGGATTTCATCTGAAGTAGGGGTGGCGTAAGTGGTCGAGTGGCGCCGACCCAACTTTATTATATTGGCCCAAATGGCCTGGAAGTTCCGCTAAGACGGTCCATTCCTTAGGAGTCCAGTGTTCGGTTGACAAGTAAATCCGACAGGTTCTCCTCTACATGTAGAAAATGGTGGGGTTGCACTACTGGGACTGATCATCGTAAGTGGTCTTCCTGACGCGGCAAACTCTCGTAATGAGTTCACCATCCAGTTTGGATATTTCTGCAACACTTCCCGGAGCATTCGATCGAAAGGCTACGGATGGGTGATTGCTGAGGCATTGACAGGGCCAAACGGTTATAATGATGTTTCCCTCAAATGAAGTATCTCGTAACTTCATTTCTTTTAAACAACATTTCAAGGATTGAATCTATTCAAATCTTATCTTGTAGTCTCATCTATGTGATGAACTTTCGAAACTGTATATACCTTGAACGGTGGTGGTTCAAGTAGTATTCGGAAAAGATATAAGTATATTGGAGTATCTTGTAACTTCATCTTTTCAACTTATATCCAGTTAATGGTTATCTTATGAATGACAAAGATTTTTAGAAAAACGTTGAGACAAGGTTAGATATATGAGATCACCTTGCAACGATATTTTTATACAGTTATAAACTGGAACTCTGTGTATATTATACATGTCAGAGGATTTCAAAGATTGTGAAAAGTATATATGTATATATATACTGAATACTTTGCGACTTGGTCGCGTTAAGATATCAACTTGGTTCATTTCTTCTTGACCAAGACTTTCATGAGTACTATGAGAATGCTCATATATTGTTAATTATTATACATATTATTTCGGTGGGCTTGTTGCTCACCCTTGCTTTTTTCTTTCATCACACAACAACAGATAGAAAAGATGAACATGACCAAGCTTCCAATTCGAAAGCGGTTAGGAAACGTTCCGCGGTTTTTTGGAAGCGTTGATGCCGCCGTAGCTGAGGTAGGAACTACCAATAGGCTAGGCTTTTAACTATTGATGAACCAGACTTATGTATATTATGAATTGTAATAATGGCAAAGAATATGTAAATTATTCAGAAACCCTTTTGAGGTGAAATAGTTTATAATTGTGGAGTAAAATGACTTGTGTTATTTTTGGTATTCATCTCTGAGACTATAACTTGTGGTGTGTGTGTGTAAATTGTGGGGTCACAGTACGCAGCAGTTGATTGATTGTTAAGGTTAAGTATTATTAAGGGAAATGGAACTCGTGACAAACCGGATCCCTGACCCCGGATCTGGGGGTGTTACGGAAATGGTATCAGAGCCAAGCGTTATAAACCTCAGATATGATGTGACGTTAAGATAATAAGTTTACTAAGATAATAAGAACTCTTGCCAAGTTCATAGTCGGGCTACCTAACGTAGTACTGACAGTTAAAACCCTTACGGGAACCCTTGTAAATATTATGATAGTAACATAGTTCGTTCTCCTATAGGGCAGCGGGGCACCGAACCCTGAGGTTCAGGAGCATCAGCATGAGGATGTTTTATTACATATTGGAGATCAAATTGTAAATCCAATAGAGTACCCTAACGAGGGACCGAATGAGATTCATATTGAGAATTTTGCGGTTGAGGATGTTATCCTAGAAGGGATTGTTGCTGAGGAGGATCTCCTGGAGGATCCTGACGAGAATGAAGAGAGGACCGCTGAGGAATTTATGACCGTAGTCAGGGCGACTACTAGAGCTAGAATGGCCGCGAGGGTGGCACTAGAGGATGAAGAGTTACCAAGGGCACAAAGGATAATAAGGGCAGAAGGAGTGGGGCCTTCCACATCACCAATTATACCACTATCAGACCCTCTTCCAGAGGTTCCTGTGGACATCCATGAGGTTCCACCAATTCCTGTTCCCTCCCCTGTACAGAGCCTAGCACCTACTGAGGAAATGCCACCTTTATCTCCTGCACCATTGTCACCTGATACCGTGCTTGGTTATCCATTTGGATCTCCTGGGTCTGCACGACCTGCACCCCATGGACTACTAGATGCTACCACTCAAGCTTCTCTTATCGCCAATTATCATATGACTTTGGGTGGCCTGTCTGAGGCCCGTAATGTTAGAAGTGATCTGTTGGACCGACTTACTGCACCAAGAATTAAGGGCAGGGTACTTCCGGCAGGATTAGCTTATAGCATGGACAGGATTGAGGCTACTACCCGAATTACAGCTAGAGGCCATCTTGAGGGTCAGGTTGATTCAGCTCTACTTGCGACTATCTTAGACCTCATCACCTCTGTGATGGAGCAGGTTAGGGATGCCGTGGGTGCCCGCATTTCTTGATCCATGGTAGTGTGCAGAGTCAGAGCGATCGGACAAGGGTTTCATGTAGCACCGCTTTTGGAGGATTAGCCTAAGTTATGAATGATTAGTTTTAATGACTAGATGATTATCTATGGTAGTACTTTTGGGATAGAAGCGATTAGATCAAATGATGTAATTCTCTTTAATGTGTTCAGTTGTTGTACCCTCGAACAAATGGTTATGTATATATTCGTTAATTTCAGTTCAGATCAGTTTGTTTGTGATAAGTTCATATTGTTAATTGCACTATTAACACTTAAGAGAGTGTCATAAAGTTTATGGAACTTGAGAATTCATAATTTGCAATCATGCAAGGACTGAACGAGGGAAAGACTTAAGCAAAGTAAGACAAATATCCAGAGATTCTCAAAAATTTTCCAAGCATTATGCCCCCACGAGGAATAAGATTAGGGGCAAACCTTGAATGTGATAATCAAGGTGGTCGCAATTAAGATATAAGGAACCCAGAATATAATGAAGTGGAAAATGAGGATTTTAAATTAAAAGATGACCCTTGAATGTGGTATTCGGAATGGAAACACGTTCGTGATACTAAGGTTGACGCGGTTATTAAAAGGTTATATAACGCTAACGAGCAAAAGTGTAACCAGTATAGTATTATGTACGGAAGATAGTAATGACTACGAACTGGAAAAGAATGGGTATTGAGAAGCAAAAGCTATATTGCTAGAAGCGATGTTGAGAGTCTGTGCAATAGACTTTAAAGGAAGTTGGGATGATCACTTGCTGTTGATCGAGTTTTCTTATAACAATAGCTTTCATGCCAGCATCGGAATGCCGCCTTATGAGGCCCTGTACGGAAGAAGGTGTCAATCTCCCTTATACTGGGATGAAGTAGGAGAGCGGAAGATGCTCGGACCCGAAGTGGTCCAAAGGACCAAAGATATAGTGGATCTCATCAGAGGACGGCTGGTAGCAGCCCAAGACAGATAGAAGAAATATGCAGACCTAGCCCGAAAGGACAAGGAGTATGAAGTAGGGGACTTAGTACTGCTAAAAGTATCCCCTTGGAAGGGATTAATGAGGTTCGGAAAGAAAGGGAAACTAATCCCAAGATACATTGGACCTTTTGAGATACTAAGACGGATTGGGAAGTTAGCTTACGAGCTAGCCTTACCCCCGAACCTACAACAAGTTCATAATGTGTTACATATGTCAATGCTAAGGAAGTATCATCGGGATGCCAGACACATAGTGGAGTACGAGCAGGTCGATATGCAACCAGATCTGACTTTCGTGGAGAAACCAGTAAAGATTATGGATAAGAAGGAGCAAGTGCTTCGGAACAAAGTGATAAAGCTAGTCAGAGTGCTATGGCAGAATCATAATGTGGAAGAATCAACTTGGGAACTAGAGAGCGCAATGCTAGAAAAGTACCCCCATTTGTTTTCTATTTGATTCCGGGACGGAATCCTTTTAAGGAGGGGAGACTGTAATAACCCCAAAATTTTGAACTTTTTGTAACCCTTATGAATAGTGTTTTTGCTGAATAAGAAAACTTTTCATGCCACATTATGTAGGGGTTCTTCTATTATTATTCTGAGATCTTATTAGTACTCTATATGGTATATAAGTGTATGTAAAGATCGTCAGAATCCAAATTCGAACACTTTGATTTTCCCCGAAAATCCACCAGATACCGAAAGAATTGAGTATAAGTTAACGGGATAAAAAGGATTTAAATTCAAGGATTATAAGAGAGGATCATAAAAAGAATATAATGTATTGAGAAAGGTTAAGGAAACCCAAGTAATAAGATCCCGGGTATGATCTCTCAAACGATAAACGAGAACGAAAGTTAAGCGAACCGTATAACAGATCAGCGATCATTAGCCAAGTAATTAGGAGCTAATCAAAGTGGTTAGTGATGATGATGTCACCACACCAACAAGAAGAGGACAAGTGTGGGAAGATGACATAGGAGGATGACATAAGCTTGACCAAAGGGAAGGAAGTGTTGGTTGATTATAAACCCCACAAAAGTTACCATGGTTAAAAGGTAATTAAGCAAAACAAAAGGCAAAACAACCAACAAAACAATTCAAATCACAAAAACACATTTTGACTTCACCTTTTCATGAAGAAGCTCTCGGCCTTTTCCATTTCAAGGAAGAAAAAAATTCAAAAACCAAGTTTCAAGCCTTGTTAATTAGTGAGGTAATTATCTAAGGTTCCTTGTACATAGATATAGATATCCTATGAATCTAAGCTTCCAATTCCTTCACAATCTCTTCCAATAATTCATGGAAGAAGATAGTAAATAGTGTTTTTCAAGAACTTGAAATTTTGATCTTGTGTTTTTGCTTAGATAAAGCTTTAGTAAGGATTTTCCAAGGTTGTTCCAAGCTCATTACTTACTCCTACTCACAAGGAAGGTATAATCTCTTAACCTAGTATAGTTATTGAATGTTAAGAGATTTTTATGAGTAGTATAGTTCATGAGAAGCATGGTTATTCAATATTTAGAGATTGGTTGGTTTTGTAATGTTTTTGGAATGGTAAATCTTGATTATTAGTTAATGAACTTAAGTAAGCTCTTAGTTCATGATTGAGAAGTAGTATAAATTGGAAATCGTGAGTTGTTGGGGCTGTTGTAGTAAAGAATGGATGAAGTTTGGTTGTAGTGGTGATTGTGGGTTGAATTGTGAATTGATTGGAATGGTTTAAATTTGGTAATCGCGTAAACATAGTCGTCGTAATACCCGATTTACCTTAGACTGCTTTTGTTCTTAACATCAGGACCCGTGAACTCACTGTTAGGTTTTGACCATTGCCATGATTAGATAGTTCATGTTACGAGCTTCGTTTTGATATGTGGTTCGCTTGAATCCGATGTACGGTTTAGGAGAAATGACCGTTTTAAGTAACGGCGTTTCATGAACGGACCATTAACCCTCGCCTTACTTTGAAACCTTGGTTAATGCCCCTAAAAGACTAATTGGATTACGAAACAATTATGTAAAGTGGATTAGGCAGTTGGTAGAGTGACCATAAGCGAACTTTAGGATTCAATTGGTTAAAGTCTAGTTTCTTAAGCGACAGGGGTTTAATTCCAACTTATGTTGTTGTTCATAGGTTATCGGACTCTGTAATAACCCCAAAAAATTTTGGACTTTTTGTAACCCTTATGAATAGTGATTTTGCTGATTAAGGAAATTTTTCATGCCACACTATGTAGGAATTCTTTTATTGATATTCTGAGATCTTATTAGTACTCCATAAAGTATATGAGTGTATGTAAAGATCGTCAAAATCCAAATTCGAACACTTTGATTTTTTCCGAAAATCCACCAGATACCGAAAGAATTGAACATAAGGTTACATGATTAAAAGGATTTAAATTCAAGAATTATAAGCAAGGATCATTAAAGGACTATAAAATATTAAGAGAGGGTTAGGGAAGCCCAAGTAATAAGATCCTGGATATGATCCCTCAAACGATCAACGAGAACGAGAGTTAAGCGAACCGTAAAATAAATAAACGTCCAAGGGGCAAGTACATGCAAGTAACATGAGAAGGAAGCTTCTAAGATAAGCTAAAACATGTGGTTAGAAGCAAGGTGACAGCATCACACCACAAGAATGAGACATGTGGCAAAGTAGTGTTGCAAGCAATGACATAAGCAAGTGAAAACAAGTTATTTAGCCAATAATTAACCACAACCATGCATTCTTTGCACAAATATCAAGGCAAGACAAGCAAGCAAAAGCTCTCCCCCATTTCTTTCTTCTTCCATTCGGCCTTTTCAAGAAATGAAGAAATAGATTTTCAAAACTCAAGTTCTAGGGCATGGAAAATTACAAGGTTTGTTTCCTTGGATCCTATATTTCATAACTTAGTTATACCATGAGTTTAAGATCAAGATTCCATGGGTTGCTTAGCTAATCCACTCATCAAAGATGAAGATGAATAGCAGTGAATAGTAACTTACTTTGATTTTCTTGATTTTCATGAAAGCTTAAGGTTGATTAAGCATAGATCAAGGTTCCTAGAGGCTTGTTAGTGACTACTCACTCTCCAAGGAAGGTATAAACTCTTGAACCCTTAGTTTTAAGTTTGTTTTGTTTGGATGATAATGGTGCTTAGATGAATGGGTTTAGTTTGATGTTGATGGATGTTGGATTGTTGTTGAATTGGTGATGATTTGGTGTAGTTTAAACTTTGGAAATCGTTAGGTTATAGCCGTCGTAATGCCCAATTTTCTTTAAACTGTTTTGTGATTAATTTTTGGGCCCGAACTCCCACTTCTATAAACTAACCACTTCCATGCTTAGATAGGTTACATTTCAAGCTTCGTTTTGATATATGGTTCTCTTGAATCCGATGTACGGTTTAGGAGAAACGACCATTTTAAGTAACGGCGTTTCGCGAACGAACCTTTACTCCTCACCTTACTTTGAAACCTTAGTTAAGGCACTTAAATGACTAATTGGAGTATGAAACAATTATGTAAAGTGGATTAGGAAGTTGGTAGAGTACTTGTGAAAGAATTGCCTTAAAATTCTTAATGGTTAATTTATTAAAAATGGTGGAGCCGAGGGTACTCGAACGACTTATGTGATTCGTTAAGCGTAGAAGTGACCATAAGCGAACGTTAGGGTTCAATTGGTTAAAGTCTAGTTTCTTAAGCGACCGGGGTTTAATTCCGACTTATGTTATTGTTCATAGGTTATCGGACCCACTCTAAGCTTAAGTCTATCCGGGAACACTCAGGCAAGTTTTCTACCCGTTATACTGTTGTTGTGATGTATATATTTATATGCATTATCTTGTGATAAGTGCATGATTGTTATTAGAAAATCTTGCGATATATTGGAGCATGCTGATATGATATATATGCATGTCTATTTTGTAATCTTGATATCTAATTGTTGATTCAATTGCATATAAGTTGCATAATACCTATGCTAGAGATAAGCAGTAGTTGCGTATACCCTTAGTATAGGGGACCCAAAGGTGAACATATTTCTAAACCGGGAGTCGATGTTCCCGAGTATAATATATATATATATTTATATATATATATAGTTTTCAAAACTATTAATCGAATAAGGTTTATTCGATAACTTTATTTTATTTAATAAAAATTATTTTGAATATTCATTCGAGAACTTATGACTCCGCTTATTTTATTTAATGAATATTATTTTGAATATTCATTCGAGGACTTATAACTCCGCTTATTTTATTTAATGAATATTATTTTGAATATTCATTCAAGGACTTATGACTCCGCTTATTTTATTTAATGAATATTATTTTGAATATTCATTCGAGGACTTATAACTCCTCTTATTTTATTTAATGAATATTATTTTGAATATTCATTCGAGGAATTATGACTCCGCTTATTTTATTTAATGAATATTATTTTGAATATTCATTCGAGGACTTATGACTCCGCTTATTTTATTAAATAATATTCTTTATTTTATTAAAGAATAATGTTTCGTTAATCAAACTTATTTTTTATTATTCAAATAAAGATCGTACTTTCATATAAGTATATCTTTGGTTATTTATTATTCATTTCAAGTATGAGTTTTAAAACTTCTACTTCAATTATTTTTTTATAAAGGTTATCCTTTTGGGAATATTATTTAAATAAAAATATTCAGATATTTTCTAATATATCGGGACTGATTTATTTCATTAAATCAGCATTACTCCAAACATTCTTAAAAATATTTTCGAGTCTTCAAAATAATTTTTAAAAGTTAGGGCGGATTTCAAAACTCATTTTTATATTTAAGATCCTCCTTTCGAAGGGGATTTAAATACTCGCTCAAAACCTGAGGGATCTGGCTCTGTGGTGTATTTTACTTTCGCAACGAGGTTGCTGTTTTGAGAAAACAATTTGATTACTTGCCCAATGTTCGGGAAGTAAGCCCATCTAATTGAGTCGGCATAAGCGACAGGCGGGGTACGGTCTATCAAAGTGTAAGTGGCTTGGTGGCAGTCCATCAACGCGTAAGAGGCCGGGTGGCGGTCCAGCACAAGGTCCTAATGCGGCCAGGGTGATGATCGGTGGGGTATTCATCCATCTACTAGTAGAAAAGGTTACTTATTGGTATCTTTGTCTGATCAACAAGATATCGGGTTTATGCCAAAATTCTTTTCTTTCCAAATTCATTGGATATTACAACTCTGTTCATACTTTACATGACAGAGGTTTTCAGGAAATATATGAGAGATATATATGGATATATATCTCGGGACTTAATGAAGTATCTCGTAACTTCATTTCTTTTGAATTATATTTCAAAGATTGAATCTATTCAAATCTTATCTTGTAGTCTCATCTATGTGATGAACCTTCGAAAACTGATTATACCTTGAACGATGGTAGTTCAAGTAGTATTAGGAAAAGATATAAGTATATTGGAGTATCTTGAAACTTCATCTTTTCAACTTATATCTAGTTAATGATTATCTTATGCATGACAAATATTTTCAGAAAAACGTTGAGACAAGGTTAGATATATGAGATCACCTTGCAACGATATTTTTATACAGTTATAAACCGGAACTCTATGTATATTATGCATGGAATAGGATTCTAAGATTTTGAAAAGTATATATACTTATATACTGAATATTTTTTGACTTGGTCGCGTTAAGATAACAAACTTGGTTCATTTCTTTTTGACCAAGACTTTCATGAGTACTATGAGAATGCTCATATATTGTTAATTATTATACATATTATTTCGGTGGGCTTGTTGCTCACCCTTGCTTTCTTCTTTCATCACACAACAACAGATAGACAAGATGAACAGGATCAAGCTCCCAATTCGTGAGCGGTTAGGAAACGTTCCACAGTTTTCTGTAGGAGTTGATGCCGTTGTAGCTGAGGTAGGAGCTACCAGTAGGCTAGGCTTTCAACTTTTGTTGTGCCAGACTTATGTATATTTATGAATTGTAATAATGGCAAATAATATATAAATTTATTCAGAAACCTTTTTGAGGTGTAATGACTTATAATTGTGGAATAAAATGACTTGTGTTATTTTGGTATTCATCTCTGAGACTATAACTTGTGGTGTGTGTGTATATTGTGGGGTCACAGTACGCAGTAGTTGATTGTTTATTAAGAATTAGGTGTTATTAAGGGAAATGGAACTCGTGACAACCCGGATCCCCGACCCCGGATTTGGGGGTGTTACAGAAATGGTATCAGAGCTAAGCGTTATAAACCTCAGAGATGATGTGACGTTAAAATAATAAGTTCACTAAGATAATAAGAACTCTTGCCAAGTTCATAGTTGGACTACCTAACATAATACTGACAGTTAAAACCCTTATGGGAACCCTTATAAATATCGTGATAGAAGTGTAGTTCGTTATCGTATATGGTAGCGGGACTCCGAACCCTGAGGTTGAGGAGCAACAACGCGATGATGTTTTATTACTTATTGGAGATCAGATTATAGATCCGATAGAGCGTCCTAACGCGGGACCGGATGATGTTCATATTGAGGATGTAGCAGTTGAGGATGTTGTCCTAGAAAGGATTGTTGCTGAGAAGAATCCCGTGGAGGATCCTGACAAGAATGAATAAAGGACCACTGAGGAATTGATGACTATGGTTAGGGCGACTACTAGAGGTAGGATTGGCCGGTTACTACCGGATTGTCCTAGAAGGGACCTCTGAGGGGTCCTCCTCATCTGAAATAACAATGACCTCCATCTCTGACTCCTCTGAGGGGTCCTCCTCATCCTCCTCCATCCCAGGCTCCTCCTGATCATCAACATCTAGCAGTGCCTCATAATGCTCACGCTCGAACATCTCAGGGTCCTCTATCTCAGGCGTCTACACATTAAACTAGCTAAGTTACTATAATGATACTTATAAGGGTTCCCGTAAGGGTTTTAACTGTCAGCACTACTTTAAGTAGTCCGACCATGAACTTGGCAAGAGTTCTTATTATCTGTGTGAGTTTGTTATTATATCGTCGCATCATCTCTGAGGTTTATAACACTTAGCTCTGATACCATTTCTGTAACACCCCCAGATCCGGGGTCAGGGATCCGGGTCGTCACGGTCTTTCTTTCCACAATATTACTTCACTTAATTAATAATAAATAACCTCAAGCTGTGACCCCACACTAACACACACCACCACCCGTTATAGTCTCAGAGATGAAATTGAAATAAGTACAAGTCCTTGAATCCACAATTAAAAGTTATTACAACCCAAAATGATTACTTGATAAATTTACAGTTAATTGCCATTATCTGCCACAAGTTATAATTATACATAATTGATTCTCAAAAGTAGAATGCCTGATCTATCAATAGATCTACCTCTGCAGCTATAGCAGCTACAACATCAACGGGAAGACGCGGGACGCTTCCCACGCGCTTGCGCTGGGTCTGCTGGATCCTGGCCATCTTTCCTAACTGTTGTTGTGTGATGAAGAAATAAAGCAAGAGTGAGCCTTACAACTCGCAAGATAATATATAGTGATAACAATAATACAAGTATCTAAATGGATACTTCCTAGAATCCTTTATCATGTGTAAGGTAATTACTTACTGGATATAAGTTTTTAAAAGAAGATGAAGTTACCAATTACTTCACTATACTTATACAATTTTTAGAAATCTACTTGAACTACTACTGTTCAAAGTATAATAAGATTCAAGAGGTCATCCCATAGATGAGACCATAAATAAAACTTGAAAATATTTGATCTTTGAAATATTTTGAAAAGAAATGAAGTTACGAGATACTTCATTCAATGGATACACCAATAAAACTGTTTGACCCTGTCAATGCTTCGGCAACCACCCATTAGTAGCCTTTCGATCGAAATGCTACGGGTAGTGTTGCAGAATTATCCAAACGGATGATGAACTCATTACGGGAGTTTGCCGCGCCAGGAAGACCACTTACGATGATCAGTCGTAGTAGTACAACCCCACCATTTTCTACATGTAGAGGAGAACCTGTCGGATTTACTTGTCAACCGACACTGAACTCCTAAGGAATGGACCGCCTTAGCGGAACTTCCAGGCCATTTGGGCCAATATAATAAGGCTGGGCCGGCGCTACTCGGCCACTTACGCCACTCCTAGTTCAGATGAAATCCATGACTCTGAAACGAAAACTCGTCCCCACTTTCCCCAAGTAGAAACTTGTTGATACGGCTCCACCAAGAAGTCGTGTCTAGTTGGAAAGGAAAACTCACCGATATTTCCCAGGCGATGCCTGTTAATGGATTAACTTGTTCCAAGAATTTTACTTCCCGAGTGTTGGGTAAGTAATCAAAAACTCTTTTATCAAGACAACAACCTTGTTGCGAATATAAAATACACCACAGAGCCGGATCCCTCCGGTTTTGAGCGAGTATTTAAATCCCCTTTTTAAAAGGAAGATCTTAAATATAAAAATGAGTTTTGGGATCCGCTCTAACTTTTGAAAATCATTTTAAAGACTTGAAAACACTTTAAAGAGTGTTTGGAATAATGTCGATTTAATAAAGTAAATCAGTCTCAATATAAAGAAATATCTGAATATTATTATTTAAATAATATTCCCATAAAGAGTAATTGAGGTAGAAGTTGGAAAACTTATACTTGAAATGAATAGTAAATAATCAAAGATATACTTATACGAAAGTAATATCTTTATTTGAATATCAAAAGTAAGTTTGATTATTGAACATTATTCTTTAATAAATAAAGAATATTAATAAATAATAAGCGGAGTCATAATACCTCGAATGAATATTATAAATAATATTCATTAAATAAAATAAAGGAGTCATACCTCCTCAAATGAATATCCAAGTAATATTCAATAAATAATATAAAGGAGTCATAAGCCCTCGAACGAATATTCGAAATAACATTCAATAAATAAATAAGCTGAGTCATAAGCCCTCGAATGAATATTCGAAATAATATTCAATAAATAAATAAGCTGAGTCATAAGCCCTCGAATGAATATTCGAAATAATATTCAATAAATAAAATAAGCCGAGTCATAAGCCCTCGAATGAATTTTCGAAATAATATTCATTAAATAATATAAAGTTATCGAATAAACCTTATTCGATTAATAGTTTTGAAAACTATTACCATATATATATAAAATATATATATATATATAAAATCTACTCGGGATCCTCGACTCCCGGTTTTAGAAAATGCTTTCACCTTTGGGTCCCTATACTAAGGGTATATGCAAATTACCGCTATTCTCTAGCATAGGAATTATCAACTGAACCAACAGATATATATGGCAAGAATACGAAACAGGCATGCATATGTACCATATCACATGCTACAATATATCGCAAGAATTTGCTAATAACAAATATGCATTTATCGCAAGATCATGCATATACACATATACATCACAACAACAGTTATAACGGGTAGAAAACTTGCCTGAGCGACTGGGGGTGATTAATGGCTTGGGACGAGTCTGGTAACCTATAAACAACATGTGAGTTGGAATTAAACCAAAGTCACTTGTAAATCTATACTTTAACCAACTTAGACTCTAACGCTCGTTTTGCGCTCACTGATTCTCTTAAGTCACTCGAGTACCTTCGGCTCCACCATTTTTAATAAATTAACCATTACGAGTTTTAAGGCGATTCTTTTGCGAGTGTCTTACCAACTGCCTAACACACTTACCACAATTGTTTCATACACTAATTAACCCTTTTTGGTCTTTAACCTATGTTTCAAAGTAAGGTGAGGGGAAAAGTTTCGTTTGTGAAACGCCGTTACTTAAAACGGTCGTTTCTCCTAAACCGTACATCGGAATCAAACGAACTACATATCAAAACGAAGCTCATAACATGAACTATCTAAACATGGAAATGGTAATAATCTAGAAGGGAGTTCTCGGTTCCAAATGTTATGAACAAAAGCACTCTAAAGTAAATCGGACATTACGATGGCTATGTTTACGCGATTACCCAAATTTTATATCACTCCAATTCATCACCAAACAACCCCAATCCATTCATACAACCAAAGTCCATCCTTATCACATCATAACATCCCCAATAAGTTCAATATTAACATTTATACTTATGCTTAAGCTTGAATTTAACTATACTTAAGTTCTTTTAACCAAAACAACAAGATTCACCATTCCATTTCACTACCACTCCAACCCAAACTCTAAACCACAAGCATTAAGCTACTATATCACCATAACAATCAAAAACATCTTATTATACAAAGGAATCTAGGGTTTGGAGATGTTATACCTTCCTTGAAGTGGTGGGAGTAGCTAGGAAGCCTTAAGAAGCCTTGAGAAGTCTTAGGGATGCTTGGATCTTAAAGGAAAACAAGAAAAAATCAAGTTAAAAACTATGAAATCACTATTTATTGTCTTCTTCATTGATTTCTTGAAGAAGATTGAGAAAGAATTGAAGGCTTAAACTCATAAGATAGCCCTAACTATGCATAAGGATGATTAGGGAATTATCTTACCAATTTAGGAAGCTTGATCTTGAGTTTTGAAAATTCTTCCCTTTAAAGTTGAAAAAAGCCGAGAGCAAGCCTTGGTGATGAAGAATAAAATTTTGTTTTGATGAGAAATGATTTGTTTGGCTTGGTGGATGAAATTAGATTTGTTTTATTTTAGGTTAATTACCAATTTAACCTTGGTTTTGTGTGGTTAACAATCCACCACATTTCCTTCCTTCCCATGTCATGCTTATGTCATGCTATGATGTCATCTTTCCCTCCTTGTCCTCTTCTCATTGGTTGGGTGACATCATCCTCTCTAATCCCTTTGATTAACTTCCTAATTGTTTGCCTAATGACCGCTGATCTGTTATACGGTTCGCTTAACTTTCGTTTTCGTTTATCGTTTGAGGGATCATACCCGGGATCTTATTACTTAGGCTCCCTTAACCTTTCTCAATATATTATATTCCTTTTATGATCCTCTCTTATAATCCTTTAATTTAAATCTTTTTTATCCTGTTACCTTATACTCAATTCTTTCCGTATCTAGTGGATTTCCGGAAAAAATCAAAGTGTTCGGAATTGGATTCTGTATCTTTACATACACTTATATACCATATAGAGTACTAATAAAATCTCAGAATATCCATAACAGAACCCCTACATAGTGTGGCATGAAAAGTTTTCTCATTCAGGTAAAACACTATTCATAAGGGTTACAAAAAGTTCAAAATTTTGGGGGTTATTACAGTCTCCCCTCCTTAAAAGGATTCCTTCCCGGAATCAAATGTAAAACAAATGGGGGTACTTTTCTAGCATTGCGCTCTCTAGTTCCCAAGTTGATTCTTCTACATTATGATTCTGCCATAGTACTCTGACTAGCTTGATCACTTTGTTCCGAAGCACCTGCTCCTTCTTATCTATAATCCTTACTGGCTTCTCCACGTACGTCAGATCTGGTTGCATATCCACCTACTCGTACTCTACTATGTGTCTGGCATCCCGATGATACTTCCTTAGCATTGACACATGGAACACATTATGAACTTGTTGCAAGTTAGGGAGATCGACACCTTCTTCCGTACAGGGCCTCATAAGGCGGCATTCCGATGCTAGCATGAAAGCTATTGTTATAAGAAAACTCGATCAACGGCAAGTGGTCATCCCAACTTCCTTTAAGGTCTATTGCACAGACTCTCAACATATCCTCTAGTGTCTGGATGGTCCTTTCACTCTGCCCATCCGTCTGGGGATGGTACGCGGCACTCATATTTAACTTGGTCCCCGCACATTCTTGAAAGCTCCTCCAAAATCTGGAGTTGAACCTGGGGTCTCGGTCTGAGACAATGGACGCTGGGACTCCGTGTCGCGTCACTATTTCCTTAAGGTAAATGTCCACCAGTCTATCGACTGTGTATCTCTCATTGATAGGAATGAAATGGGCTGACTTTGTCAGTCGGTCTATAATTACCCATATGGCGTCATGATTGGCTTTCGTCCTTGGCAAGCCTACAACAAAATCCATCGCTATCTGTTCCCATTTCCATTCGGGAATCTCCAGGGGTCGTAAAAGTCCACTGGGTCTCTGGTGCTCTGCTTTTACTCTTTGGCAAGTCAAACATTTGTTTACCCATTCTGCTACGTCCCGCTTCATGTTGGGCCACCAGTAATATTCCTTCAAATCCCTATAAATTTTGGTACTTCCCGGGTGAATGGAATACCTTGAACTATGGCTTTCATCCAAAATCTCATCTTTAAGTTCTTGAACGTTTGGACCCAAATCCGGTAAGAGTACCTCATTATCCCTTTATCATCTTTCTCCGTATGGGCCTCCTCTTCAGTCATTGACTCTCTGCCCTCGTTCATTATTATTTCTTGGCATAATCTAATCTTTTCTAATAACTCTGGCTGTATTGATATCTCAAACAGCTTTTCAGTTCCGGTTCCGGTTACCTTTACTTCTATTTCCATTCTCTCAAAATCCCTTATCAATTCTTCCGAAGTCGTTATCATTCTGAGTCTTTCCTTTCTACTAAGGGCATCAGCCACCATATTGGCTTTCCCTGGATGATAGAGAATCTCACAATCATAGTCCTTGATTAGTTCTAACTATCTCCTCTGGCGCATGTTGAGCTCTTTCTGCGTAAATATGTACTTGAGGCTCTTATGGTCGGTGAAAATCTCGCACTTCTCTCCATACAAGTAGTGCCTCCAAATTTTTAAGGCAAATACTATTGCCGCGAGCTCAAGGTCATGAGTAGGATATCTAATCTCGTATTCCTTCAGTTGTCTCGATGCATACGCAATCACTTTACCGTGCTGCATAAGCACACACCCTAATCCTTTGTGCGACGCGTCACTATATATCACAAAATCTCCTTTTTCGTCTGGCAATGCCAACACCGGGGCCGTTACCAACCTTTTCTTTAATTCCCGAAAACTGTTCTCGCATTTCTTCGTCCATTCAAACTTCTCTGTCTTACGAGTAAGTCGTGTCAAAGGGGCTGCGATTTTCGCAAAGTCCTGCACAAATCTACGATAGTAGCCGGCCAATCCTATGAAACTGCTTACCTCTGTGGGTGTGGTTGGCCTTTCCCAATTTGAGACCGCCTCTATCTTGGAGGGGTCGACCAATACTCCTTCTTTATTGATCACATGTCCTAAAAACTGTACTTCATTCCGCCAGAATTCACACTTCGAGAATTTGGCATATAACTGTTCCTCTCTGAGTATTCCTAGAGCTATCCTTAAATGCTCTGCATGTTCTGCCTCGGTCCTGGAGTAGATCAAAATATCATCGATAAAAACTATCACACACTTGTACAAGTACTTCTTAAATACTCTATTTATTAAATCCATGAAAGCCGCTGGGGCGTTGGTTAATCCAAAGGACATTACCAAGAACTCATAATGCCCATACCTGGTACGAAACGCTGTCTTGGAAATATCTTCGGGTTTAATCTTTAGTTGGTGATATCCAGTTCTCAGGTCAATCTTGGAAAAATAAACAGCATCCTTTAGCTGGTCGAACAGATCGTCTATTCTAGGTAATGGGTACCTGTTCTTTATGGTTAGCTTGTTCAACTCTCGATAGTCGATGCACAGCCTCATGCTTCCATCTTTCTTCTTAACAAATAAAACTGGTGCTCCCCACGGAGACACACTGGGTCTTATCATCCCCTTATCCAAGAGTTCCTGCAATTGGAAAGCTAATTCCTTCATTTCTAACGGGGCTAACCGGTAAGGTGCTTTTGAAACTGGCGCCGTCCCTGGGGCCAATTCAATAGCAAATTCAATCACTCTATCGGGTGGTAATCCCGGAAGGTCTTGTGGGAATACATCTTCAAATTCGTTGACTACTGGAATATCTTGTAAGTTGGGCACCTCCTTCTGCGTGTCTACCACATAGGCTAGGTAGGCCTCATTTCCTTTTTGTAGCATCCTTCTGGCCTGGGCCATAGTCAAAAATTTCTGCGTCTGCCTCTTTCCTCTAAATATAACTTCTTTCTTCCCTGGGATATTTAACTTAACTTTCTTCCCTTTACAGTCTATCTGAGCATCATTGCTAGATAGCCAGTCCATTCCCAAAATTACATCAAACTCCCCTAATTTAAAAGGGATCAGATCAACACTAAAAGATTGTTCCCCTATGCCTATCTCACAGGCTGGGTGAATCTGGTTAACATGAATAATTTCATGATTGGCTATTTCTACTTGTAAGGGTTCTATCAAGGGTTCAGCTTTAAGTCTTAATTTACGCGCAAAGTCCCTTGATATAAAAGATTTAGTTGCTCCCGAATCAAATAAAACATTTGCACTGACTGAATTTAGAGAAAGGGTACCTGCTATCACATCTGAGTCTTTCATAGCATCCTGAACTGTCATGTTGAAAGTCCTCGCAGTAGGTGGCTTATTGGAGGCAGCCCTGCTGGCTCCTGAAGCTGCTGGTTTGTTCATTGGGCATTCCCTCTTTCAATGACCCAGGCGTCCATACTGATGACAAGTGGTGGTTGGAATGACAGCAGGGGCTGATGAAGGGCACTTGTGAGAATAGTGACCTTCCCGACCGCACTTAAAGCAGGTTACTGGCTTTCCTTTACACTCCCCAGTGTGCATCCTTCCATAAGTGTTACAGGCTGGCAATGGGGGTCGAGACTGGTTGGAATAGGACATTTTTGACTTCTGGCCGCTCTGGCTCACACTCACGCTTATTGGCCGCTTAAACCCAGTGTTCTTTCCCGGTAGGGACACTGTTCCTCGATTAAATCTAGTTGGGAAGCTCCTTCCTGTGGAACCTCCACCCATGCTCATACTTTTCCTCTTTATTCCCTTCTTCTCCCTTTCCTTCTGCATCTGTTCACTTCCGGCTTCTACAATCATTGCCTTTTGCACCAGAGTGGCATAATCCGTAAGCTCAAGGATTGCCACCCTATTCTGAATCCACGGTTTCAGTCCCTGCTGAAACCTCCTAGCTTTCTTTTCCTCGGTGCTCACAAACTCCGGTACAAACCTTGATAACTCAGTAAATTTCGCTTCGTACTCTGCTACAGACAAGTTATTCTGCTTTAGCTCCAAGAACTTGAGCTCCATCTGGTTTTCCATAAACCTCGGGAAATACTTTCCCAGAAACAACTGACTGAATCTCTCCCAGGTTATAATAGCATCTGTCTCCATGTTTTTCTTGGCCTCCCACCAGTAGTTAGCTTCTCCTTTCAGAAGGTAGGTAGCAAATACAGACTTCTGTGCCTCATCGATACTCAGAATCTCAAAGGATTTCTCCATTTCCTTTAACCATGCCCTTGCCTCAACTGGGTCGGCTGATCTGTGGAACTCAGGGGGCTTAAGGGACTTAAAAGCCCTGAAAGAGTTTGCCACATTATTGTTATTTCCTTGAGGGGGTGGGTTGGGTTGACGTTCCAAGTTCTGCCTTAGGAGTTGCATGAACTGGCCCATGGGATCCATGCCTGGGTTTGGTACTGGTTGCTCAACCTCAGTTTCTCCTTCTTCAGCCTCTATCTCAAATCCCTCAACATCATATGTTTCCTCTTCCTCTTCATACAGGGAGTCATCCTGTTACACATAATCCTCGTCTTCCTCTTTACTGTGTTCCTGGTTCCTATCATCCTGGTTATGGCTTCCGTGGTCCTCAGATCCAGGGTTCGCCCTAGTTCCAATCTTTCTTGGCGACATGATACTGATAATAAAAAAAATTATTGGGAAATTCAACGTTAGGTCACAATCAAACATAACATTGTGTCTCGCACAATTTTATAATGGGGAGAATGTATCTCGTAATTTTATTATTTTATGACAGTTCTAATACGAAGTGCAGTAATAATAATGATAAAAACAGTAATCTCGCCACTAAGGAGCTGAACTGAAAGGAAACAAACATATACATAGTACGAGAAATACATAGTTTGATCTGGTCAAAAGTACAACAGTGCTACAGCCATCTGTCCCAAAAGTGATACACAAGAGTCTATCTGTCTAGTCAGAAAAAGGGATGCTATATACAAGTCAACTATCCCGGAAAATTGACTCTTACTAAGGCCTCGGCTAACTAGACAACTAGACTATTCCATCGTCAATCCTGAATCACACACCGGAGCGGGTCAGCTCCCATACCCTTTCCATCGCACGACGGAAGATATAGTCGGCCTGCCGCCTGGAGATCCTACCATGCCTGTCCCCCTGGAGCGATCTGAGCCTCGCTCGGGACGTGAGCTCTATCCTCGTAAGCTCCCTCCTCAAGGATCGGGGTATAGAAGCCCTAGTCTTATAAGCTCGGGTACGCCTGCCCGCCCTCTCCGCATCCAACTCCCTCCTGGCCTCATCCAGTCGGGCCTCGGCAACAGCCACTCGGGTCCTCAGTACATCCTGAACATAACCGTGGGCTAACGAAGACTGCCTGTGGGCAGGGTCAAGAGGTGGTGAATCCGGAGCCGCTGGGGGTGCCTCCTCAGTCTGCCTAGGCTCGGAAGTATGGGTCTCTGAGCTGTCATCATAAGGGATCCAAGATAGTGGTGGAGGGGTAGGAGCTCTAACCACCGGAAGTGTGGGTAAATGGTTACCAGCATACACTACCATAGGTCCGACACGCTCCTCAGCTACTGGGACCTCATCCGGGTCCTCCTCATCTGGAATAGCAATGAACTCTGTATTTGACTCCTCTGAGGGGTCCTCCTCATCTGAAATAGCAATGACCTCCGTCTCTGACTCCTCTGAGGGGTCCTCCTCATCCTCCTCCATTTCAGGCTCCTCCTGATCATCAACATCTAGCAGTGCCTCATCATGCTCACGCTCGAACATCTCAGGGTCCTCTATCTCAGGCGCCTACACATTAAACTAGCTAAGTTACTATCATGATACTTATAAGGGTTCCCGTAAGGGTTTTAACTGTCAGCACTACTTTAAGTAGTCCGACCATGAACTTGGCAAGAGTTCTTATTATCTTTGTGAGTTTGTTATTATATCATCGCATCATCTCTGAGGTTTATAACGCTTAGCTCTGATACCATTTCTGTAACACCCCCAGATTCGGGGTCAGGGATCCGGGTCGTCACGGTCTTTCTTTCCACAATATCACTTCACTTAATTAATAATAAATAACCTCAAGCTGTGACCCCACACTAACACACACCACCACCCGTTATAGTCTCAGAGATGAAATTGAAATAGGTACAAGTCCTTGAATCCACAATTAAAAGTTATTACAACCCAAAACGATTACTTGATAAATTTACAGTTAATTGCCATTATCTGCCACAAGTTATAATTATACATAATTGATTCTCAAAAGTAGAATGCCTGATCTATCAATAGATCTACCTCTGCAGCTATAGCAGCTACAACATCAACGGGAAGACGCGGGACGCTTCCCAAGCGCTTGCGCTGGGTCTGCTGGAGTCTGGCCATCTTTCCTAACTGTTATTGTGTGATGAAGAAATAAAGCAAGAGTGAGCCTTACAGCTCGCAAGATAATATATAGTGATAACAATAATACAAGTATCTAAATGGATACTTACTAGAATCCTTTATCATGTGTAAGGTAATTACTTACTGGATATAAGTTTTTAAAAGAAGATGAAGTTACCAATTACTTCACTATACTTATACAATTTTTAGAAATCTACTTGAACTACTACTGTTCAAAGTATAATAAGATTCAAGAGGTCATCCCATAGATGAGACCACAAATAAAACTTGAAAATATTTGATCTTTGAAATATTTTGAAAAGAAATGAAGTTACGAGATACTTTATTCAATGGATACACCAATAAAACTGTTTGACCATGTCAATGCTTCGGCAACCACCCATTAGTAGCCTTTCGATCGAAATGCTACGGGTAGTGTTGCAGAATTATCCAAATGGATGATGAACTCATTACGGGAGTTTGCCGCGCCAGGAAGACCACTTACGATGATCAGTCGTAGTAGTACAACCCCACCATTTTCTACATGTAGAGGAGAACCTTTCGGATTTACTTGTCAACCGACACTGAACTCCTAAGGAATGGACCGCCTTAGCGGAACTTCCAGGCCATTTGGGCCAATATAATAAGGCTGGGCCGGCGCTACTCGGCCACTTACGCCACTCCTAGTTCAGATGAAATCCATGACTCTGAAACGTAAAGCTCGTCCCCACTTTCCCCAAGTAGAAACTTGTTGATACGGCTCCACCAAGAAGTCGTGTCTAGTTGGAAAGGAAAACTCACCGATATTTCCCAGGCGATGCCTGTTAATGGATTAACTTGTTCCAAGAATTTTACTTCCCGAGTGTTGGGTAAGTAATCAAAAACTCTTTTATCAAGACAACAACCTTGTTGCGAATATAAAATACACCACAGAGCCGGATCCCTCCGGTTTTGAGCGAGTATTTAAATCCCCTTTTTAAAAGGAAGATCTTAAATATAAAAATGAGTTTTGGGATCCGTTCTAACTTTTGAAAATCATTTTAAAGACTTGAAAACACTTTAAAGAGTGTTTGGAATAATGCCGATTTAATAAAGTAAATCAGTCTCAAAATAAAGAAATATCTGAATATTATTATTTAATTAATATTCCCATAAAGAGTAATTGAGGTAGAAGTTGGAAAACTTATACTTGAAATGAATAGTAAATAATCAAAGATATACTTATACGAAAGTAATATCTTTATTTGAATATCAAAAGTAAGTTTGATTATTGAACATTATTCTTTAATAAATAAAGAATATTAATAAATAATAAGCGGAGTCATAATACCTCGAATAAATATTATAAATAATATTCATTAAATAAAATAAAGGAGTCATACCTCCTCAAATGAATATCCAAGTAATATTCAATAAATAATATAAAGGAGTCATAAGCCCTCGAATGAATATTCGAAATAACATTCAATAAATAAATAAGCTGAGTCATAAGCCCTCGAATGGATATTCGAAATAATATTCAATAAATAAATAAGCTGAGTCATAAGCCCTCGAATGAATATTCGAAATAATATTCAATAAATAAAATAAGCCGAGTCATAAGCCCTCGAATGAATATTGGAAATAATATTCATTAAATAATATAAAGTTATCAAATAAACCTTATTCGATTAATAGTTTTGAAAACTATTACCATATATATATAAAAAATATATATATATATATATATATATATAAAATCTACTCGGGATCCTCGACTCCCGGTTTTAGAAAATGCTTTCACCTTTGGGTCCCTATACTAAGGGTATATACAAATTACCGCTATTCTCTAGCATAGGTATTATCAACTGAACCAACAGATATATATGGAAGGAATACAAAACAGGCATGCATATGTACCATATCACATGCTACAATATATCGCAAGAATTTGCTAATAACAAATATGCATTTATCGCAAGATCATGCATATACAGATATACATCACAACAACAGTTATAACGGGTAGAAAACTTGCCTGAGCGACTGGGGGTGATTAATGGCTTGGGATGAGTCTGGTAACCTATAAACAACATGTGAGTTGGAATTAAACCAAAGTCACTTGTAAATCTATACTTTAACCAACTTAGACTCTAACGCTCGTTTTGCGCTCACTGATTCTCTTAAGTCACTCGAGTACCCTCGGCTCCACCATTTTTAATAAATTAACCATTACGAGTTTTAAGGCGATTCTTTCGCGAGTGTCTTACCAACTGCCTAACACACTTACCACAATTGTTTCATACACTAATTAACCCTTTTTGGTCTTTAACCTATGTTTCAAAGTAAGGCGAGGGGAAAAGTTTCGTTCGCGAAACGCCGTTATTTAAAACGGTCGTTTCTCCTAAACCGTACATCGGAATCAAACGAACTACATATCAAAACGAAGCTCGTAACATGAACTATCTAAACATGGTAATGGTCATAATCTAGCAGGGAGTTCTCGGGTCCAAATGTTATGAACAAAAGCAGTCTAAAGTAAATCGGACATTACGACGGCTATATTTACGCGATTACCCAAATTTTATATCACTCCAATTCATCACCAAACAACCCCAATCCATTCATACAACCAAAGTCCATCCTTATCACATCATAAAATCCCCAATAAGTTCAATATTAACATTTATACTTATGCTTAAGCTTGAATTTAACTATACTTAAGTTTTTTTAACCAAAACAACAAGATTCACCATTCCATTTCACTACCACTCCAACCCAAACTCTAAACCACAAGCATTAAGCTACTATATCACCATAACAATCAAAAACATCTTATTATACAAAGGAATCTAGGGTTTGGAGATGTTATACCTTCCTTGAAGTGGTGGGAGTAGCTAGGAAGCCTTAAGAAGCCTTGAGAAGTCTTAGGGATGCTTGGATCTTAAAGGAAAACAAGAAAAAATCAAGTTAAAAACTATGAAATCACTATTTATTGTCTTCTTCATTGATTTCTTGAAGAAGATTGAGAAAGAATTGAAGGCTTAAACTCATAAGATAGCCCTAACTATGCATAAGGATGATTAGGGAATTATCTTACCAATTTAGGAAGCCTTGATCTTGAGTTTTGAAAATTCTTCCCTTTAAAGTTGAAAAAAGCCGAGAGCAAGCCTTGGTGATGAAGAATAAAATTTTATTTTGATGAGAAATGATTTGTTTGGCTTGGTGGATGAAATTAGATTTGTTTTATTTTAGGTTAATTACCAATTTAACCTTGGTTTTGTGTGGTTAACAATCCACCACATTTCCTTCCTTCCCATGTCATGCTTATGTCATGCTATGATGTCATCTTTCCCTCCTTGTCCTCTTCTCATTGGTTGGGTGACATCATCCTCTCTAATCCCTTTGATTAACTTCCTAATTGTTTGCCTAATGACCGCTGATCTGTTATACGGTTCGCTTAACTTTCGTTTTCGTTTATCGTTTGAGGGATCATACCCGGGATCTTATTACTTAGGCTCCCTTAACCTTTCTCAATATATTATATTCCTTTTATGATCCTCTCTTATAATCCTTTAATTTAAATCATTTTTATCCTGTTACCTTATACTCAATTCTTTCCGTATCTAGTGGATTTCCGGAAAAAATCAAAGTGTTCGGAATTGGATTCTGACGATCTTTACATACACTTATATACCATATAGAGTACTAATAAAATCTCAAAATATCCATAACAGAACCCCTACATAGTGTGGCATGAAAAGTTTTCTCATTCAGCTAAAACACTATTCATAAGGGTTACAAAAAGTTCAAAATTTTGGGGGTTATTACATGATTTATCCATGGAAGAGTGTAAGTATCTTTTAAAGGTGGAATTAAGGATAAAACCCCGATAACTTGAAATGAATACTAGGGGAATGCATAAAGGTTGGCATTTCACCCTTAATAGGGACAACATGAGTTTTGACAGTATGAATTGGAAAGGATTAAGGTAACAACAACCTTTAAGGATCAGTGGAGAAATTTTTCAGAAGTATATAGACAATGATTCTGGTATTAGTAAATGGTATCTTGATATGCCCTGTGCCTAGGGTGTACCTGATGAAGGATTTAAGGATAACCTTAGAGGTTTTACAAAGAGAAAGGTAATATTCAAAGTTCTCAAGAATAGAAATTTTGATGAAGGAAATATGACGTAATTATAATAATGCCAGGTGGGGCACGTGTTGAACCATAAGAAAGTATAGATCGATCCAATGAGGGTCGAGATTGGTGAAAACAAGAAGGACCCAAGATAAGAGACGTCCTAAGTAAGATCGAGAGTCAGTCATGGCAATGTTCACATCTAAAGACTAAGGCAATGACTTATAGAAAAATGGTGATTTTTTTTCTCACCAGGACTTAAGAGAAGCATTTTCACATAAGCAGTGATTGAAATGAGGTAGAAAATTGAGTTGGAGGTGGTTAAAATGACATTGATTGTAAGGAAATTTTACTATCAGGAAAGGCCAAAGAGGTGGCCAACACTTTAAGTGTAAGAGGACAATTATCGGCGCTCGTGCCAGAGGAATACAGTGATAATGGTTAATTCCGTGAAGGTTGTATTATGGTGTGAAAGATTGACATTAATTCTGATGACTGTGCGGTACTCAACCGTAATAGTAGTTTGGTAAAGATTTAATTCATGTAATCGCCGTGAGCGGGCTTTCTATCTTATAAGGTCCTATCTTGAGATAAGCCAGGAGCATGTTATGAAAGGACTAAATGAACCTTTGAGCTTCATGTCTCCCAGTAAAGAAATATGGTTAATAATGGTATTAACCTGCTATCGTTGCTTTGATTGAAACTCTTCTGCAATTTTATCTACTTCATGTCATGTATGTACGTCAGGATCAGGAATGTTCTTCACGAATCATGAATGGTGATTATGTTACCTCCTTAGAAGGATTCGATATGATATGAATGGACTTCGTATGGTTAGCTATTAAAACTTCATGGAAAACGAATGACTACAGTAGGTTAACGGTGGGCCAAAGTAATGCAGGAATGATTCTGCGAGTAATGAGCCGATTACTTACAACCGTGAGAGTTGTATTGGAATGGATGTTGAGAGTGAGTACCACTACTCGGGTCGTGGTGGTGTATAAGTTATCATTGATAGGCTAATTAAATCGATTATCTACCTATTGAATACTTATTCCTCTTATCAATAGAGAGTCGTATTACTATACGAGGAAGGTTGCGATGCAAGCATAGAATTCTAATAACGATGACGTCTAGAATGAAATCCCAGATTCGATTTTCGATGTCGAGGGAATTTTAAAGGTGATTGTTTATAAGCTCGAGCAAGAGCATGGGTCCATAGAATGATAGACGGAATAGTAAATATTCAGAGACGTGAAATACGATGCTATAATACTTGATGTTGATATATATACGTATATGTTTTGTTCTCCTATGACAAACCTCTATAGTTCAGAGGTAGATTCCAAGCCAGATATTTTGTGGCAGTATATTTTATATATATACAATTCTCTTCAATTCGTTCTTTTCTCTCCTTTTCATTTCATATAAGCTGAGAAGAACAACCCTTCCAGAAGGGGAGGTATTGCCGAATGACTATCTATCTGTGTGATAGAAGCCTAGTAGGATACCATCTATTGTTTAATTGCTTGTCAAGTACTAAAGGATGGCCACCTTCTGTACTAACTATGCAATGTAACAAGTGTTCTTGATCATAGTGATCTCTAAATAAATTCTTTTATGTCTATATGAAGGACCAAGCTTTCGAAGATGGAGGCAGCTAGAGATGAGTGGTACCAAGTATGGTGGTATTCCGATTCTAACGCGTTCGTGATAATAAGGTTGACGCGATTATTAAAAGGTTATAGAACGCCAACGAGCAAAAGTGTAATCAGTATAAAATTTGTTACGGAAGATAGTAACGATTACGAACTGGAAAAGAGTGGGTATTGAGAAGCAAAAGCTGTAGATCTAGATGAGATAATGAGAGTCTGTACAATAGACTTGAAAGAAATTTGGAATGATCACTTAACGCGGATTGAGTTTTCTTACGATAATCGATCGTATGTCAGCATCGAGGTATCGCCTTATGAGATCCTTGAGGGAAGACAATGTCGATCTCCCTTATGTTAGGATGAAGTTGTAGAGCGTAAGATGCTCGGACCCGCAGTAGTCCAAAGGACCAAGGATATAATAGATCTAATCAGAGGACGGCTGGTAGTAGCCCAAGATGGACATAAGAAGTATGTTGATTTGACACGAAAGGACAAAGAATAGGAAGTAGGGGACCTAGTGCTGTTATAGGTATTCCCTTGGAAAGGATGGATGTGGTTCCGAAAGAAAGGAAAGCAAAGTCCACGATTTGTTGCACTCTGGGATATATTAAGACGTATTGGGAAGTTAGCATATGAGCTAGCCCTACCCCCGAACCTGTAGCAAGTTCATAACGTGTTCCACGTATCAATGCTAAGGAAGTGTAATGCGGAGGCCAGACAAATAGGGGCATATGAGTGCATAGACATGCAATCAGACGTAACCTATATGGAGCAACCAGGAAGGGTTATAGATCAAAAATGGACGAGTGCTTAGAAGAAGGGTTATCATGCTAGTCAGGGTTTGTGGCAGAACCATAATGTGGAAAATTGACTTGAGAGTTATAAAGTGTACTGCTAATCCCTATTCATTTTCTATCTGATTCCGGGACGGAATCCTTTTAAGGGGGGGGGGGAGACTGTAATAACCCAAAAAAAATTTGGACTTTTTATAACCCTTATGAATAGTGATTTTGCTGATTATGCTGATTAAGGAAATTTTTCATGCCACACTATGTAGGAATTCTTTTATTGATATTCTGAGATCTTATTAGTACTCCATAAAGTATATGAGTGTATGTAAAGATCGTCAGAATCCAAATTCGAACACTTTGATTTTTCCCGAAAATCCACCAGATACCGAAAGAATTGAGTATAAGGTAACATGATTAAAAGGATTTAAATTCAAGAATTATAAGCAAGGATTATTAAAAGACTATAAAATATTAAGAGAGGGTTAAGGAAGCCCAAGTAAAAAGATCCCGGATATGATCCCTCAAACGATCAACGAGAACGAGAGTTAAGCGAACCGTAAAACAAATAAATGTCCAAGGGGCAAGCACATGCAAGTAACATGAGAAGGAAGCTTCTAAGATAATCTAAAACATGTGGTTAGAAGCAAGGTGACAGCATCACACCACAAGAATGAGACATGTGGCAAAGTAGTGATGCAAGCAATGACATAAGCAAGTGAAAACAAGTTATTTAGCCAATAATTAACCACAACCATGCATTCTTTGCACAAATATCAAGGCAAGACAAGCAAGCAAAAGTTCTCCCCCATTTCTTTATTCTTCCCTTCAGCCTTTTCAAGAAATGAAGAAATAGATTTTCAAAACTCAAGTTCTAGGCCATGGAAAATTACAAGGTTTGTTTCCTTGGATCCTATATTTCATAACTTAGTTATACCATGAGTTTAAGATCAAGATTCCATGGGTTGCTTAGCTAATCCACTCATCAAAGATGATTATGAATAGTAGTGAATAGTAACTTACTTTAATTTTCTTGATTTTCATGAAAGCTTAAGGTTGATTAAGCATAGATCAAGGTTCCTAGAGGCTTGTTAGTGACTACCCACTCTCCAAGGAAGGTATAAACTCTTGAACCCTTAGTTTTAAGTTTGGTTTGTTTGGATGATAATGGTTCTTAGATGAATGGGTTTAGTTTGATATTGATGGATGTTGGATTGTTGTTGAATTGGTGATGATTTGGTGTAGTTTAAACTTTGGAAATCGTTAGGTTATAGCCGTCGTAATGCCCGATTTTCAATAAACTGTTTTGTGATTAACTGTTGGGCCCGAACACCCACTTCTATAAACTAACCACTTCCATTCCTAGATAGTTTATGTTTCAAGCTTCGTTTTGATATATGGTTCACTTGAATCCGATGTACGGTTTAGGAGAAACGACCATTTTAAGTAACGGCGTTTCGCGAACGAACCTTTACCCCTCGCCTTACTTTGAAACCTTGGTTAAGGCCCTTAAATGACTAATTGGAGTATGAAAAAATTATGTAAAGTGGATTAGGCAGTTTGTAGAGTACTTGCGAAAGAATCGCCTTAAATTTCATAATGGTTAATTTATTAAAAATGGTGGAGCCGAGGGTACTCGAACGACTTATGTGATTCGTTAAGCGTAGAAGTGACCATAAGCGAACGTTAGGGTTCAATTGGTTAAAGTCTAGTTTCTTAAGCGACCGGGGTTTAATTCCGACTTATGTTGTTGTTCATAGGTTATCGGACCCACTCTAAGCTTAAGTCTATCCGGGAACACTCAGGCAAGTTTTCTACCCGTTATACTGTTGTTGTGATGTATATATGTATATGCATTATCTTGTGATAAGTGCATAATTGTTATTAGCAAATCTTGTGATATATTGGAGCATGCTGATATGATATATATGCATGTCTATTTTGTAATCTTGATATCTAATTGTTGATTTAATTGCTTATAAGTTGTATAATACCTATGCTAGAGATAAGCAGTAGTTGCGTATACCCTTAGTATAGGGGACCGAAAGGTGAACATATTTCTAAACCGGGAGTCGATGTTCTCGAGTATAATATATATATATATATATATATTTATATATATATATATAGTTTTCAAAACTATTAATCGAATAAGGTTTATTCGATAACTTTATTTTATTTAATAAAAATTATTTTTAATATTCATTCGAGAACTTATGACTCCGCTTATTTTATTTAATGAATATTATTTTGAATATTCATTCGAGGACTTATAACTCCGCTTATTTTATTTAATGAATATTATTTTGAATATTCATTCAAGGACTTATGACTCCGCTTATTTTATTTAATGAATATTATTTTGAATATTCATTCGAGGACTTATAACTCCTCTTATTTTATTTAATGAATATTATTTTGAATATTTATTCAAGAAATTATGACTCCGCTTATTTTATTTAATGAATATTATTTTGAATATTCATTCGAGGACTTATGACTCCGCTCATTTTATTAAATAATATTCTTTATTTTATTAAAGAATAATGTCTCAATAATCAAACTTATTTTTGATTATTCAAATAAAGATCGTACTTTCGTATAAGTATGTCTTTGGTTATTTATTATTCATTTCAAGTATGAGTTTTAAAACTTCTACTTCAATTATTTTTTTATAAAGGTTATCCTTATGGGAATATTATTTAAATAAAAATATTCAGATATTTTCTAATATATCGGGACTGATTTATTTCATTAAATCAGCATTACTCCAAATATTCTTAAAAATATTTTCGAGTCTTCAAAATGATTTTTAAAAGTTAGGGCGGATTCCAAAACTCATTTTTATATTTAAGATCCTCCTTTCGAAGGGGATTTAAATACTCGCTCAAAACCTGAGGGATCTGGCTCTTTGGTGTATTTTACTCTCGCAACGAGGTTGCTGTTTTGAGAAAATAATTTGATTACTTGCCCAATGTTCGGGAAGTAAGCCCATCTAATTGAGTCGGCATAAGCGACAGACCGGGGTACGGTCTATCAAAGTGTAAGTGGTTGGGTGGCAGTCTTTCAACGCGTAAGAGGCCGGGTGGCGGTCCAGCACAAGGTCCTAATGCGGCCAGGGTGATGACCGGTGGGGGATTCATCCATCTACATGTAGAAAATGGCGGGGTTGCACTACTGCGACTGATCATCATAAGTGGTCTTCCTGGCACGGCAAACTCCCGTAATGAGTTCACCATCCAGTTTGGATATTTCTGCAACACTACCCGGAGCATTCGATCGAAAGGCTACGGATGGGTGATTGCTGAGGCATTGACAGGGTCAAACGGTTATAATGATGTTTCCCTCAAATGGAGTATCTCGTAACTTCATTTCTTTTAAACAACATTTCAAGGATTGAATCTATTCAAATCTTATCTTGTAGTCTCATCTATGTGATGAACCTTCGAAAACTGATTATACCTTGAACGGTGGTACTTCAAGTAGTATTCAGAAAAGATATAAGTATATTGGAGTATTTTGTAACTTCATCTTTTCAACTTATATCTAGTTAATGATTATCTTATGCATGACAAATATTTTCAGAAAAACGTTGAGACAAAGTTAGATATATGAGATCACCTTGCAACGATATTTTTATACAGTTATAAACCGGAACTCTATGTATATTATGCATGGAAGAGGATTCTAAGATTTTGAAAAGTATATATACTTATATACTGAATATTTTGCGACTTGGTCGCGTTAAGATAACAAACTTGGTTCATTTCTTTTTGACCAAGACTTTCATGAGTACTATGAGAATGCTCATATATTATTAATTATTATACATATTATTTTGGTGGGCTTGTTGCTCACCCTTGCTTTCTCCTTTCATCACACAACAACAGATATACAAGATGAACAGGATCAAGCTCCCAATTCGTGAGCGGTTAGGAAACGTTCCGCAGTTTTCTGTAGGCGTTGATGCCGTTGTAGCTGAGGTAGGAGCTACCAGTAGGCTAGACTTTCAACTTTTGTTGTGCCAGACTTATGTATATTTATGAATTGTAATAATGGCAAATAATATGTAAATTTATTCAGAAACCCTTTTGAGGTGTAATGACTTATAATTGTGGAATAATATGACTTGTGTTATTTTGGTATTCATTTCTGAGACTATAACTTTCGGTGTGTGTATATTGTGGGGTCACAGTACGCAGTAGTTGATTGTTTATTAAGAATTATGTGTTATTAAGGGAAATGGAACTCGTGACAACCCGGATCCCCGACCCCAGATTTGGGGGTGTTACAGACCCACTCTAAGCTTAAGTCTATCCGGGAACACTCAGGCAAGTTTTCTACCCGTTATAATGTTGTTGTGATGTATATATGTATATGCATTATCTTGTGATAAGTGCATGAATGTTATTAGCAAATCTTGCGATATATTGGAGCATGCTGATATGTTATATATGCATGTTTGTTTCGTAATCTTGATATCTAATTGTTGATTCAATTGCTTATAAGTTGCATAATACCTATGCTAGAGATAAGCAGTAGTTGCATATACCCTTAGTATAGGGGACCCAAAGGTGAACATATTTCTAAACCGGGAGTCGATGTTCCCGAGTATAATATATATATATTTATATATATATAGATATAGTTTTCAAAACTATTAATCGAATAAGGTTTATTCGATAACTTTATTTTATTTAATGAATATTATTTTGAATATTCTTTCGAGGACTAATGACTTCATTTAATTTAATTAATGAATATTATTTTGAATATTCATTCGAGGACTTAAGACTCCGTTTATTTTATTTAATGAATATTATTTTGAATATTCATTTGAGGACTTATGACTCCGCTTATTTATTACATAATATTCTTTATTTTATTAAAGAATAATGTTTCGATAATCAAACTTATTTTCGATTATTCAAATAAAGATCATACTTTCGTATAAGTATATCTTTGGTTATTTATTTTTCATTTCAAGTATGAGTTTTAAAACTCCTACCTCGATTATTTTTATAAGGATCATCCTTATGGGAATATTATTTAAATAATAATATTCAGATACTTCCTAACATATCGGGACTGATTTATTTTTTTAAATCAGTGTTACTCTAAATATTCTTTAAAATGTTTTCGAGTCTTCAAAATGATTTTAATAGTTAGGGCGGATCCCAAAACTCATTTTTATATTTAAGATCCTCCTTTCGAAGGGGATTTAAATACTCGGTCAAAACCTGAGGGATCCGGCTCTGTGGTGTGTTTTATATTCGCAACAAGGTTGCTGTTTTGATAAAAGAGTTTTTGATTACTTACCCAACACTCGGGAAGTAAAATTCTTAGAACAAGTTAATCCATTAACAGGCACCGCATGGGAAATATCGGTGAGTTTTCCTTTCCAACTAGATACGACTTCTTGGTGGAGCCGTATCAACAAGTTTCTACTTGGGGAAAGGGGGGACAAGCTTTACGTTTCAGAGTCATGGATTTCATCTGAACTAGGAGTGGCGTAAGTGGTCGAGTGGCGCCGGCCCAGCCTTATTATATTGGCCCAAATGGCCTGGAAGTTCCGCTAAGACGGTCCATTCCTTAGGAGTCCAGTGTTCAGTTGATAAGTAAATCTGACAGGTTATCCTCTACATGTTGAAAATGGCGGGGTTGCACTACTGTGACTGATCATCGTAAGTGGTCTTCCTGGCGCGGCAAACTCCCGTAATGAGTTCACCATCCAGTTTGGATATTTATGCAACACTACCCGGAGCATTCGATCGAAAGGCTACGGATGGGTGATTGCTGAGGCATTGACAGGGTCAAACGGTTATAATGATGTTTCCCTCAAATGAAGTGTCTCGTAACTTCATTTCTTTTAAACAACATTTCAAGGATTGAATCTATTCAAGTCTTATCTTATAGTCTCATCTATGTGATGAACTTTCGAAACTGTTTATACCTTGAACGGTGGTGGTTCAAGTAGTATTCGGAAAAGATATAAGTATATTGGAGTATCTTGTAACTTCATCTTTTCAACTTATATCCAATTAATGATTATCTTATGAATGACAAAGATTTTCAGAAAAATGTTGAGACAAGGTTAGATATATGAGATCACCTTGTAACGATATTTTTATACAGTTATAAACTGGAACTCTGTGTATATGATACATGTCAGAGGATTTCAAAGATTGTGAAAAGTATATATGTATATATATACTGAATATTTTGCGACTTGGTCGCATTAAGATATCAACTTGGTTCATTTCTTCTTGACCAAGACTTTCATGAGTACTATGAGAATGCTCATATATTGTTAATTATTATACATATTATTTCGGTGGGTTTGCTGCTCACCCTTGCTTTCTTCTTTCATCACACAATAATAGATAGAAAAGATGAACATGACCAAGCTTCCAATTCGCAAGCAGTTAGGAAACGTTCCGCAGTTTTCTGGAAGCGTTGATGCCGCCGTAGCTGAGGTAGGAACTACCAATAGGCTAGGCTTTCAACTATTGATGAACCAGACTTATGTATATTATGAATTTTAATAATGGCAAAGAATATGTAAATTATTCAGAAACCCTTTTGAGGTGAAATGGTTTATAATTGTGGAGTAAAATGACTTGTGTTTTTTTTGGTATTCATCTCTGAGACTATAACTTGTGGTGTGTGTGTGTATATTATGGGGTCACAGTACGCAGCAGTTGGTTGATTGTTAAGGTTAAGTATTATTAAGGGAAATGGAACTCATGACAACCCGGATCCCTGACCCCGGATCTGGGGGTGTTACATTTTAGATCTTTTCTTTCTTGCATAAGTCTGTGGTGAACTTGTGTCCCTAACCCTCTTGGCCTGTGTTCCTGGTTGGGAGCTTGTTTCAATAGTAACATCCTTTTGGGAGGATGAAACTAGAATTAAGCTAATATCCTTATTAACAACCATAGTTTGTTGGGAAACTATGGTGTGGCTAGGCTTAGGTACACTAATCTCACCAGCCTTATCCTTAGGATTTCTTTGATTTTCACCATGTCCCTCACCTTGCTCACTCTCCTTCACACTCCTCTCTTTGTGTTTAATAGATTTTGCAACTGATTTCTTTTGAAAGAAACCAGAAGGGGCTTTCTTAGCTTTGGATTTAAAAATTGTTGTTTTGGTAGCTTGGGTAGGCATTTATTGGGTCAAAGACACAGATGCCATTGCTACACTTGAAGGCAAAGAAATGTGTGAGGTTGGAAGAGTGGAGACAGTGGTGCTTACTTCACTTACCTGAGGTCCCTTTATGATTGGTAAGTAAAGGAGGGGCACCTCTTTGTGGTGACTTGCCCTGTTGAGATCAGCAATGACTCTCCTGTCTTGAACCCAACAATTCAGTTTGTTGGTTGGGTTCTCAACAACAATGTTCTCAATAAGATGGTTAACAAGCATCATAAAGAATCTAGCATAATAGACACTTTTACCTCTCTTATTAAGTTCTCCTAACTTATAACCTATCAAGTCACTGAAGTTAAATTATTTATCAGTAACTAGCATATAAAGCATGTTAAGCATGAAAATGTTAACATAATCAAAATTGCTTATTTTACCAGAAAATATCTGAGTTACCACATCACACAGATAGCTCCATTCCTTTCTAAGACCTAGCCTCCTAATTTCACTTAACTTGGAAGTTGAAAGTGCATAGCACATAGAATTTAACATGTTAACTATATCAGTGTCTGTGTATGGAGCAGTAGCAGTGTTATCTGGAATTCTAAAGCATGCTTTGATAATGTCACTATTGATGTAAAACTGCTTACCTTTAAGTGTAAAATTTATGGTTTTGTCAGATGAGTTGTACACGGAAGTTGTCCATATCTCCTCCACAACTTCACAGTAGATTGTGGGTGACTCCAGCATAGCATAATTGAGTTTACAGCTCTTCACAAAGTCCATCATCTTGTGAAAGTCTCCAGACTGTGGAATCTCCTTATTCACAAGAGCTACAAAGTTGTTCTTTTCATAGATATATCCAGATTGAGACATGATTTTGACTACTGGTGCCATTGTTAGAGACTGAGAAATTTGCAGAGAGAATATTTGCTTTGGAGAAGAAAGGAAGTTAGAGCAATTGATATGAGAATGATAAAAGAATAGAATAAAAATGAATTCTGCTTTTATACTATCTCGGAAATAAACTGTCAAAAATAATAAAGTGAAGCAAAATGGCCAATCAAAATAGCCCTAAATAGCCGTTTAAAAAAATAAATAAATTTTAAAAAAATTCTGTCACTTATCCGTCGTGTTATACTTACAAATTGTAAATATACTCGATGGATAACGTTCAGAGTTTTAACGGCTGAGATTTAGACAACTCGACGGATGAGAGGATAAATCAATTATCCGTTGGGTTATAAAATGATCCAGAAAAATAATTGATTCTTATTAACAAATAGTATTCCGATGGATGATCAAACTCAATGAATAATGAGCATCCGTCGGGATGTAAATTTTGACTTAGCCAAAATTTCATCCAAATCAGAAAAATCAATAAAGTTTCTGGCTGTATTATAACTTTCAAAAATTGTTAGGAATATGTTGTGAACTTGATGATAAATTAAATTAACAAAATACCTTAGTAGATGTCACTTAGTGAATTTTGTAGCACTCGACGGATGAATAAATATAGTCCCGACGGATGATTTAATTTAGTCCCGACGGATGACGATTTGACATCCACCGGGTGAGTAGCTTATGTAAAATAAGATCTGTAGCACATTTCTGCAAACAACTTTGTGTAGATTCTGTAGGAGCATATGAGTCATGTTGACTACTAGTAGATATGCAGAATAGGTTGATTAATTGTAAATATGAGATGTCTTGTAATTCTGTATAAGTGAAATGGATTCAAGTGCCAAATAGCTACCCGACAGATGATCAACAAAGCTACCCGACGGATGATCAACAAAGCCACCCGACGGAAGACAAGCATGTACCCGATGAATGATCAAATTCAAATATCTGTTGACAGTGACAACACAGTCACATGCGTTGGGTGTTTGCAAAAGGAATGTGGCAGCCTGTTAAGCAGGGATTTGAGAACAAGGAGTTCACCTTGGAGAGACTGTATGGCATCCTGAAAACATATGAGCTTGAAATAGAGTAAGATGAGAGGATGAAGAACGGAAGGAAGAAAGGAGGGTCCAAAGCACTGGTTGCTGAGTTAGAGAAAGAGAAAGAGATGAAGGTAGAAGCTGTTGAGTCTACGTCAAAGGTTTGTAAAGGCAAGGGTAAAGGGCTGGTAGCTGAAAATGAAGATCATTTGAGCCAAGATGACATGGATGATATTGATGAACATCTAGCATTCCTATCCATAAGATTTGCCAAGCACAAATTCAAAAAGAATTTTGGAGTAGCCAAGCCAAGTAGAAACATGGTGGATAAATCCAAATTCAAATGTTTCAAATATGGCTTGGCAGGGCATTTTGCAAGTGAATGTAGAAAGTCTGATTCTAGCAAGAAAAAGTTTGAGCTTGTTGATTATAAACAGAAATACTTTGAGTTTCTCAAACAAAAGGAAAGGGATTTCATCACACGGGAGAATGACTGGGCTGCAGATGGTTTAGATGAAGATGAAGAAATAAACTATGTCAATCTAGCCCTGATGGCCAAGTCTGATGAAACAGAAACAAGTTCTTCAAGTAATCAGGAAATCACCACTAACCTAGCACATTTATCTAAAGCTGAGTGTAATGATGCAATAAATGACATGTCCACAGAATTATATCACTTGCGTGTTACACTTAAGTCCCTCACTAAGGAAAATGCTAAAATTAAAGAAAACAATTTATTTTTAAGTGTGAGGAATAATGTGCTAGAGTCTCAGTTTATTGAATTCGAAAAGCTGAGAATTGAATGTATGATTGCTAATGATGAATTAACCGAGTCCTTGAAGAAAGAAGAGATTTTAAAGAAGCAGCTTGAACGAGAACATGAAGTGATTAAAGCATGGAAATTATCCAGAGATGTCCATGCTCAAATCACTAAAGTTCAAGATATTGAGTCCTTTTGTGATGCAGCCTGGAAGAAGAGTAAGGAGAAGCTGGAATCCGATTTGGTTGAAGGATTTTTAACAGATGTGGACTCGACGGATGATGAAAATAATCCACCGGATAATCAAAAGGATTATCCGTCGAGTGACAAAGAGCCACATCCGTTGGTTGTGAGTAAACCTGTGAGCAAAGCTAAGCTTTCCAAGTTGAATGAGAAATATGGATCAGTTTCCAAAAACTTTGTTCCAGGAGAATCAAGTCAAGTGAAGAAGGAGAAGAAAGTCAATGTTGGTTATTTGTCCATCAAGCAATTAAATGACAGATTAGAAAAGATTGAGGTTAAAGCAGAAGCTAAAAAGAAAAACAATAGAAATGGGGAAGTAGGAATTAACAAGCATAACAACTACACACCTGATAAATATGCACCAATAAAAATCTATGTTAAGTGTGGTAGTGTTAATCACCTGTATGTTAATTGCAAACTTGTCATGCCTACTCCTATGTCCGCACCTCCCTCTTTTCCCAACATGACTGCTATGCCTACCATGCCTATGAATGTTATGTCTACTCAGAATATGAATGCACAATTTGCTAATATGCCATTTGCACCTATTCCTTATTATGTTGCATTTAGTCTGCCACAAATTCCATTTAGCATGCCTTAATGGAATAACATGTTTGCAAATAACATGCCTTTTCCTGTTAATCAAAATATGCATGATAATTCTATTTTAATGACTGGTTTCAAAGGTCAAACTCAAATGATCGAGGTTGAATCAGAAATTCCCAAGTCAAATGAGATTAAACCTAAGAAACCAAAGAAGAAAGCTAACAAGGGAGGACCCAAGGAAACTTGGGTACCAAAATCAACTTGATTTGATTTTGATGTGTGCAGGGAAACAGATTGAATCTTTGGTATCTGGATAGTGGTTGCTCAAGGCACATGACTGGAGATTCTACCCTGCTCACTGAGTTCAAGGAAAGAGCTGGCCCAAGTATTACTTTTGAAGATGACAACAAAGGTTATAATGTGGGATATGACTTGATTTCAAAAGACAATGTCATCATTGAAGAGGTTGCCTTAGTGGATGGTCTCAAGCAAAATTTGTTGAGTATCAGCCAGCTTTGTGATAAGGGCAATTCAGTAACCTTCGATTCAGAAGCCTGTGTTATGACAAACAAAAGAAGCAACAAAGTGGTTCTCACTGGAGTAAGAAAAGGAAATGTGTATCTAGCCGATTTTAACTCATCTAATGCAGAATTTATCACTTGTCTTCTCAGTAAAGCAAGTCTAGATGAAAGTTGGCTATGGCACAAGAAGCTGTCCCATCTAAACTTCAAGACCATTAATGAGCTTGTCAAGAATGAACTAGTTAGAGGTATTCCTCAAGTGGAGTTTACTAAGGATGGATTGTGTGATGCATGCCAGAAAGGAAAGCAGATCAAAGCATCATTCAGAAAGAAGCTTGATTCAACAATTGAAGAACCTTTGCAATTGTTACACATGGATTTATTTGGACCAGTCAGTGTGTTTTCCATCTCAAAGAAAAGATTTTTCCTAGTAATTGTAGATGATTTCTCAAAGTTCTCTTGGACATATTTCCTAAAATCTAAAGATGAAGCTAGTGAAATCATCATCAATAACACAAGGCAAGTCAACAATCACCCTGATTTTTAAAGTAAGAAGAATTATGAGTGACAATGGAACTGAGTTCAAGAATTCCATTATGAGATCATTTTATGAAGAGAATGGGATTATGCATGAGTTTCTGTAGCAAGAACTCCACAACAAAATGGAGTAGTGGAAAGAAAGAATAGATCTCTTATTGAAGTTGCAAGAACAATGCTTGAAGAATCAAAGTTACCAACATATTTTTGGGCTGAAGCTGTGAATACTGCCTGCTACACTCAAAATATCTCTTTGGTTAATCAAGCAAAGTGCATGACACCCTACCAATTATTCAAGAATAGGAAGCCAACTCTAAATTTTCTTCATGTCTTTGGCTGCAAATGTTATATCTTGAGGAATCAAACTGATCAACATGGGAAGTTTGATGCTAAAGCAGATGAAGGAATTTTTGTTGGATATGCTGTGGGAAAGGCATACAGAGTCTACAATCTAAAAACCAACATTGTTAAGGAATCAATACATGTTGTGTTTGATGATAAAAAGATTGAAGGACTGCGAGATGGAGATTTCCATGAAAGCCTCACGTTTGATAATGTGGAGATGGTTAGTGATGACAGTGATGATGAAAGTGATCAAGAAACAGTGAATAAGGATAATACAGAAAAATCTACAACTAATGAAGCACATAATTCAACATCTGTCGAGTTATAAAATGCTTCATCCGTCAGGAGATAATCTGTCTTATCCGTCGGGACACAAAGTGCATCATCCGTCGAAACATTAAGGGAAGCTGAAAGTCAGAATAAATCACCTACATAATGTTCCCCTTTCTCAAATAAAAGATTCACAAACTCGGGGGGAGTTTCTTATATTCAAAACTCATTCACACATCAAGACAACAATGAGGCCTTTTCATCTAGAGCTAATCTACCTCAACAAAGAAAATGGACTAAGGATCACCCTTTTGAGCTCATCATTGGTGATGTATCTTCTAGAGTTCAAACAAGGAGAGCAACTCAAGAAGAATGTCTATATATCAGCTTTCTATCTAAGGAAGAACCAAAGAAGGTAGAAGAAGCTTTGTTGGATCCTGATTGGATTTTAGCTATGCAGGAGGAGCTAAACCAATTTGAAAGGAACAAGGTATGGAAGATGGTACCCAAACCAAAAGGAAAGAATCCAATTGACACCAAGTGGGTATTGAGAAACAAGATGGATGAAAATGGCATAGTAATCAGGAACAAAGTTAGATTGTTGCTAAGGGCTACTATCAATAAGAATGAATAGATTTTGATGAAACCTTTACTCGTGTTGCAAGAATTGAAGCCATCAGAATCTTCTTAGCCTATGTAGCTCATGCCAATTTCAAGGTCTATCAAATGGATGTCAAAAGTGCTTTTCTGAATGGAGATTTGGAGGAGGAAGTCTATGTCAGTCAGCCTCCTGGTTTTGAAGACCCAAATTATATGTCAACTATCTTTTGAAGGCACTTGATGGACTGAAGCAAGCACCTAGAGCCTGGTATGACACTTTATCAAAGTTTCTTTTGGAAAATCACTTCACAAGAGGTACTGTTGATAAAACTTTATTCTTTAGAAATGTTAATGGCTCTAGCATACTTGTTAAAATCTATGTAGATGATATTATATTTGGCTCCAGAGATGAAAAACTTTTCAAAAAGTTTGCCAAATTGATGCAAAGTAAGTATGAAATGAGCATGATGGGAGAACTAACTTACTTTCTTGGTTTACAAGTTAAGCAAGTTAGTGATGGAATATTCATTAGTCAAACTAAATATATTCATGATCTTTTAAAGAAGTTTGATCTAATGGATTACACATCTGCAAAAACTCCCATGACCACTACAATTAAGCTTGAATTAAACAATACTGAAAAGTCTGTGGATATTTCAAGCTACAGGGGCATGGTTGGCTCACTTATGTACTTAACAACCTGTAGGCCAGATATAATATTAGCTACTTATCATTGTGCTAGATTTTAGGCTGATCCTAGAGAATCTCACTTAGTAGCTATTAAGAGAATTTTCAGATATCTCAAGGGAACACCAAAACTTACCATTTGGTACCCTAGAGATTCTGGTTTTGATCTAACTGGTTATTCAGATGCAGATTATGTAGGTTGTAAAATAGGCAGAAAAAGTACAACAGAAACTTGTCAATTTCTAGGGAACAAGCTTGTGTCCTGGTTCAGTAAAAAGCAAAATTCAGTTTCTACTTCTACAGCTGAAGCTGAATATATTGTTGCTGGCAGTTGCTGTGCACATATTTTATGGATTAAAAACCAATTGTTGGACTATGGTCTACAAGTGGATAGAATTCCCATTTTCTGTGATAACACAAGTGCAATTGCCATCACTGAAAAATCCAGTACAACATTCAAGAACAAAGCACATAGACTTCAAGTAACACTTCACAAGGGAATATGTGATGAATGGTACTGTGGAACTTCACTTTGTTCCAAGTGAAAATCAGCTTGCACATATCTTTACCAAGCCACTTGATGAATCCACCTTTTCAAGGTTGGTGAGTGAGTTAGGTTTGCTTAATTACTCTTGAATCATTTCAGATACTTTTGCAAGTTATAATGCAATCAGAAATTTAATTGATTTTTCTGTTTTGGATAAAATTTTGGCTAAGTCAAAATTTACATCCCGATAGATGCTCATTATCCATCGAGTTTGATCATCCGTCAGAACATTATTTGTTAATAAAAATCAATTACTTTTCTGGATTATTTCATAACCCGACGGATAATTGATTTATCCTCATCCGTCGAATTGTCTCAATCTTAGCCATTAAAACTCTGAACATTATCCATCGAGTATACTTACAGTTTGTAAGCATGACACGACGGATAAGTGACAAAATTTTTACAGTTTATTTATTTTTAAACGGTTATTTTGGGCTATTTTGATTGTTTACTTTAATTCACTTTATTATTTTTGACAGTTTATTTATAAGATAGTATAAAAGCAGAATTCATTTTTATTCTACTCTTTTATCATTCTCAAGAATCAATTGCTCTAACTTCTTTCTTCCTCAAAAGCAAATATTCTCTCTGCAAATCTTTAAGCAATGGCACCTGTAGTAAAAATCATGTCTCAAACTGGATATATCTATGAAAAGAACAACTTCACAGCTCTAGTGAACAAGGAGATTCAACAGTTTGGAGATTATCACAAAATGATGGATTTTATGAAAGGCTGTAAACTCAACTATGCGATGCTGGAATCTCCCATCATCTACTGTGAGGTTGTAGAAGAGATATGGACATCTTCCGTGTACAAATCAACTGACCAGACCATAACTTTCACTCTCAAAGGTAAGCAGTTTTGCATTAATAATGACATTGTCAAAGTATGCTTTAAAATTCCTGATAATACTGCTACTGTTCCACAAATAGACACTGATATAGTTAACATGCTAAATTCCACGGGCTATGCACTTTCTACTTCTAAATTAAGTGAAATTAGAAGGTTAGGTCTTAGAAAGAATTGGAGCTTTTTATGTGATGTGGTAACAAAGGTATTTTCTGGTAAGATTAGAAACTTTGATTCTGTTAACATTTCCATGCTTAACATACTTTATATGCTAGTTACTGATAAGTACTTTAACTTTAGTGACTTAATCATATTTGAGTTAGGTTTTAAGTTAGGAGAACTCAATAAGAGAGGTAAGAGTGTCTATTATGCTAGATTTTTTATGATACTTGTTAACCATCTTATTGAGGACATTGTAATTGAGAACCCAACCAACAAGCTGAATTGTTGGGTTCAAGAAATAAGAATTATTGCAGATCTTAATAGAGCAAATCACCACAAAGAGGTGCCCTTATTCTATTTTTCAGTAATGGAGGGACCTCAGGTAAGTGAAGTAAGTACTACTGTCTCCACTCTTTCAACTTCATACATTTCTTTGCCTTCTAGTATAGCTATGACATCTGTGTCAATGACCCAACAGATGCCTACCCAAGCTACCAAACCAATAATTTCAAAATCCAAAGCTAAGAAAGCCCCCTCTGGTTTCTCTCAAAAGAAACCAGTTGCAAAATCTACTAAACACAAAGAGGGGAGTGTAAAGGTGAGTAAGCAAGGTGAGTGACAGGGTGAAAATCAAAGAAACCCTAAGGATAAGGCTGGTGAGATGAGTGTACCTGTTAGCCCTCAATGATACTATAGAAGAGGGTTGAATATAGTATCTACAATCAATTCGATTATAAACACAAGTATGTAACAGAAAACAAGTTTATTCAATATATCAAACTCTGTTACAGTAGGTTTAATCTACTCTCTCAGTGATGTATGATATCACTAAGAGCTGCTAGGGTTACAATGAATAATATTCTCGTGAATGATAACACTTATAGTGTAAACCCTAATCTGTGTTTATATACTACACAGTTACAAGATATCTCCTAATTGATATGATATGTTCTGTTTCCTAAAATATATCAATCAAGGATTATCTACTGTAGTCCTTTAGCTGTACAACTCCCCAAGCATATTTTCTTTTGTTTAATCCAGATCCTCTCCTTTAAATCAATCACTTTTCATCCCTGAAGTGTATCCGCACTTAAGTTCTGATAACTTTTTGTCTTCAGTAAGTTCTGATTTCCAGTTAAGTTCTGATAGTAAGGGGTCATTTGTTAACTTCTGAACCAAACTAAAAGTACTAGACTAGTGGCTATTGACTGGTTAAGATTGTTTGTATGTTTAGTTATTTTTCTGGATGAGGCAAATTTTCCTCTGGATGACAGAGGCTTAAATTTTACTCTGAATCACACCACACCTGTCTTGTGGTTTGCTGTGTCCATGTTTGTTGGGAAAAAAGTGACTAATATATGTTTTATATTAATTTTATATTTTATTATCATTTTCCTTTTATATTCATTTGACATAATCATATTTTATAAATCTCATATAAAAATAATTTATTATAATTAAATAAATACTCCCTCTGTCCCTAAATATATGTTCATTTTGATTTTTGACTGGTCAACTTGACCAATTTTTGACTGAATTTACACCTATTATATAACTGACAAAAATAATTAAAATAATATCATTAGAAAGTACATTTAGTCCATTTTAAAATGTAACTTGCATATTTGAAAAATAATTAATCAATAATTTTTTGTATTAATTCAAAAATTGGTCAATTAGACTTCTAGAAAAATAAAACGGACATGTAAAAAGAGACGGAGAAACAAAAACTATTGGTTTTATAAGATTGTACCTTTCTTTAAAATGTTATGATTACGTATAAACTTGATAAAAAATATTTTCTGCTTCTTCTAGAAAATATGAAAAAATTTGACATGACATTTTATTAATAACTAAAAAAAATACATTGTTCAGAATATTTTTTTTCATCAAACGACATTATTCATCCAGTATTCAGATAATCAATCATCCAACAATTTTATTCATTCAGAAAAGATGGTTCAAATTTAACAAATGACTCCTAAGTTCTGAAACTAAACAAATCAGATTAGACATGACATCACAAATATATCTAACAATCTCCCCCAACTTGTAAATTATAAAAATATACAAGTTTATAGATTTGATGATGTCAAAAAAATTTAAGTACAAATGCAATGAAAGTTTATATGTACAACTAAATACAACTTATAGTCCATGCAGCTTTTACCAAATTCACTGTATCAGCCTGAACCCATAATGATTCCTTACAAAGTCTGATACCAGCTTGGTCTCTGCATTTCTTTTAACTTCAAGTAACTGAGCTTTGACTTGCTGCAGTTCTTTATCTTCAGTATCACCAATCTGATATATAGCAGCTCTGAGTGCAGAAATTGGAATTCTTTCAAGTCCATCTCTCAGTCTGATTACCCTTGGATGTGTAGAATCTTCATTTAGCATAAACATCTTCCTTTCAGAATTACTTCTACCTTAGCAGAATTCTTTCCCATAGGAATTTCTCTTCCATCATCCTCAGTCATCATTGGAGTATACTTTGTCATTCTTGCACCAGAAATTCTGAGTAAATCTCTTATTGTCTTCAGAATATATTCTAACCATTTCCTGGTAACATCAGAATTTAGCTCTAGTAGATAATGAATATATTGGAGCTCTTTGACAGATTTCTTCGGCACATCAGAGTTAGATAATCTATAAGTTCTACCATCAATCAGAATTAAGATCAATTTCTCTTTTTCTTCATAACCTTCATGAGTATCCATCACTACTTGAGCAGAAAGCACTTTGTCAAGGTGCTTCTGTGTGATATCTTCATATGGTTTTTCAGTCAATGTGAATGGATCTCTAATATCAACTTCTATCCCAGTCTGGAATTTCTCTCTGTCAGAACCTAATCCAGAAGTGTCTCTAGCTTGCTTGGCTTTTACCCCAAATGCTGTAAGTTGATTCAACATCTGATTTGTCTTAGGCTGAACTGGAATAGACTTATTCCATAACAGCTTCTTCTTGTCTTCTAATGTTAAGCTGTCTATGTCAACTTGAGCAGTGTCAGAGGTTGATTTCTTGATGAATTGGTCAGGATTTGCAGTTTCATCTGTAGCTTACTGTTCTGAAATATCTTCAGGATTTATTAAGTTCTGAACTTCTTCACTCTGAACAACTTGAGCTATGTCAGAGGTTGTCTTAGATTCTTCCGTCATCCTCTTTCTCTTCAGAGTTTCAACTGTTTCACCTTCAGCAGCAGCATTATCAAAGATTTGAACCATCTTGCACACATGATCCATCAGAATTTGAGGAATCTTCATCTTCTGTTTCTTGACTGTCTCCTCAACTTTTCCTTTTCCCTTGTCTTTGGGATCAGTAGTAGTTTGAGATCTAGTCCTTGATCTAGGAATCTCTGTGGCAGATCTTTCTCTTATCACAATGCCATTTTATTTTGGCCTTGGTGGCTTTTTAGCATTAGAAGCTTTTGACTTGGGTTTTCTCTTCTCAGCAGCAAATTTAGCTTCTTCTTCTCTTAATTCCTCTAAATCCACTCCTGGATTATCCTTAAGGAATAGTCTCTTGGCCAATTCTTCATCAACAGATTGAATTTTGGGATCTTTGTAGAAGAATGTTGCTTTCTTTCCTTTGAATTTCAAAGTCTGCAAAAACTTCTGTGACTCTTGGCTTCTAGCTTGGACTATCACATCAAAAGTAGTTGTCAGAACTTGATCATCAGTATTTGAAGTATTAGCATTTGTGATCAATAAAGGAACATCCTGATCTGTTGGCTTCTTTCCTTCCTTATTCTTCCCTTGCATAGCAGATCTATCAGAGTTCTTGCTCCCAGACATTCTCTGATGAGAACTTGTCTGTTGACTGGAAATTCTGCTCAGCTGCTTCCCTTGACTTTGTCCTCTACTCTTTTCAGAGTTTCCCTGGTCATCTCCATGATCATCCTTTTTCTTCAGTGTTTGGCTTGGTAAGCATTTGGACTTAACTACCTTCTCCCCCTTTCTGGCATCATCTGTCAGGAGTGAAGAAAGAAGGAGTTCCACTGAAGATTGGATCTCATTTAACTGAGTCTGTTGAGCATCTTGATTTTGTAATACCTCATCCAGTTGGGCCTGCTGCTTGGCTTGAACAAGCTCAATAGCATCCATTTTTTCTTGAATTGGTCTGATAAACCTCTTCTTATCTAGATCTTGCATCATGGCTAGCTTATCAGCTATTTCCCGAAGTTTATCAACCTTTGCATGAGTCTTGGAATGTTGACCTTGTAGAGTTCTTGTACTGAGAGCAGTGACCTTTAGTTGATTCTTGAAGTCAGAACTTTTCAACAACTCATCAGCTTTTGAAACATGTTCTGTCAGAACATGTGGGCTGGGAATAAAATCAGTATCATTCCATTTATGAATCCACTCAGCCCCTCTAAAGGTTTCCTCCCATGGAACTGGAGCAGCCTCTTCCTCAAACTGGAAAAATGCCTCCTTTCCTGTAGGCACTGGAGTGTTTACTAGAGCCGACTCTCCAGAACTTGCTTGAATCTCCTCATCTTCAGATAACACCATGGTGTGTGTGGCTGTAGGAGACTCTAAAGCAGTTGCAGCTTTGTCCAAATTCTGATCTTCAGTTCCAAGATCAAGAATTGGTGTTGTTGGTATCTCAGCCTGTAAAATTGAAGAAGTAACATGAGTTGGCTGTTTTGTAGTTGGAGCTTCCATATATAGAACAATAGGTATATTCAAATTATGAATATCTATTTCAGGACTTGTCTCTTGTTCTTCAACATCATCTGTAGCTTTGATTCGAGAGTGAGGTGGAGAAATCATAGATTCTTGTACAGGTTCTGATCTGTGGACTTCAGGAATTTCAGATTCCTGCATCAGAACTTCTTCAGCTGCTGGCAAGGGTTCAATCACAACAGGTTCTTGATGAGATCAGAGATTCCTGACTCCCTTCCTCAGCATCTTTAGCATCCTCAGATTGAGTTTGTGCAATATACACACCTACTCTCATCTCCTCAATTTTGATTTTCTAGATGGAGGGGTGACATTATATGTATCAGAATATGAAGACCTCTTTCTTTTCTGAATGCCAGAAGCTTCAGCTGCTTTCTCCTTCTGAAGAGTTGACTCTTCAGCTTCTTCTGTCACAGGTTCTGATGCAAGAACCTGGACCTGTTCTTCCTCATCTGATTCATCTCTCAGAATCAACCTTCTCTTTCTCCTTGGTGGAGATTGAGGAATAAATTTAGCTCTTGAGGTTTTGGGTCTGGAGGAAGTGTCAGATTTTACAATTGGCACCTTTTGAGAAGTACCAGAGGTTGGTTTGGTTTTGGATTTGGGTCAAGACTGTGAAGTGCTGATAACAGGTGCTGATGTTGGTGGTTGTGAGGTAGACTGTGGTTTTTGAGTAGTGGATGGTTGTGATGGTGCTACATAAGGGAATATGGCTGTGTAAGTGCCTGGGATAATGTTGACTAAGAACTGTTTGACAAATTGGGGTATTTGGAGAAGTCTTAGTACTTCCTTCTTGTTATCAACATATAACAAGTCAGTAAATGCCCTTTTATGTAACTTAAAAGGTTCCATTAGGTCACTGAACACTTGTGGCTTATCAGGACAATAATAACTATAAATTAATTGACAGAACCTAGTAAAATATACTACATTTGCATCTTCCTTCATTCTGTCACCAATATAGCCTAACTCAGCAGATGCATAAGCAAAATGAGTCTGATTAAGAAGTGCATACCCTATTTGTTGACTCATGATTAGAATGGCATCGAAATTTGAGCATTTGTTAGCAAAAGTCTTTGTGATGCAATCAAAGAAGAAGCTCCATTCCCTCCTGATGTAAGGCCTCTTCAACTGTCCTAGCTTGGACAATCTTTTCTCATATCCCAAGCTTGATATCATGTTCTGAAGAACAGATTCTCCAGGTGCTGAGTTGTAAGTGTAGTTTTCAAGCAGATGAAGAGCCCGCCTCATGGTAGTAACAGTTACCATATACTCATCTTCTCCTGATGAGAAGATGATGCTTGGAGATCCAGTTTCACCTCCATCATCATAGATTCCAGTCTTCTAGAACTCTAGCACTTGTTTACCAGAGATTGCTTGAGTTTGGGTCAGAGCATACCCAATCTCACTATGAGCCAAGAAATCCTGAACAAAGTGAAGTTCTGAAGGAGCTTCATCTTTGTTCAAGATAACAGAGTAGTTGTTTAGGACAAACTTAGCTCCATTAAAATAACATCCTTTGGTGCCATTTCTGTTGAAAAATCAAGTGAAAATTTTGTGTTTGCAAAGTGTTTGATAAAATGCATGTAAGAGAATGTCAGAAAATAAGAGAGTAAGAAAATAAGAGAGAGAGAGAATAGAGTAAAAGAGTGGGTAAAAGATTGTATAATCTTTTATCTCTGATATTTATACTCTGCACATGGAAACGTCTCTTTTTGTGAATTAGAACCGGTAGCTTTACACTTGGCAACGTGTAATCATTTAAAACATAAATAGTGGGCACGGTAAACATGCAGTAATTATTGCACACCTGCACATACCAAAACCAACACGCAACCCACTAACAAATGATTATGACTATTTTTATCTCACCTAATTATTTTTCTGAGACATATAACTATTACAGTAAATACTGAAAATAAGTCAAGTAAATAAATAATGCCACGCAAGCATCAGGATTTGCAGCAAAACTTGACTATTATCAGAATTTAACGGTCATCAGAACATGGCTTCTGTACTCAAAAAGTGAATGACTATTTCTGTGTTTCTTCACACAAATACTGATTGGTTTCTTAAGAATTTAATCATCAAAACATAATCAGAACTTGTACTCAGAATTTATGCAAATAATACTTAACTATTTATCAGAAATAATTTAATCACCACAATAATTTTCATCATTCATATGGAGTGATAGTGTGTGTATGTGCAAATGATCAGATAAAGATTAAAGTCTGATAAACTTCAGTATATCTTAGAAATAAGGCATAACTAAGAAAAATGCTTAAAATTTGTCTTAAATTGTGAAGTCTACTGTAGAATAAAGTTATGTAAGAATCCACCTCAACTGTTTGTGCTTATTTTATGCATCTTTTGAAATTCTTTTGACAATGGCTTCTCAGTGTAAATGAGTTACAACTGCCATCAAAATTAATACTGTTATCAGAATATTTCTCCAGTAATCAGAGAATGTGAAAAGTCACCAAGAAAAATTAATTTGCTTTTCTAATGCATATAACTTAATACCAGCAATGCACTTGGATCTTCCCTTTCACATAAATTACTCTAGATCTCAAAGGAGTACCTGATTTCAATTTTTTCTTTTCTTTTATTTTCTTCAGATAAGTGAGGCTTATCAAGCATGTAGTTCATCCTTAAGATTTACTGATATCAGAATTTGACAGATAAGAAGTAATAATCTAGTTTGTGACTTAGTAATAAGATACAGGAAGTAAATTTGACTAAGATCAAAATCAGAATTTGCTTGTGTTATTGATTTCCACATAAATAACTAATTCAAACATGGGATACATAGTTTGTCAAAGACTACTAAGTCAGCATCTAACAAGATAATCCTCATTGGATTGAATAGTCACAGAACATTCAAAACACTTTCAGAGTTTATAGAATCACATCAGATAATAAGTAGTGTTTAATATATTACAATTTAAGCACAGATTACATTGAGATAGGAAAATCTGTAAACACTGATCATAAATTCTGATGTATGAGAATAAAAACTTAACAGATTTTGAGAAAAAACCTGAAACCATTCCAAGTTCATTTACCAGTCTTGTAAAAGTAGCTTCACATAGTGGTTTTGTGAAGATATCTGCTAGTTGTTGATCTGTTGGAACAAAATGCAATTCCACTGTACCTTCCATCACATGTTCCCTTATGAAATGGTACCTAATGTTGATGTGCTTTGTCATTGAGTGTTGAACTGGATTTCCTGTCATAGCAATAGCACTTTGATTATCACAATAAATGGGTATTTTAGAAAATTCTAACCCATATTCCAGTAACTGGTTCTTCATCCACAGAATCTGTGCACAACAGCTTCCTGCAGAAATATATTCTGCTTCTGCAGTTGATGTGGAAATTGATTTATGTTTCTTACTAAACCAAGAAACCAATCTACCTCTAAGAAATTGGTAGCTTCCATTAGTGTTTTTCCTATCAATTTTGCATCCTGCAAAATCTGCATCTGAGTAACCTATTAGCTTAAAATCTGATTCCCTAGGATACCACAATCCTAGATCAGTTGTACCCTTGAGGTACTTGAAAATTCTTTTCACAGCTATTAGATGGGGTTCTCTTGGATCAGCCTGAAATCTTGCACAAAGACAGGTAGCATACATGATATCTGGTCTACTTGCAGTTAAATAGAGTAAAGAGCCAATCATACCTCTGTAGTTAGTAATATCTACTGATGCTCCAGTATCTTTATCTAACTTGGTGGTAGTGGTCATGGGAGTTGATGCAGTAGGACTGTCTTGCATTCCAAATTTATTGAGTAGATTTCTGGTGTACTTGGATTGACTGATAAAAGTACCTTCTTCAGTTTGTTTGACTTGAAGTCCCATAAAATAACTCAACTCTCCCATCATACTCATTTGATATCTTGACTGCATTAACTTGGAAAATATTTCACAAAGTTTTATATTTGTAGAGCCAAAGATAATATCTTTAACATATACCTGTACAAAAAGTAAGTCATTTCCATGGTTGAGGTAGAATAAAGTCTTGTCAATTGTGCCTTTGTGAAATCCACTTTCCAGAAGGAATTGAGCTAGAGTCTCATACCATGCTCTAGGAGCTTGCTTAAAGCCATAAAGTGCTTTGTCAAGCCTGTAGACATGATTTGGAAATTTTGAATCTACAAAGCTTGGAGGTTGTTCAACATATACCTCTTCTTCCAATTCTCCATTGAGAAAAGCACTTTTCACATCCATTTGAAAGACTTTAAACTTCTTGTGAGCAGCACAAGCCAAAAAGATTCTTATGGCTTCCAATCTAGCAACTGGAGGAAATGTTTCATCGTAGTCAATACCCTCATGTTGAGAGTAACCTTTAGCAACCAGCCTTGCTTTGTTTCTTGTAATTATGCCATCACTATAAGTTTTATTTCTGAACACCCATTTTGTACCAACAATTGATCTGTCCTTTTGTATTGGTACTAGGGTCCAGACTTTATTTCTTTCAAATTCATTTAACTCTTCCTGCATTGCTTGCACCCAATAAGCATCTTGAAGAGCTTCTTCCGCTTTCTTTGGTCCAGTCTGAGATAGAAAAGAATGATAGAGACATTCATTTGTTGTTGCTGTTCTAGTTCTGACACCTGCTTCAGGATCTCCAATTATAAAGTCAGGTGTGTGTGATTTAATCCACTTCCTTGCAGATGGAAGTTGATCTCTAGAACTGGATCCTCCCCCATGATCCATGCTGTCTCCATCAGCATTTTCTGATGCTCCCCCTGAAGTTATGCTTTCTGAGATTCCAGAATTTGAGTTGGATCCTTCAGGAATTGAAGAAATAGAGTTTCCAGAATTGTCAGAATTTGGCTCATCAGAACTTGAAGAATCAGAACTTGAAGAGCCAGTGACTGGTTCTGATGCTTCTTGAGAGTCTTGAGATGTGGTATGATCATCAGCTTGCTCCCCTGAACAGGTGCATTTTCCTTTGGAGAAGTTACCACAGTTTCAATGTTATCAGAATTTAACCCGTCAGAACTTACATGATCAGGATTTAGGTCATCAGAATTTACAGAATCAGAATTTACATTTTCATTTTCAAATCTCAGCTTATCATGATTGTTATTCCCAAGGAACTAACAATGAGATTTACGGAAGGAGGGTTGAATGTAAATCTCAAAACTTTTTCAAGTTTTGAGCAGTTTCAAAAGCTAAGTGTATGATGAACAGATGTGTGTAAATTTCTTTGAGCAGGTGCAGACAGATGTATATTCAAGACACCAATGTAAAGAACACAAAAGGCTTTAAAAGCTTTTCTGGTGGATTTGTTGTTCCACCAGAGATGTGTATTTCAGAAAATCTGTGATACAAAGAATTGTTCATAGCTGCTTCCTATTACAAACTAGATGATTTTCTCTCTATGTTTTTCTAAACAGCTCTGGAAAATTCACTTCTAATTACTAGCTACAACTTGGTTTATATATCACCAAGTTTACAAGTGAAGACAAAGATAAAATACAATCATAAAATAGTTCTTCACATGTTTCTTCTTCATTTCTCTATCCAATGCAATCTAAGATAATCTGTGAATCTTTGAATTTACTTCCTTGTTTGCACTAGAATGGAAATGCTGCATTTTCTTGATTCCTCCAAGAGGCTACCATATTCCAATTGTCTCTGTCAACCCATGTGCCTCTGTCAGCTTATGAATTGTCACTATCAACTGCTATGGAACCGAGCATCCGTTGAAGCTTTCATCCGTTGATGGCTTTATTCGTTGATGCTTTAGTGACATCCATTGATGCTTTAACAGTTGAAGCTTTATCCGTTGATGCACTCATCCGTTGATGGATGTTATCCGTTGATGCTTTAGAGACATCCGTTGAAGCTTTGTTTCTCATCCATTGAAGGCCTTTAATCTATCAGTTGATACTACTTCATTTATATAAAATTACAAGGCATGAAATATTTACAATTAGCCCTCCTATTTGCATATCCACTAGTAGTCAACATGACTTATAATTTCCTACAACATGACTAATACTTCCTCCAGCTTATCCAGGAAAAGTTCAATATCTGTATATTCTTTTATGTCACAAATATGAACATAATCATCTTTTGAGGTTTGTGGCTTAGGCTTAGGTTTGTGTTTCTGAGTGAATTTACTTGAGGTTGGGGGAGGTATTGATTTGGATTTTCTTTTCAGTTCTTTTGATGGTGGAGAAGTAGTTAAGAAGGTAGGAAATTTGATGGTGTCCCAATCAATAGGTTCCTCTTTAGGGATGATTGTTTCACCATGGTTATTTATACTGGGATCAGCCACAACAGGTTCAGGAATAGAAGCTAGTGGTTTAGATTTTGATTGGGTTTCCTCAGTGTCATCTCCACTCTTCCTTTTTGCCTTGGCCTTTTTTCTGTTCCCTTTCTGCCATTCCTTTATTTCCTCACTTCTTTTCTCCACACTCTCACCAACCATATTCCCCATATCCACATTTATGCTTTCAGTCTTGTCTTCTTCACTCCTGTCTTCAATCCTCTTCTTTTCTTCAATTTGACTTGACTTTAGCTGTTTTTCAAGCTTTGTTGGTGCTCTTTTGTCAGCCTTCAGCTTTTTAGCTTCTTCCTTTAGCCTCATGGTCTCTTCCCTCTTGGCTATTGAGATTTGGGATGTCCTTGCATCACACAAATACTCTTTCCCTCTCTATAGATGATAGCCATATTCATTCTTTCCACTACATCCTTGGTCTCTTTGTGCTTTATGATGTTACCACCCAAAACTTTGTCTTCATCAGGCTTTGGAAGAGGAAAATCCACTTTTTTTAGTTGAGCAAAGCTTAGAGGGTTCTTTGTAGAGTCCTTGTTGAATCTAGTGGTTGGCTTGAGTACCATGGGCTTCAGGTTCCTTAAAGAAGTTTCTCCAACCTTATTCCTCCTTACTGGTTTGTGCTCCATAATGATTGGCTCAACTTTTGTGCTATGTTTCACATATAAGGATTTTGTAGTTGTAGAGCCAAACACTTGTTGCATCCTTTCATCAATTCTTCTCCTTTGCTCTTTCACCTTCATCTCAGTTGCTGCTACCTGGATTAGATCAATTCCATCAAGCTTTCCTTTGATTTGAAGTGTTGGAGAAGTAGTGATGGCAGGAACTAGCACTTTGGATATTTGAATGTGTGTAGATGGCTCCCCTTCCCTTTCCCCTTTATTCTCCCCCGTTTTATTATCATCAAGGAGAGGGGTCAAGCCCTCTGCTTTAGCCAGTTGTACTAGAAGACTAGTCCGAGACTGTTGATTGTGAAGAATGGTGACCATAGAGTTTTCAATAACTTGAACTCTTTCCTCCAATTTGGCCATCTTCTTTTCACTATCTGATTCTCTTCTCAGTCTTAGTAACAGTTCCTGCATGGTACCAAAGGGCATGATTGAATCCAGCTTCTCAGTATTGTAGGACTTCAAGTCAGCTATATCCTTCTTGAGTTCATCCACACTTAGATTCTGTCTTAATTGTTGTAGCTTCATGAGATGAAGAGAATCTAAGTGGTCTTGGAGAATGGCCTTGGTACCAGCATTGGAAGTTTCCTGAACTACCTTTTGGATAGCCATAACTTGTTTGACTAAGGATACATTGAAATGCCCTGGTGTAGACTCCTTTGTCAATGCCCATTTAGGTAACTCTGGAATAGAACTTGGGCCTTCATCTCCCCCTAAGTTCATGCTTCCATCAAAAGAATCACAGTCATCATCATTATAATTTACTCCAAATTCTTCAGATGGCTCACCAGCTGTAGAAGGCATCATATTGACAACAGCTTTATCCCTTTGTAGAGATTCTGAAGTATGTACTAGGTTTAAAGTCTTTTCTGCCTCCTCATTGCCCTGAGTAGCCAACAGTTGATAGGCTGACACAGGATGAGTAAAAGTGTCAGCGTCCAAGGAAATGTTATCAATTTCAGCTCTGTAATGTTGCTGAAATTATCTTTTCTTGTCAGCATCATCCACAATCATTGACTCACTAGCAATGGCTGGATCCACCCTTATACCTCCTGTACCTGCTTTTCTCTCAATTTCTCTCTTTTCTTGCATCAGGGGCTCCCCCTGGCTCACACTCCTCACACCCTCACCTTCACCTACTAAGGTGGTACTCCTCTCACTTTCTTTTGCCATGCTGGAAGAAATAGCATGCATATTTAGACTCTCAAGCTCTCCTTTTTCCTGGGAGCAACCCAGCCTCTCACTCAAGTTTTCACTCCCTTCACTCAACCCTAGAAGTGATTGTACAGTAACCATGTCTTCTACACTTGGAGTTAATTCAGTTGTTTATGTAGAGACTATCAACGGATAAGGAATATCCGTTAAGGTTAAAACTGATGGTATCAACGGATAACTGTTATTAAGCTTATCCGTTGAAGAACAACCACTTGTCAACGGATGAGGGATATCCATTGAAGAAGGAAAGGTAGAAATTGAAAGTTACATAATTGTTGAATCTGTGTGGATTGATTTTAATTTAGGTGACACAAATTCTTCAACTAAGTCTGAAAGAATTGGCTGATGATCCAACAAATCATCTAAAAGACGATGATCACCAGTATTTGAATGGGGCTCCTCCCTGAGTTGTAAAGAGGGAGAATCAGGAATTGATGTGAATATCATGTCCACATCCAGATATGGTGATGGAGAATTTGGTGGTTGGTGTGTGTCAATTTTGAGAGAATGGGTCTGTGACTCCACATTTGTTGGAGTCACATCAAGCTAAATTTGTGAAGGCATAGATACAAGTGGTTGTATATGTATAGTGTGTGCACCCTGTGTTGAAACTAGGGTTTTGACCTTTTTTCTTCTTGTGAAGGCTTTTACAGGTAAGTGTGTGGCTTCAATGTCCCTCCCTCTTTTGTTCTGTGTCCCTGGTTGGGGACTATTTTCAATAGCTATACCCTTTTGGGAGGATGCAACTAGGGATGAGTTTGAATCCTTTTCAACCACCACAGTCTTTTGAGAAATTGTGGCTTGGCTAGCTTGGGTACCACTCACCTCTCCTACCTTATTCTGGGGGTTTTCTTGATGTTCACCCCTCCCCTCACCACTAACACCCCGTTCACTCCCCTCAGGGTTTATGGTAGTTGTTACAACTGTTGTCTTTTGAGAGACAACAGAGGTGGCTTTCTTTGACTTGGATTTTAAAACTTTAGGTTTGGTGGCCTTTATAGGAATCTGTTGGGGCATTAACACAGATTCCATGACCACACTTGAAGGCAAAGAAATGATGGGGTTGGAAGTAGTAGGAGTTGAAGAAGTATTTACCTCACTTACCTGAGGTGCATCCATGATTGGTAAGTATACCAATGGCACTTTATTGTTGAGGTCAATCCTTACAAGGTATGCAAGGACCCTCTTCTCTTGTGCCCAGCATTTGAGTTTATTACTCTCATTATTTATGACCAAACCTTCAGCAACATAGTTAGCCAATAACATAAAGAATCTAGCATAGTAGATGTTATGAGGTCTATTAGCCTTGTTACCTAACCTAGTACCCAATTCTAGCATAACATAGTTGCTAAAATTATAGTATCTATCAGAAACCAGCATATAGAGCATATTTACAAGAGCTGAAGTTATTGCATCAAAATTACTAATTTTCCCAGAGAAAACCTTGATAAAGGCATCACTGAGAAAACTCCATTCTTTTCTAAGGCCTTTTCTCTTAATACTGCCTAAACTAGTAGAATCAAGGGAATAGCCTATGGAATCTAACATGCTAGATACATCATTATCAGTGTGTGGTGTCATGGCATTATTTTTAGGTAATTTAAAATAGGACTATATATCATCATAGTTAATACAGTAATCCTTACCTTTGAGAGAGAAGGAGATGGTCATATCAGTGGGGTTGAACTCAGCAGTTGTCCAAATCTCCTCAACTACCTCACAGTAAATCATTGGGGCTTCCAGCATTGCATAGCTCAGTTTGCTGTTTTTGATGAAATCCATCATCTTATGATAATCTGAGTGGGCTTCATTCTTTTCCACCAAAGCTACGAAATTGTTTTTCTCATAGACAAACCCAGATTGGGACATTATAATCTTTACTACTGGTGTCGTTGTTGTGGGTAGAAGTTGCAGAGAAAAGTTGAGAGTTTTGGGAGAGAAAGAGAGTAAAAGCTTTTAAAAATTGCAAGAAAGCGTAAAGTGAAAATAAGAATTCAAAGAGGCTTTTATACTTTCTCAAATTAAAACATAAAAAGAATGATTAAATAATATTTTTAAGTAAATTACAGCTGTTTGAGAATAAAAAAAAACTGTATGTATTCTAAAAACTACCTTTAATACATATACATACCACTGTATATATATATATATATATATATATATATATATATCAACGGTTAAGAAAATAGAATCAACAGTTGTGACTCACTCAAAACGACTGATGTGACAGTTTAACGGATGAGGTAAACGGTCATCCGTTGAAGACTAACACAGTTTTATCCGTTGAAGGATAAAATTACCAGAAATGTATTTGTCTTTCAATGGATAATGGACATCCGTTGAAAGAACAATTTTGACTTTCAACGGATAGGGAATATCCATTGATATAATGAGCTTTACTTAAAGCCAACTTTGTTCTTGCAACAAATTCATTTCAGGCTACAAAACAAATTACAATAAGGGCATGAATTTAGGAATAATTAAGCATACCTAGCTCACTTACCAATCTTATGAATGTTGATTCATCAAGTGGCTTGGTAAATATGTCTGTAATTTGTTTTTCACTTGGAACAAAATGAAGTTCCACTGTACCATTCATCACATGTTCCCTTATGAAGTGGTACTTGATGTCAATATGTTTGGTTCTTGAATGCTGCACTGGATTTTCAGTAATGGCAATGGCACTTGTGTTGTCACAGAATATTGGAATTTTGTCAACATTCAGCCCATAGTCAAATAGTTGATTTCTCATCCATAATATCTGTGCACAGCAACTACCAGCAGCAATGTACTCAGCCTCAGTTGTTGATGTAGAAACAAAATTTTGCTTCTTGCTGAACCATGAAACAAGCTTATTCCCTAGAAATTGACAGGTGCCAGTTGTACTTTTCCTGTCTATTTTGCAACCTGCATAATTTGCATCTGAGTAGCCAATTAGATCAAAACCAAACTCTCTAGGGTACCAAATTCCTAGATTTGGAGTCCCTTTGAGATATCTGCAAATTCTTTTAATAACAACTAAGTGAGATTCTCTAGGATCAGCTTGAAATCTAGCACAAAGATATGTAAAAAACATTATATCAGGTCTACTGGCAGTTAAATATATAAGTAAACCAACCATGCCTCTATAGCTTGTAATGTCCACAGACTTTTCAGCCTTGTTTAATTCAAGCTTAGTGGCAGTGGCCATGGGAGTTTTTGCAGATGAACATTCCATTAAGTCAAACTTCTTTAAGAGATCATAAATATATTTAGTTTGACTAATGAAAATTCCACCACTAACTTGTTTAACTTGTAAACCAAGAAAATAAGTTAGCTCTCCCATCATGCTCATTTCATATTTACTTTGCATTAACTTAGCAAACTTTTTACAAAGTTTATCATCTGGGGAACCAAATATAATATCATCTACATAAATTTGAACAAGTATTGTAGAGCCATTAACATTTCTAAAGAAAAGAGTTTTGTCAACAGTACCTCTTGTGAAGTAATTATCTAGGAGAAATTTTGACAAAGTCTCATACCAGGCTCTAGGTGCTTGCTTTAGTCCATAGAGTGCTTTCAACAGATAATACACATGGTTTGGAAAATTTGGATCTTCAAACCCTGGAGGTTGGCTCACATAGACTTCTTCCTCCAATTCTCCATTCAGAAATGCACTATTGACATCCATTTGATAGACTTTAAAATTGGCATGGGCTGCATAGGCTAGAAAAATTCTGATGACTTCAAGTCTTACAACAGGAGCAAATGTCTCATCAAAATCTATTCCCTCTTGTTGAGAGTAGCCCTTGGCAACCAATCTAGCTTTATTCCTTATGACAATGCCATTTTCATACATCTTGTTTATGAATACCCATTTTGTGTCAATAGAACTCTTGTTCTTTGGCTTGGGTACCAGCTTCCATACTTTATTCCTCTCAAATTGGTTTAGCTCCTCTTGCATTGCTAAAATCCAATCCGGATCCAATAGAGCTTCTTCCACTCTCTTAGGTTCCTCCTGTGATAGAAAACTACTGTATAGACATTCATCTTGAGTAGCCCTTCTAGTTTGTACCTTAGATGTTGCATCACCAATGATTAGTTCGAAGGGATGATTCTTGGTCCATTTCCTTTGAGGTGGTAGATTAGCTCTAGATGAGGTGGTATCAGTGTTGTCATGATGTGAGATAGAGTATTAATTGGTTGAAACTCCCCCTGAGTTATTGGTCCTTTGCAAGGAACTGGGAGTTCTATCAACTGATGATGTAAATTGATTATCCGTTGATGAACTATGATCAACAGATGCTCCATTATGTACTTCAACGGATGATGCACTTTGTCTTTCAACGGATGCTGAGTTATGACTTTCAACTGATGCAACATTTTGTGCATTATCCAAAGGCAAATTTTGAATCCTTTTTGAAGTGTCTTCTCCATCATTCTCATCTTCACTATCGTCACAATATATCTCAATGTTGTCAAATTTGAGTCCTTCATGATGTCCCTCATCCGTTAGTCCATCAATCTTTTTATCATCAAACACAACATGCACAGATTCCATAACAATGTTGGTTCTTAGATTGTAGACCCTATATGATTTTCCAGCAGAATAACCAACAAATATCCCTTCATCAGCCTTTGCATCAAACTTGCCTTTGTGATCAGGTTGGTTCCTTAGAATGTAGCATTTGCAACCAAAGACATGAAGGAAGTTTAAGGTTGGTTTTCTTCTCTTAAATAATTGATAGGGAGTCATGCCTTTTGCCTGATTGATTAGAGAAATATCCTGAGTGTAACATGCACAGTTAACAACCTCAGCCCAAAAATATGTTGGGAGTTTTGACTCTTCAAACATTGTTCTTGCAACTTCAATTAGTGATCTGTTCTTCCTTTCCACCACACCATTTTGGTGTGGAGTCCTTGGAGCTGATAACTCATGCATGATCCCATTTTCTTCACAGAACAACCTCATTGTAGAATTCCTGAACTCAGTTCCATTGTCACTCCTGATATTCCTTACTTTGAAATCTGGATGGTTGTTGACTTGCTTGATATGATTGATAATGATTTCACTAGCTTCATCCTTTGATCCAAGAAAATAGGTCCATGAAAACTTTGAGAAATCATCTACAATCACTAGGCAATATCTTTTCCTTGAATTTGACAATACATTGACTGGTCCAAAAAGATCCATGTGTAGCAGTTGTAATGGTTCATCAATTACTGATTTAAGCTTCTTACTGAATGATGCTCTCTTTTGCTTTCCTATCTGACAAGCATCACACAGTCTATCCCTTGAGAATTACACTAGAGGCATTCCTCTAACTAAGTCCTTTTTGACTAAATCATTCATTGTCTTGAAATTCAAATGGGACAGCTTCTTGTGCCATAGCCAACTTTCATCTTGACTTGCTTTGCTGAAAAGACAAGTAATTGATTCTGCATCTGTAGAGTTGAAGTCAGCCAAGTACACATTCCCTTTTCTAACTCCAGTTAGAACCACTTTGTTGTTACTGGTAACAACACAGGCTTCATAATTAAAGGAAACAATATTCCCTCTGTCACATAGTTGACTGATGCTCAATAGATTGTGTTTTAGACCATCAACTAATGCAACTTTATCAATGATGACATTTTCCTTTGAAATCAAGCCATATCCCATAGTGAACCCTTTGCTGTCATCTCCAAAGGTTATGCTAGGGCCAACTCTCTCCTTGAATTCTATGAGCAGGGTGAAATCTCCTGTCATGTGCCTTGAACAACCACTGTCCAAGTACCATAGATTCCTTCTTTTTCCCTGCACACAACAAAATCAAATCAAGTTGATTTTGGTACCCGAGTTTCCTTGGGTCCAGCCTTGTTAGTCTTTTTCCTAGACTTCACACTTCCTGCACCTTTTGACTTAGGTAACTTTGAGTCAACCTTGGTCTCAGATGTAGTTGGTTGAAGTATAGGGTTAGTCATATAATCATTTAGCACATTTGGTTGAATTTGATAAGGCATAGATTGTGCAAACATATTATGCCAGATAGGCATGTTGTATGGCATTTGAGGCATACTAAATACAGCAAAATAAGGATTATTACCATATGGCATGTTTGTAAAATGTGCATGTGGATTCTGTTGAGACATAACATACATAACATACATTGGTGACATAGACATGTTAGGCATGGAAGGAGTTAAAGGCATGGGAGCATTTTTAACAGATTTGCAGTTAGCAGATAGATGATTAACACTACTACAATACACACAACTTTTTCTAGGAGCATACTTATCAGGTGTGTAGTTGTTGTGTTTGGTAATCCCTACCTTCCCATTTCTATTAGATTTTCTTTTAGTTTCCTTTTTATCCTCAACCAACTTAAGCCTATTTTTCAACTGATCTAAAGTCATGTGTCCTATATTCACCTTACTGGCATCTTTGGATGTGCTAGCTTCTTCTTTGACAAAGTTCTTGGAAGTTGAACCAAACTTCTTGCTGAGATTTTTCAAATTATCCTTTTTAGAGTCATTTGCCTGTTTCAACTGATCAGCCTTCAACGGATGCTCCTTTTCTTCCTTCAACGGATGACTCTCATCATCTGTTGATTCCACATCCGTTGACAGTCCATCAATTAATTCCATTTCCTTTTTGTTTTTCTTCCAGGCATTCTCACAGAGTGATTCAATTCCTTGAACCTTGACAATTTGAGCACTAACATCCCTAGATGTTTTCCAGGCCTTGATTACCTCTTGCTCGCATTCTAGTTGTTTAGAAAGAATTTCTACTTTCTTAACAGACTCTTATAGTTCACTCTCAACAGATAAGCATTTGATTTTAATCTTTTCAAGCTCAATTACCTTACCCTCTAACACAACATTCTTATCACTTAAAAACAGATTATTCTCTTTAATTCTCATGTTCTCTTTAGCCAGTGATTTAAGGGAAACACGTAAATGATATAATTCATTGGAAATATCATTTATAGCTTCATTGCATTCATTTTTAGAAAGCTGAGAGAGGTCAGTAGTGATTACCTGGTTGCTTGATGAACTAGTTTCATTTTCATCAGAATTAGCCATCAGGGCTAAGTTGACATATTTCATATCATCATCTTCATTGGCTCCATCAGCTGCTCAGTCATTTTCCTGAGTCAGAAAAGCCCTTTCCTTTTGTTTGAGCAATTCGAAATATTTCTTTTTGTAATCCACTTGCTCAAATTTCTTCTTTTCAGAAGTTGGCTTTCTGCACTCACTTGCAAAGTGTCGACTTGTGCCACAGTTATAACACTTGAACTTAGACTTGTCCACCATGTTCTTGTTTGGCTTAGTGGCTCTAGTGTTTTTCTTGAATTTCATCTTTGCAAACCTTCTGGACAGAAAAGCCAGTTGTTCATCAACATCATCAGAGTCATCTTGACTGTAATTGTCTTCAACCTCAGCTGCTTGCTCCTTTCCCTTGCTTGATTTTGATTTGCTTGTGCCAATTTTGAGACTTGGCATTGTCTTTTCTTCATTCCTGGCTTCAGTTCTCTCATTTTCAGCTACAAGTGCAACTGATCCACCTTTTCTCTTTCCCTTCTCCAACAGCTCATCTTGCTCCATCTCAAGTTCATAGGTCTTCAAAATTCCATATAATCTTTCAAGTGTGAAGTCCTTATAATCTTGAGAAGTCCTTAGTTAAACAGTCATAGGCTTCCATTCCTTTGGTAGAGACCTCAGAAATTTTAAGTTGGAATCCTTGACTTGGTACACTCTGCCATACAGCTTCAATCCATTCAACAGTTTCTGAAATCTATTGAAGGTATCATTCAATGATTCTTCTTCTTCAGAATGAAAATATTCATATTGTTGAATGAGAAGCTGCATTTTGTTTTATCTAACTTGTTCAGTACCTTCACAGATAAGTTGTATAATATCCCAAATTTCCTTAGCAGTTTGGTTGTTAATGACATTATCAAACATATCTTTGTCTAGGCCATTAAGCAGAATGTTCATGGCCTTCTTGTCCTTGTGAACCTCTTCAATTTCTTCATTAGTCCATTCTGCTTTTGGCTTGGGAATAGACTGTCCAACAACAACTGTGGCAGTGGCAGCTGTGGCCACTTTGTGAGGGATGTGAGGACCATTCTCAATGCAGTTTATGTAGCTTTCATCTTGAGAGAGGAGATGTAGATGCATCTTCATTTTCCAGTGATGATAATTATCTCTTTCTAGGATTGGAATCTTCACTCCAATATCCTTCTTACTCATGATGTTAGTAGAATAGATCTTTAAATTCTTTGTATGTCAAGAGCTTGTTGTGATACCAATTGTTATTCCCAAGGAACTAACAATGAGATTTACAGAAGGAGGGTTGAATGTAAATCTCAAAACTTTTTCAAGTTTTGAGCAGTTTTAAAAGCTAAGTGTATGATGAACATATGTATGTGAATTGCTTTGAGCAAGTGCAGGCAGATGTATATTCAAGACACAAATGTAAAGAACACAAAGGATTTAAAAACTTTTCTGGTGGATTTGTTGTTCCACCAGAGATGTGTATTTCAAAAAATCTGTGATACAAAGTGTTCACAGCTGCTTTCTAGTACAAACTAGATGATTTTCTCTCTATGTTTTTCTAAATAGCTCTGGAAAATTCACTTCTAATTACTAGCTGCAACTTGGTTTATATATCACCAAGTTTACAAGTGAAGACAAAGATAAAATACAATCACAAAATAGTTATTCACATGTTTCTTCTTCATTTCTCTATCCAATGCAATCTAAGATAATCTGTGAATCTTTGAATACTTCCTTGTTTGCACCATAATGGAAATGCTGCTTTTTCTTGATTCCTCCAAGAGGCTACCACATTCCAATTGTCTCTGTCAACCCATGTGCCTCTGTCAGCTTATGAATTGTCACTATCAACTGCTATGGAACTGAGCATCCGTTGAAGCTTTCATCCGTTGATGGCTTTATCCGTTGATGCTTTAGTGACATCCGTTGATGCTTTAACAGTTGAAGCTTTATCCGTTGATGCACTCATTCGTTGATGGATGTTATCCGTTGATGCTTTAGAGACATCCGTTGAAGCTTTGTTTCTCATCCGTTGAAGGCCTTTAATCTATCAGTTGATACTACTTCATTTATACAAAATTACAAGGCATGAAATATTTACAATTAGCCCTCCTATTTGCATATCCACTAGTAGTCAACATGACTTATAATTTCCCGCAACTTCTAAGAATTATAACTTAAATACAAAGACTGAAATGTGCTACAATACTAAACTTATTTCTAAGTAAAGCTACTCCATCAACGGATAGCCAAAGTGGTCTTATCCGTTGAGGCTACAAACACTAGATTTCTGCTTAAGTGTTTTTTTAACTTATAATCAAACTAATACATATATTCCTAACAATGATCATTAAAATCTTCAAGTCTTGTAATCTTTTTATCATCAAAAGATACATTGATAGATTCTATGACAACCTTTGTTCTTAAATTGTAGACTCTGAAGGCTTTTGTTGAAAGTGGATATTTAACAAAAATTTCTTCATCAGCTTTTAGATCAAATTTTGACAGCTGTTTAGGATGAGTCTTAAGAACAAAACACTTGCATCCAAATACATGAAAGTATTTTAGATTTGGCTTCTTTTTCTTCACCATCTCATATGGTGTTTATCCGTGCTTGTTTATGAGTGTAGCATTCTGTGTAAAACAAGCAGTTTGCACAGCTTCAGTCCAAAAATAGGTTGGTAGCTTTGCTTTATCAAGCATAGTTCGTGCAGCTTCAATAAGAGTCATGTTCTTTCTTTCTACAACTCCATTCTGTTGTGGAGTTCCAAGTGCAGAAAATTCTTGATTTATTCCTTGCTCTTTGCAGAACTCTTCCATGATTGAATTTTTGAACTCAGTGCCATTATCACTTCTAATTAATTTAACAGTATCTTTGGCTAACTTATCCAGCTGTCTAACATGATCAGTTAGAGTATATGCAGTTTCATTCTTCTTGTGCAAGAAATACACCCAAGTGTATCTTGTCAACTCATCCACTATAACCATAGCATATTTCTTCTTTGCAATTGACATGACATTGACTGGACCAAATAGATCAACATGCAATAAGTGATAAGGCTCAAGAATTGAGGATTCAGTTTTGCTCTTGAATGAAGATTTTCTTTATTTTGCCTTTTGACATGAGTCACAAAGACCATCAGGAGCAAATATTGATTTTGGTAGTCCTCTCACAAGATCTTTCTTTCCTAGCTCATTTATGTTGTTGAAATTTAAATGAGAGAGTCTCTTGTACCAATTTCAGCTTTCTTCAATTGATGCTCTGCTTAATAGGCAGATTGCAGAACCATCAGAATTTATTAAAAGTCTGGCTTCATATATGTTACCATGTCTGCAACCTTTCAGAACCACTTTTCCTGTAGAATTACTTACAACTTCACAGTGTTCTTCAAAGAAATCAACATGTTAACCTCTGTCACAGATTTGACTCACACTTAGCAGATTATGTTTAAGTCCTGAGACAAGAGCTACTATTTCAATTATGACATTCCCAAGTCTTTCCCATGTTGCCATCTCCATAAGAAACTCCTGGGCCAGCTTTATCACAAAGTCTGATAGAAGGGCTTTATTTCCAGTCATATGTCCTGAACATCCACTGTCCAGAACCAGGATATTTTTCTTGTTGCCCTGCAATCACAAAGACCACTATTGATTAGTTTTAAGGACCCAAACTTGCTTGGATCCTTTGGCCTTGTTAAGTTTGTTAGAATTTGCAGCGGATTTAGTTTCAGAGTTTATGATCACATGCTTTTTATCATACTTTATATCAGACTTTGCATCAGAATTTATACTAGAAGGAATTACACTAATTTTCTTTAAAGAAGGTATTATTACATAATAATCATAGTACAAACTATGATATTCCTTATAAATATAAATAGAATGCCATAAACTACCACAATGAAAATAAGGATTTTGTGGTTTAAACCTAACAGGACTCTTAACTCCTGATCTAGGTTGTAAAGAGTTTATATCTTTATTTTTCCTGTAAAAAGAAGCAAGATGGTTAGAGTTTTCACAATTATAGCATTTTTTTATAGGAGCATTAGGAACAAGCATATAATTATTACTTTTATTCACACTTTCCTTTCCATTCCTATTTTCCTAGCTTCCTTTACCTTGTTTACATTTTTAATCTCTTTCAGCTTATACTTAAGCTACTTCTTCGTCATTAAGCCAATGTTTACCAAAGATGGTTTATCCTGTTTTAATTTGTCAGAAGTTGACTTTTCTTTGAGTTCTGTTTTAGAGTCTTTCATCTCTTCAGAATCAGACACAACAGTTTTTGCAACAAATTTAACAGGATTTACCTTTGGCTTTTCAGTCTGTTTGATAGCAATTGGCTTAATTGGCAAAGTCCCTTTCTCACTTTTACCATCTTTATAACCTAACCCCTCTTTCCAGTTTGCACTACTTAGAATATTCTGAGTTCTTCTGCCTGAGTTAGTCCAAGTCCTGATGATTTCTCTTTCTTTTTCTAATTCAGTTTTTAGATAATCATTCTATTTAAGTAATTCATTCTTAACATACACAACATTATCTCTCTCTGTCTGAATAGTGTTCATCTTGATTAACTCTTCTTCAAGATAGTTATTTCTGTTTTTGTACTTTAGATTTTCAGATTTTAATCTTTCATTCTCTAAAGTATGATCTCTATAGCTAATATAAATGTTTTTCAGAAATAATCTCAACTCAGTAATATCTTCTGTATCAAAAGCAAGAGTTGATAGAGGTACCTTTAGTTCAGCAGCATCAGAACTGCTATCAGCATTTGCCATTAAGGCATAGTTCACCTCTTCTTCAGATTCTGAAGTGTCTGCCCAGTTTTTCTTCTTTGTGATAAGTGTCTGGCCTTTATCACCTTTTCCTTTCTTGCAATCAGGAGAGATATGGCCTCTTTCACCATAATTGTAGCATTTGACATTTGAGTTGTCTCCTCTGTCAGACTTTCCTCCTTTGCCTTCAGTCTTTCTGAACCCTTTCTTGTCAGAAATTCCACCTTTCCTGGAAAACTTCTTACCCTTTCTGAATTTCTTGTAGGCTATCTTTGTGATACCCTTCACCATAAGAGCACATAGTTGCATCCTCTCTGCATCAACATCCACTTCAGATAAATTTTCAGGTTCTGAATCATCATCATCAGAATCTGATGACTCTGAATCAGACTGTATGATGAGAGCCTTTCCTTTTGCCTTCCTAGAGATAATTGGATTTTCTTCAGTCTTTAAAGCAACTGTCTTAGACTTCCCTGCATGCCTCTTCTTTCTTTGCTCCATCTCAAGTTCATGAGTCTTGAGCATCCCATAGATTTCATCAAGAGACATATCAGCAAGTTCATAGTTGTCTCTTATTGTAGTAGCTTTTAAATCCCATTTTTCAAGAAGAGCTAGTAGGAATTTCAGATTTGAATCTTCTGGATCATATTCCTTATCCACTAGTGACAGATCATTCAACAGCTTTGTGAATCTATCATATGTATCAGTTAGTGACTCATCAGATTCTGAGTCAAAGTGCTCATACTCCTGTGTGAGTATTGTCTTTCTGTTCTTTTTGATGGCATTGGTTCCTTGACATCTCACTTCCAATGCATCCCAGATTTCTTTTGCAGTCTTGCATCCAATCACCCTGTTTGACATGATACTGTCAAGTGCACTATGAAACAAGTGTCTTACTTTTGTATCCTTGCCTAGTGAAGAGATGTCTTCAGTGGTGAGTTCTCTCTTTTCTTTGGGAATCATCTTCTGTGGCTCATTCCCAACTGCAACAGAAAGCTTTGTGGGCTTGTATGGACCATCATAAATTCTGTCTAATTATTCTGGATCTGTAGTTTCCAGAAACATGGCCATCTTCACACTCCACACAGGGTACTCAGACACCCTGAGCATAGGAACCCTGATGGTTTCATATCTACTGGTGTTTTGAATGGGTTGAACCTTTGCAGGTTCTTGAGGGTCTTGTGTTTTTGATTGATCAGACATGATTGATTGTTTGGTTGGATCTTAATTGTTTGTAAGCTTAACATATTGGATCTGATACCACTTTTTAAGCCTCAGTGATACTATAGAAGAGGGTTGAAAATAGTATCTACAATCAATTCAATTATAAACATAAGTATGTAACAGAAAACAAGTTTATTCAATATATCAAACTCTGTTACAGTAGGTTTAATCTACTCTCTCAGTGATGTATGATATCACTAAGAGCTGTTGGGGTTACAATGAATAATATTCTCGTGAATGATAACACTTATAGTGTAAACCCCAATCTGTGTTTATATACTACACAGTTACAAGATATCTCCTAATTGATATGATATGTTCTGTTTTCTAAAATATATCAATCAGAGATTATCTACTGTAGTCCTTTAGCTGTATAACTCTCCAAGCATATCTTCTTTTGTTTAATCCAGATCCTCTCTTGTAAATCAGCCGCTTTTCATCCCTGAAGTGTATCCGCACTTAAGTTCTGATAACTTCCTGTCTTCAGTAAGTTCTAAATTTTAGTTAAGTTCTGATAGTAAGTTCTGAAACTAAATAAATCAGATTAGACATGACATCACAAATATATCTAACAGTACCTAAGCCTAGCCACACCACAGTTTCCCAACAAACTGTGGTTGTTAATAAGGAAATTAGCTCATTTCTAGTTTCATCCTCCCAAAAGGATGTTACTATTGAAACAAGCTCCCAACCAGGAGCACAGGCCAAGAGGGTAGGGACACTAGTTCACCACAAACTTATGCTAGAAAAAAAAGATCAAAAAACCCTTGGGGATGCACAGGGAACACACATAGTGCAAACTGGTGCTAAAGACTCAGTCACTGCACCTTCTCAAAGTCAGATTGATGTGGCTCCAATAAATGTTGAGTCATGGCCAAAATCCTTAACAATTGAAGCACCTGAAACACCAAATTCACCCACACACTCACTGGATGTTGACATGATCAATACATCACTTCCAAATTCTCCATCTTTAACTCTTTTAGAGAAGCCAAAAATCCAAGCAAGTGAGCATCATCTTTTGGATGATTTGTTGGCTCACTTGCCATTTCTTTCTGAGTCTGTTGAGACATCTTTGCCTAAATTTTCATCAATCTGCACAGAGTCTACAATACTCTCCACTCCAAACTCATTCATTTCTTCTATCCCGATGGATATTCATCATCCTTCGAGTAGTGATTGTATCCCGATGGATAAGCCTAACAACAGTCATCCGTCGGATAGCCATACTACTGTCCCGATGGATATTCATCATCCGTCGGGAGTCTCTGTACGACTTCAAATTTCTTCAATTCTTACAAGTGCAGAAGACTTAGTGGTAGTGCAATCACTCTTAGGACTGAGGGAAGGGAGTGAATTGAGTGAGTGTATGGGTTGCTCCCATGAAAAAAAAGAGAAAATGAGTGAGCAAATGCAGACCATTTCTTCAAGTCTGGCAAAAGTGAGTGAGAGGAGTCCCACCTTAGATGGTGAAGGTGAGGGTGTGAGGGTGGGAAGCGAAGAGGAGCCCTTAATACAAGAACAGAGAGATCATGAGAGAAATGCAGGTACAGGAGAAATAAGGGTGGACATCATTGTTAGTGAGTTAATGAATGTCAATGAAGCAGACATATAGGGACTATCTCAACATAGTCAAGCTATTATATATTCCACCTCTTTGGATGCTGAGATATTTACTCATCCTATTCTAGCATATCAACTTTTGGCTGGACAGGGCAATGAAAATGCAGAAAGGATGTTAAATTTGGTACACACCACTCAATCCATGCAAAGAGCAAAAGATGCCATCACAGTTATGCCTTCTACAGCTGGTGATGACATAGATTATGAGGCTGGTGGGTCAGAAGAATTCTTTGGTGATGAGGGTGATGATAGTAAAGAGGAGTCACTGGACATAGGGGGAGAAGTAGGCCCTAGTTCCAGATCTGGTATGCCAACTTGGGCATTTTCAAAGAAATGTGATGAACATTATTTCAAGACCACCCTCATACAATTCATCAGTCAGACAAAATATGATCTTCAATCAACAATAAATGCCAGCACCAAGAAGCTCCTACAAGCACACCTTGTTTCTCTTCAGTTACAACAAATCCAAGGCTTTCAACACAGTCAGAATGTCACTTCTATCAAAAATGAGGTTGATCAAATGAAGAAGGACATTTCTGAAAGATTGGATGCTAAATTTCCAGAAGCAACAATGATTGATATTAAGAGACAGCTAAGGAAGAACTCTGATCTTGCTACTTAAGTGGATTCCTTGGATAAAAGGATGATTGCTATGGAAGCTTCTCTAATAGCTATTCATCTATATCAAGCACAACAAACAGACTTGCTTCAAAAGCTAGTGGCAGCATAAACCTCTTCCTCTACCCTACTTGCTGATAACAAAAAGGGGGAGAAAGAAGGCACTATTGTCCCAATCAGTCAAGAGGGATCAAGGAGTGAGGGGGAGCAGAAAGTGTTAAATATACAAGTAAGCAAAGCAATTGTGCCAGCAATTGCCTACACAAAGCCACCTTCTATAGATAACATTGACCTTATCAATCAAGCAGCAGCCAAACTAAAAGCAACAGCTGAGAAGAAGCTAGTGAGCCCATTAGATTGGAAGAAAATTGATGATGACATTCAAAGGCAATTTGGTCCAATTCAGAAGCCAGACAAAACATTCATTCATCACTCTCAAGTCAAGAATATTTCTGTGAATGAAATGAATATAAATTATCTGGAAAAAGGCCAAACATCTTGTATCAAATCTCCAAAGGCAAATCTGATCATGAAGCCTAAAAGGAACTACTCAAAGTTCTCAGATAAAAATCCTTTAGATACTATATATGAGACACCTAGGCCAGATGAGTAGAAGCTGTTGGCTAGGTTAATTGCATTTTATAAAGATCCAGCTGATTCAACACTGAAAAGAATAATTTCCAAAGTTTACAGAAATAGTAAAGAAATCTGTGTGGTGGCTAGACACCCCCAGTTTGTAGAAGCTAAAAAGAAGGAGAAAGAAAGAATCAGGCAAGAAAAGAAGTAAGCTGCCTTCGATGCTAAGAAGCTCAAATAAAAGAAGGAGCAAGCTGCTATCTTGGCCAAGCTTCAAGCTGTGAAAACCACAAAAAAAATTTCTGCACAACCATCTGTAATTGCTGAACCTCAAGATCAGAAAGTGCAAGATGCACCTCAACAGATAAAGAAACCAAGGTACAAGCAAAGAATTAAGAAGAAATTGGACTTCAGTGATGAGGAAATGGAAGACTATTCTCTAAAAATTCTACTACTACAACTCAGACATCCATGCCCTCTGTGGTACATGAGGAATTCAAGGTAGATCCATTCAAGAACTTTCATGGTGAACCTATCATTCCAAAGGATGAGCCAATAGACTGGGATAGTCTACCAATTCCTGAATTAAATCTACCACTATTCAAGAAGCCAAAGAAAACAAAGATTAGAGCAATCAAGAAAGTGAAGCTTGTGACTCTCAGAACTAAGACACTAGCCAAAGTTCAACCCAAAGTCAACAAGGGAGATCTCTTGTATATCTGTGATATCAAGGAATTTTCTGATTTAAATCTTTACTTGGATGAACTGGAAGAAGTAAGAGGGATTGATTCTTACAGACATCTTCCTGAAAGGCTAGTGTTCAAGTACAAGGGTGGAAAAGAGATCACATGGCCACTTCACATAATTCTTCAAGAAAACCAATATGTACTAATAAAGGTCTATTCATCCTTCAAGAAGAACTTTGGATTCAATGTGACTGCAAGAAGACTAGTTCTAAAGAAGATTGAAGAGCTGAGGAGTAATAGAACTAAAGATGCACTCCCAAAGACTTTAACTATTCCTTATACAGGAAGTAGAGTGCATCCGAGGCCTTATTGGCTGATAGAATTCATGGATGATAAGGGAGTCAGAAGATTCTTCAGATTGGATGATCAACTGAGCATCTCTAGCAATGAGACTCTTTTGGAAATGCAAGGAATGTTGAATACATCTGACGCTGATTAGCTTGAATTCCACAGACAACTCCAGAATTAATAGAAGAGAACAACAGGAAGCTTGGGAAGAAATCCATACAATCAAGGAAATAGATTTATCTGCTCAGACTAGAGGAGCACATTGATAATGATTGTGAGCAACTTCTTTGTATACTTTGATTTGTTCAATTTTCAGTAAATATCACAGCACTTATCAGTTTTATCTACTACCTTTCAATTTGTATTTTTAGGTTGTTTTGTTATCATCAAGTTTCTCTTAATTTATGGCTTCAATTCCAGTAGAGATAAATTGGGAGAGACTGTTAGGAATATGTTGTGAACTTGATGATAAATTAAATTAACCAAACACCTTAGTAGATTTAACTTAGTAAATTTTGTAGCACTCGACGGATGATCAAATATAGTCCCGACGGATGATTTAATTTAGTCCTGATGGATGACGATTTGACATCCACCAGGTGAGTAGCTTATGTAAAATGAGATCTGTAGCATATTTCTGCAAACAACTTTGTGTAGATTCTGTAGGAGCATATGCGTCATGTTGACTACTAGTGGATATGCATAATAGGTTGAATAATTATAAAAAATGAGATGTCTTGTAATTCTATATAAGTGAAATAGAGTCAAGTGCCAAATAGCTACCCGACGGATGATCAACAAAGCTACCCGACGGATGATCAACAAAGCCACCTGACGGAAGACAAGCATGTACCCGACGGATGATCAAATTCAAATATCTATTGACAGTGACAACACAATCACATGCGTTGGGTGTTTGTAAAAGGAATGTGGCAGCCTGTTAAGCAGGGATTTGAGAACAAAGAAGCATTACCATTTCCATGCTATTGTGAAGATATTCAAAGATGCTTAAATAAAGTAGTGAATTAGCATGGAGTTAGACTAGATATGTTTTTTTTATTATCTTGTCTTATTGCCATGTAAACTTGGTGATATATAAACCAAGTGTAGCTAGTAGAACAATTAACTAAGCACACACATTTTCAGAGAAACATTTTGAAGCTATTTTCTGTAGCATTTCTCTGTAAGTTTAGTTGTTCAAACTTGTAAGCAGCTGTGAGCTATTCACGCTTCACAGGGTTCTCATTCGATATATATATATATATATATATATATATATATGGTGGATACTTTCAAATCCACCAGAAAGATTTAAAAGCTTGTGTTTTTATTACTTTGTGTTTGATTCACTTAACTCGGACATTCTGCACCCTGCAAATCAAACACTTATATATTTATCAAGGAAGAACTGTTTTAAAATATTGAAAAAGTAGCCAGAATTACATTCAACCCCCCTTTTGTAATTCTTGTTGTATTGTTAGGGAATAACAAAAATATCTGAAATAATTCAAGAATAATTAAGCATACCTAATTTACTTACCAACCTTGAAAAGGTGGATTCATCAAGTGGCTTGGTAAATATATCTGCAAGCTGCTTTTTACTTGGAACAAAATGAAGTTCCATAGTACCATCCATCACATGTTCTCTAATGAAGTAGTACTTGATGTCTATGTGCTTTGTTCTTGAGTGCTGTACTGGATTTTCAGTGATGGCAATTGCACTTGTATTATCACAGAAAATGGGAATTTTATCCACTTGTAAACCATAGTCCAACAATTGGTTTTTCAACCATAAAATCTGTGCACAGCAACTTCCAGCAGCAATATATTCAGCTTCAGCTATAGAAGTAGCACTAGTACAAAAACTGTCATACGCGTCTCCTCATTTACGTCTGTTATAGGCGGAACAGACACACAAAATATTTTATACGTCAGTTTTAATTTTCACAGACGCATATATTATAAAAAAAGATGCTTATGCGTCTGTTGGACTTTAACAATCGGAAAAAATATTTTATATGTCTGTTAAATTACATATGTGTCTGTCCTTTTTAAGCAGTCGTAAAAAGATTAACCATATGTGTCTGTGTTACTTAAAATAGTCATATAAAATGCATCTAAAATTTATAAATAAATTAATTATAAAATATTATCAAGATACCCCAATACCCCGTTATACCCAAATGCCCCCAATTAGTCAATTACCCACTCTCTTCCTGTTAAGCCATACCAGTTACAAACAAAAACCTAAAGAAAATTAAGCTGAAGTCGTTCTCATTATCTATCAAGTTACTTGAAGTAGTTAATTACAATCATCTTTAAACACTGATTTATATTTTGGGAAGCCCTAATTTTTGATTTTCAATCCACTCTCAGGTAATGCCTTATTGTTTTTGTTGTCTCTAAACTTGAGTGTATTATGTATGTAATAGTGTTTCTTGTATTTTATCTCTAATTAAGATTGTGTATCGTTAATCCTCTGTTTCTTAGTGTATTGTATCATGTATCTAATTGTGTTTCTTAGTGTTTTTGTAATTATGTATGTATTATTTTTCTGTTCATATATTTAAATAAAATAATGGATATTGCTAAAGGACAATCTTAATATATTATCAAATAATCAAGTTTAACAGTAGAGTATACATCTCTGCCATTGTGACCAAACATAGATTTATCACCTCAGTAAGTTTGGGGTACATATTTAAAGTACTAACACCTTTAAGGTATTAATATTTAAAGTAGTTTTGTCTCACCTTTAATGAGAACCACAGAATCATCTAAGCATTCTGCAACAATGAGTTGTGGTGTTGGCGTCGTGCTCTTGACTACCAAATAATTTAGTCTTCTTTCTTTGGTCAATGTGTGTGTTATGTGTACTATACTTTCGAACTTGCTGTTATAATATACTACGTTTGTCGAAGGATTTAAAAATAAATTATTAAAAAATAAAGACCTGTAGATTTCACAATTTCTTTTCTACTAATTTCCTACTACTTGTACTCTTTTGAACATTAATTATTGACTTTCTTGTCAATCCTTATTAATCCAGGACTTTCTGAATTACCCGGTTTTACCTTGTTATCTGTAGACTTCTATAGTGCCATTCCGTAGGGCTTAGCTGCATCACTCTTAGTTATCTTTTATGAAATCTATCTCCTCTAGTGTGACCTATCTCTAGTTTGAGTACTAAGCCAATGCTTCCATCATTTTGGCATATCAATATAAAAAACGACTCTGGAAAATTGCAAGCTAATAAACGCTGAAGTTAAAAGTGGAATAAGGATTAACAATAAAAAAATAGATAAAATTAAAAGCATCAGGGAATATAAAAAACTTAAAATCTGAAAGTATTAGTTGTCATGTTCTGTAAGCTCTGAGCATCTGAATGGTTGCTATTCATTCTCTTTTTTGGAGAATTGATGGACTGTAGGGTGTGGTAAATGCATGTGTGGTTTAGCTCTCCAAGTCGGAACTTATGTTACACTTCAGTTTTAAATTTACTGTAATCCTGATCAGTCTAGATAAATATATTAAATCTTGTGTAATAATTAAGATTTTAAATAAATAGAAGATTATCCTTAGTTTGCTTTGTTAGTTACCCATAATTCACAAGTAAGGCAGGCTGTCCAACACCCTAATATTAGTTATCAAATCCTTATATACCCACAGAATATACTGAAATCTATAAACAACATGACAACTAGAAAATATCTTTATCCAGATGATTTTGATGGTTTAAAAAGACTTAGCATGTGCCTAAGCTTGTAATTTTTTTACTTCCAATCCTTGTTAATTTATATTTTATTCTTCTCTCTGATTTTATATCTGCTTGTATATATATTTTTTTAATACAAGTGCATCTCTTAATACTATATATGACACGGAGAGTGAAATATAAAAGACAATGAACATAAAAAGCAAATAATAAAGAGGATTGGGAAAAATGTGGAAGGATTTTAAGTCACGGACGGTTGTTAAGCTGTTTGAAGGCGGACGATCCATGTGAGAAGTACAACTATATCATAAAACAACAAGGGGAAAAGTTTAGGAAGGCAAAAGAAACTCCTAAATAAAGGTGAATTATTTATACAATATATTTATTTTCCTATTCAATGAGTTATATTTGAACTCTGAGGCTGATGGTAAGCAAAATATATATTGTTAATGTGTTTACATGTATCTTCAGCTTGTTGGTCTCATTGAGCATTAGCATTCTTCGTTAAGAAAAATTTGATAGAAAAAACTGAGCACTCTGGATCATAAAGGAAAATGACAAGAAATAAGCTTCTTGTTTACGTATAGGCATTCCCCTGTTTTTAGGGTTTTTGTAGGAGTGTTGCTACTATTATCTTCATTCCTAAGACGAGGTTTGTTGAAAAATTCAAGAATCATTTTCCCTGGACAACTTGCACCTTGTTAATAAAAGACTTCAGTTTGGCCTGGGTTTATAAGATTTTATATAATAGTTCTCTATAACAGTGCCCTTGTGAGAAACAGCTTCCCCAGGGACCTGGTTCAGTGAAACCTTGACTTTAAGTTCCCACATTAACAATAGAAATATTTTCAATAGGATATAAGAGTATATGAAGAAGATACAGTGGCAAGTTTGTAAGCATTAATTAGGACCAAATAATCTAGTGACATCATTATTAGACCCACTCAAGAATATCAAATTAAATAAATATTGGGCTCATCTTCATACTTGAACAGAACATACCTTGAACTACTAACCATCCACCTTGCCTTTAATGCCTTGGTGGCAGTGTGGACAAAATATTTTACACAGGTACACTCACTATAATCCTCCTCTTGATCATATTTTTTTCCCCTTGATCATAATCCTATCACTTGATGCTTAGATTCCCCCCTCTTATTAACATCTATATTGTGGCCTCATGTTGTCAAACAGGTGAGTTAAGTATCCTCAGTAATTTATCTCTTATTATATATTAGTGTCATCTTCTTTTACTAAAATGTAGTAGTCCTGAAATAATTAATTATATTAAATATAGAGTCCTCATCCATTCCCTTTTTATGTTAAAGTCATAAATGTGTATATGTTAGATTTTGATGCCTGCCATGTATAGGAAACTTCTTTCATAGAATGCTCAAAAATAATTACTAGTTTGTAGGTGATTGTGTTGATTCTATAAAACATATTTTAATTCTTACACATTTAGACAATCATATGATCCTGTATACTGAAATAAAAATGAAGCATCTTGGAAACCTGTAATCCACCTTGTAGACCTCGAGCATTTGGCAATAAGAAAAATAACTACAAATATCAGGCTTTTTAACATTCTTTCAAGTAAATATACTAATAATAATTTTATAATCAACATTTCTAACAAACTATTAAATTTTAGAAAGTAGAAATTTAAAAAAAAAGAAATAAATAATACATGTAAGGTTTTATTTATCTGTATAATTCTTTAAGTTTATATAAACCGATTGTTCAATTCATTTCATATTTAAAATTGGATATAATTTAAAAATAAACTTATTACCTAAAGATTAAAAACTAATGATATACTAATAAGAATTAGTGTGCATAGATCAATTAATTAACTTTAATGAAGTCATTAAAAATAGTAATTATATCTAGGAGTTAGAGTCTATCTGGTTATTAACATGATTTTTATGTTAATATTTCTTAAATTTAATTACTTATTTAAGATAATAATAAAAAATTATTTAAGTGTATAATATTTTTAACTCTTCGTTTATATTTACAATTTTTGCACAGTAAGACTAAAAATTAGAGGATTTTTTTTGCTATCTTTTTCACTTTTACTATATACATATACACCTACCTAAAAAAATGTTCCATACCATAGATATAATGGCAGAACCTATTTCAGTCTATTTAGAAGGAAATAAATAGACAGATAAATATTAATGAATTATGATATTAGTAAAATTTAATAATAAAATCTGCAATATGTTATTTGTTTTTTTCTCTATATTTGATTTTTCCTTTGATGTATAATTTTTTTCTCTAGTTGCAGAATTTTGCAGGACTATTTTAATGCTTAGAAACTGTCCTGTTTTTTTTGTATTATCCTAATTGGTGTGATATTTTTCAATTTTTGATTACATGGGAAACTAGTAAATGGATCGCCAAACATGGATGTACACTATCTCACATATGGAGGAGGATTATATCAGGGGAGTTAATGAATTTATTTTGTGTGCTCTAAAACACCAAGAAAATAAAGAGAAGGAAAATGGATACAATGACTTGATCTTGTGTCCTTGTCAATTTTGCGGTAACATGAAAAAAATTTCTAAGATTGAGACTGTGCAGGACCATCTATTTCGTCATGGTTTCAAAAAGAATTACACTAAGTGGATTTGGCATGGGGAGGTAATTGATTCAGGTGAGAGTTCTCATAGAAATTGTGAAGATAAGGAAAATAGTAAGACCATTGATGAAGATTATAATGATAAGAGCAATGATAGAGTATAAGAGATGATAGAAGATGTGGAAGACCATTTCATTCACCGGCCAGAAATTCTTGAAAACTTAGTGAGAGATTTAAAGAAACTTTTGTATCCCGGTTGCAATAGTGAATTCACTGTATTGTCAACAACAATGAAGTTGTGTAGAATGAAAGTAAAATATGGGTGGACTGATAAGAGTTTTACAGACCTATTAAAACTTATGAGAGGCATACTTCCTCCAAATAATGAGCTCCCAAATTCTACGTACGAGGCTAAGAAGATACTATGTCCAATGGGAATGGATGTGAAAAAGATACATGCATGTCCAAATGACTGTGTTTTGTTTCAAAATGACCATGAAGATTTACATGTATGTCCTAAGTGTGGAGCATCTCGGTATAAGCCAGATGGTAATAATTCTTTGGAAGAGAAAAAGAAAAGGCCTCCTGCTAAAGTGGTTTGGTATCTACCTATTGTGAAACGTTTCAAATGCCTTTATGCGAATGTAAAAGTTGCTAAATATTTAAGATGGCATGCAGAAGGGAGAAAGTCAGATGGGATGCTTAGACATCCCAGTGACTCTCCACAATGGAGGAGCATTGATGGAATGTTTCCAGAATTTGGTGCTGAGGTCAGGAATTTACGACTTGGTCTTTGTGCAGATGGCATGAATCCTTATCGTACTTTAAGTTGTAATCATAGCACTTAGCCGGTTCTTCTCACGATTTATAATTTTCCTCCTTGGTTGTGCATGAAGCGCAAATATATAATGTTATATGTGCTAATATCTGGACCTAAAGAGCCCGGAAATAACATAGATATTTATCTTCAGTCGCTTATTGAAGATTTGAAATTATTATGGGACGAAGGTGTGACAGTGTATGATTCCTACAATCAGTCACATTTTAATTTACGTGCCATGATATTTTGCACCATAAGTGATTTTCCGGGTTATGGTAACCTTTCGGGATACCCCATTAAAGGAGCAAAAGCATGCCCAATATGTGAAGATGGTACAAGCACCTACCGCTTAAAACACGGAAAAAAAATGTATATATGAATCATCGAAGATTTCTTCCTCGCAACCACCCGTATCGTAAGGACAAGAAGTCTTTTGATGGACATGTCGAGACTCGTGGAGCTTGTATGCCTTTAAGTGGACTAGAGACCTTCGAGAGGGTCAAAGATCTTGATGTTGAACTTGGAAAGCTATATAAAAGGCCTCAAGATAATATTTGGAAAAAGAGGTCCATATTTTGGGAGCTTCTTTGGAAACACTTACAGGTTAGACATAGCCTCGATCTTATGCATATTGAAAAAAATATTTGTGAAAGTATTATAGGAACATTGTTGAATATACCTGGAAAAATAAAGGATGGGATCAAGGCTAGACTAGACATGCAAGAAATGGGAATTTGAAAAGAGTTAGCGCCACAAGTGTCTACAAAGCGTTCATATCTACCTCTGGCGTGTTATACTTTATCTAGGAAAGAGAAAATTAGCTTTTGTAAATGTTTATCTAGTGTGAAAGCTCCGCATGGATATTCTTCAAATATTAAAAAGCTGGTATCGATGAAAGATTTGAAACTTGTGGGTTTGAAGTCACATGATTGTCACGTGTTAATGCAACAATTGCTACCAATTGCAATTCGAGGAATACTACCGAAGCATGTCAGATTTGTAATTACGAAGCTTTGTTTGTTCTTTAACACTATATGCAGTAAAGTGATTGATCCTGATTCGTTGGATAAATTACAAGCTGACATTATTGTTACACTTTTCCAATTCGAGCAGTATTTCACACTTTCATTTTTTGACATCATGGTGCACTTGGTTTCCCACTTAGTGAGGGAGGTCAAATTATGTGGGCCTCTATATTTGCGCCACATGTATCCTTTTGAGAGATTTTTATGCACGTTGAAAGGATATGTGAAGAGTCGATATCTACCTGAAGGTAGTATAGTTGAAGCATATTCTGTGGAGGCAATTGAATTTTGCACGAATTATTTAGCAAGTACGGATCCCATTGGGATTCCAAGATCTCGACATGAGGGTAGACTTCAAGGTCATGGTACATTGGGCCTAAAAATGATCTCTTCGGGTGCTGAAATACTTGATAGAGCTCATCTATTTGTACTACAACACATGACAGAAGTAAATGCCTACTTGGAGGAACATGTAACCCAAATTTTCCAAATACATCCTTCTAAGAGTCGCAAGTGGGTGTTAAATGAACACAACAACTCTTTTGGTGAATGGTTTAAAGATCGAGTAATGTCTCTCATACAACAATCACCTAGTTCAGTTTCTAATACGATACAATGGCTAGCCTATTGACCTGGAGTTCTTGTGAGGTCATATGAAAGTTATGATGTTAATGGATACACATTCTATACCAAACATCAAGATGGAAAAAGCGCTATGCAGAATAGCGGAGTGTGTGTAGAAGCGTCGTCAACAGAAATTGTGCTAACAATCAATCACGAGATGTGAAAAATTCATATTATGGGGTTATCGAACATATCTGGGAGCTTGATTATAAAGAATTTAAAATAGCTTTATTTAAATGTAAGTGATTTGATATTCGGCGTGGTGTTCGAGTGGATGAGTTAGGTTTCACTTTGGTGGACTTTAGTCGCTTTGGTCATGAAGATGACCCATTCATACTTGCCACACAAGTGAAACAAGTTTTTTACATTGAAGACCCTGTTGACTCTAAATATTCGATTGTTGTTCAAGGTAAGAGACGAATTCTCGGTATTGATGATATTGTAGATGAAGATGAATACAACCAATTTGATGAGAATCCCCCTTTCTCTACCGAGCTACCAACCTCATACGAGGACGGAAATTTTAATTCACATTACATTCATAATGACCACGATAAAGGAATGTGGATTGACTAAATAAAATATGTAAGATGCTTAACCTGTCATGTTAGTTTCTTTCTTTATTTTTTTCCACGTCTAGCTTATTGCATATGTTTATTAGTTTTTATTTTTCTATCTTGTTGTAGGTTTAATAGATTATTTCTTTACTTTATTTTTTATTAGTCTAGTTTATTGTAGTTATGGGAAATTGTTTATGTAATCTGTGCAAACTTAACATGTACGACATAACATGCATAATTTATTATACATTTAATACTTTAGTCTTCATGATATGCTGCTTACAAACTGAACTTGCTCTTTTTTCAGATTTATTAATGGAAGAAAGTACAGATTCTAGTTTGAATCAATCCAAGAAAAGAACACGTGGTCCATCTATATGCAAGAAGCTGAAAGAACAAACTGCCAACAAGAATGTTCAGAAGACGGTTGAGTTGGATGATTATGGTAAGCCAAAACCTGGAAAGTGGCATAAACAATTCACGACTTATATAGGGGCAATTGGTCGAATAAAGGTGGATATCAATATAGAGAGTTGTAAAGTTGTGAATGAAGGACTGAAGGATACAATCTGGGAGGATATCAAGGTATATATTTATAAAATATGTCTTTTGTTTTCTAGTTTAAATTTTTATTATTTTTAAATATACTCTTGTCACAGGGGAAGAATATAAATTAAGCTCACCTCTGCACTTAATATATTATTATCATAGGGAACACACAGTACTTTTAATTACTTGGCCAAAAAAATATATTGTTTAGTTTCCAATAAGTATATTATCTAGAGCCTGGACTAGACGTTTCATATTGTGATCGTAGTCCCATTAAAGATACATAATTATAGTTATGAGACGCTTTATTATTTTTGTCCTCAATCATGAAAAAGGTGTTCAAGAATAGAAAGAAAGTAGTAGGTTTATTACCAATTTACATTAGAATCAACTTATTACTGTTAAAATAAAATCTCTCTGCATAAGTTCTCAATTTGAATATTTTTTGTAATTAAATTTGTAATATGAATGAAGCGATATTTGTATGATGAAACAGTGAACCTCAACTATATACGTGCATATTTTCAGCTCTTTGAGTTATAACTTCTTGTTCATAGAGGACTTCATTTAATAGAATGAAGAAGTGAGCTGATACTACATTAATAAAATTAGTAGGAACACATTTAAATAAATTTTTTCTTACATTTTGTGGTTGTGTTATTGCAGTAAATAATTTTTTTTCTTACATTGTGTGGTTCTGTTAGATTTTTGCTTACCTAAATATACACTGCATTCTGTGGTTTAATAGAAAATAAACATGTATAGCAACATAACTATGAAGCTATTCAGTTTTTCTAGTACAACGCTGTAACACCCCCAGATCCGGGGTCGGGGATCCGGGTCGTCACGGTCTTTCTTTCCACAATATCACTTCACTTAATTAATAATAAATAACCTTATGCTGTGACCCCACACTAACACACACCACAACCCGTTATAGTCTCAGAGATGAAATTTAAATAAGTACAAGTCTTTGAATCCACAATTTAAAAGTTATTACAACCCAAAATGATTACTTGATAAATTTACAGTTAATTGCCATTATCTGCCACAAGTTATAATTATACATAATTGATTCTCAAAAGTAGATGGTCTGATCTACAATAGATCTACCTCTGCAGCTATAGCAGCTACAACATCAACGGGAAGACGCGGGACGCTTCCCACGCGCTTGCGCTGGGTCTGCTGGAGTCTGGCCATCTTTCCTAACTGTTGTTGTGTGATGAAGAAATAAAGCAAGGGTGAGCAGCAAGCCCACCAAAATAATATGTATAATGATTTACAATATATGAGCCTACTCATAATACTCATGAAAGTCTTGGTCAAAAGAAATGAACCAAGTTTGATATCTTAATGCGATGAAGTCGCAAAATATTCAGTATATATACATATATACTTTTCAAAATATTGAAAGTCCTCTTCCATGCATAATATACACAAAATCCCAGTGTATAACTGTATATATAAAAAAAATATCGTTGCAAGGTGATCTCATACATCTAACCTTGTCTCAACGTTTTTCTGAAAATCTTTGTCATTCATAAGACAATTATTAACTAGATATAAGTTTAAAAGATGAGGTTACCAAATACCCCAATATACTTATATCTTTCCCAATACTACTTGAACTACCACCGTTCCAGTTATAATCAGTTTCAAAAGTTCATCACATAGATGAGACTACAAGACAAGATTTGAATAGATTAAATCTTTAAAATATTATCAAAATAAAATGAAGTTACGAGATACTTCATTTGATGTAAACATCATTTTGAAAACTTGACTCTGCCAACACCCAACAATCGCCCAACCGTAGCCTTTCTATCGAAGTGCTCTGGGTAGTGCTGCAGAAATTATCCAATTGGATGATGAACTCATTACGGGAGTTTGCCGCGCCAGGAAGACCACTTACGATGATCAGTCGTAGTAGTACAACCCCACCATTTTCTACATGTAGAGGAGAACCTGTCGGATTTACTTGTCAACCGAACACTGAACTCCTAAGGAATGGACCGCCTTAGCGGAACTTCCAGGCCATTTGGGCCAATATATTAAGGCTGGGCCGGCGCCACTCGACCACTTACGCCACTCCTAGTTCAGATGAAATCCATGACTCTGAAACGTAAAGCTCGTTCCCCCTTTCCCCAAGTAGAACTTGTTGATACGGCTCCACCAAGAAGTCGTATCTAGTTGGAAAGGAAAACTCACCGATATTTCCCAGGCGATGCCTGTTAATGGATTAACTTGTTCCAAGAATTTTACTTCCCGAGTGTTGGGTAAGTAATCAATTCATTTAACAAAACAGCAACCTTGTTGCGAATATAAAACACACCACAGAGCCGGATCCCTCAGGTTTTGAGCGAGTATTTAAATCCCCTTCGAAAGGAGGATCTTAAATATAAAAATGAGTTTTGGGATCCGCTCTAACCTTTAAAAAAAATCATTTTGAAGACTCGAAAACACTTTATAGAGTGTTTGGAGTAAAGCTGATTTAATGAAGTAAATCAGTCCCCAGAATATTTAGAAAATAACTGAATATTATTATTTAAATAATATTCCCATAAAGAATAATCTTTATAAAATAATTGAAGTAGAAGTATTAAAACTTATACTTGAAATGAATAGCAAATAATCAAAGATATACTTATACGAAAGTAATATCTTTATTTGAATAATCAAAAGTAAGTTTGATTATCGACACCTTATTCTTTAATAAAATAAAGAATATTATTAAGTAATAAGCGGAGTCATAATACCTCGAATGAATACTATAAATAATATTCATAAAATAAAGGAGTCATACATCCTCAAATGAATATCCAAGTAATATTCAATAATAATATAAACTGAGTCATAAGCCCTCGAATGAATATTCAAATAATATTCAAATAATAAAATAAACTGAGTCATAAGCCCTCGAATGAATACTCAAATTAATATTCAATTAAGTAAAATAAAGGTATCGAATAAACCTTATTCGATCCATAGTTTTAAAAACTATATCCATATATATATAAATATATATATATAATATACTCGGGAACATCGACTCCCGGTTTAGAAATATGTTCACCTTTTATCCCCTATACTAAGGGTATACGCAACTACTTGCTTATTTCTAGCATAGGTATTATGCAACTATAAGCATTGAAATCAACAGATAGATAACCAGATTACGAAACAGACATGCATATATACCATATCAGCATGCTCCAATATATCGCAAAATTTGCTAATAACAATCATGCATTATCACAAGATAATGCATATACATATATTTACATCACAACAACAGTATATCGGGTAGAAAACTTGCCTGAGCGACTTGGGGGTGAGAAAGGCTCGGGACGAGTCTGGTAACCTATAAGCAACAAGTAAGTTGGAATTAAACCAAAGTCACTTGTAAATCTATACTTTAACTAACTTAGACTCTAACGCTCGTTTTGCGCTCACTGATTCGCTTAAGTCACTCGGGTACCCTCGGCTCCACCATTTTTAATAATTTAACCTTTACGAGTTTTAAGGCGATTCCTTCGCGAGTGTCTTACCAACTGCCTAACACACTTACCATAAATGTTTCATACATTAATTAACCCCTTTTGGTCTTTAACCTATGTTTCAAAGTAAGGCGAGGGAAAAAGTTTCGTTCGCGAAACGCCGTTACTTGAAACGGTCGTTTCTCCTAAACCGTGCATCGGAATCGAACGAACTACATATCAAAACGAAGCTCGTAACATGAGCTATCTAAACATGGCAGTGGTCATAATCTAGCAGGGGGTTATCGGGTCCTAATGTTATGCACAAAAACAGTCCAAAGAAAATCGGACGTTACGACGGCTATGTTTACGCGATTACCAATGTTTAAACTACTCCAATTAACCACCAACCAACTCATAACCATCAATACAACAAAACTTCACCTAAACCATACCACATCAGTCCATAATCTCCAAGGTTTTCAACTCAAACAACCACAATCAAGACCTATGAACTATAATCAAGCTTCAATTACCAAAACACTTCCAAATCAAACCAAACTACTAATAATCACAATCCATGCTTCTCATTTCACAACACCAACCATTAAACTTACTAACAAATAAAGTAAAGGCTAGGGTTTGAAGTTTATACCTTCCTTGGGAGGTGTTAAGTTGCTAGGAAGCCTTAGGGAGCCTCCTACAAGCTTGATCTTTCCAAAGAAATCAAGAACACAAAGTTAGGCTTTGAAGTTTCTAAAAGTCCGATTTAAAGAACTGTAAAAATGAGGGTCTTACCATGATTATTTGGACGAGACTTGTGAACAAGAGTTGTAGGCCATCTCAATACCTTTCCAATGAGCTATAGAACACAATATTTGAGTGAGAAATGAAGGAGATACAGCAGTTTTAGTGTTCTGATTCTGTTTTGGCCGAGAGCATGAAGAACAATGCCTTGGTTTCTTTTTGATTTTGATGAAAAATGATTTGCTTGGCTTGGTTGCTTGGTTTTTGTGCTTGCTTTAGTCAATTACCTTCTTGCCCTTGAATTTGTGTGGTTACAAAGCCACCACACCTCCTTCCTTCCCATGTCATGCTTATGTCACCTTGCACATGTCATAATGCTCCCACTTGTCCACACCTTGTGGTTTGATGATGTCACAATCCCTGGCTTCTTATACAAGCTTGTCTCTTGGTCACTTATTTGTTTTACGGTTCGCTTATCTTTCGTTCTCGTTTATCGTTTGAGGGATCATACCCGGGATCTTATTACTTAGGTTCCCTTAACCTTTCTCAATATATTATATTCCTTTTATGATCCTCTCCTATAATCCTTTAATTTAAATCCTTTTTATCCTGTTACCTTATACTCAATTCTCTCCGTATCTTGTGAATTTCCGGGAAAAATCAAAGTGTTCGGATTTGGATTCTGACGATCTTTACATACACTTATATCCCATATAAAGTACTAATAAAATCTCAGAATATCCATATCAGAACCCCTACATAGTGTGGCATGAAAAGTTTTCTCATTCAGCAAAAACACTATTCATAAGGGTTTTAAAAATTTCCCAAAAATTGGGGTTATTACAGTCTCCCCTCCTTAAAAGGATTCCGTCCCGGAATCAGATAGAAAGTGAATAGGGATACTCTCTTAGCATTGCACTTTCTAACTCTCGAGTAAATTTTCCCACATTGTGGTTCTACCATCAAACTCTTACTAGTTTGATAACCCTTCTCCTAAGCACTCGTTCCTTTTTACTCTATACCCTTCCTGGTTGCTCCATATAGGTTACGTCTGGTTGCATGTCTATGCGCTCATATGCCCCTATTTGTCTGGCATCCGAATTACACTTCCATAACATTGATACGTGGAACACGTTATGAACTTGCTACAGGTTCGGGGGTAGGGCTAGCTCCTATGCTAACTTCCCAAACGTCTTAATATATCCAAGGGTCCAACAAATTGTAGACTTAGCTTTCCTTTCTTTCCGAACCTCATCAATCCTTTTCAAGGGTTTCCAAGGGGATACCTATAACATTACTAGGCCCCCTATTTCATACTCTTTGTCCTTTTTTGAGTCAAATCAGCATACCTCTTATGTCCATCTTGGGTTACTACCAGCCGTCCTCTGATTAGATCTATTATATCCCTGGTCCTTTGGACTACTGCGGGTCCGAGCATCTTGCGCTCTACAACTTCATCCTAACATAAGGGAGATCGACATTATCTTCCCTCAAGGATCTCATAAGGTGACACCTCGATAATGACATATGATCTATTGTCGTGATATAACTAAATCCGCGTTAAGTGATCATTCCAAATTCTTTCAAGTCTATTGCACAGACTCTCATTATAGCGTTTAGCATTAGAGCTTTTGCTTCTTAATACCCATTCTTTTCTAGTTCATAATCGCTACAACCTTCCGTTCCTAATATTATACTAGTTATACTTTTGCTCGTTAGCGTTCTATAACCTTTTAATGACCACGACAACCTTAGTATCACGAATGTGTTTCCATTCCGCATACTACCACTACTTTATTACTCCTTTTTCAGTTGTTTCTATTTTCCAAAATTTGATCAATCAAATAGAAGTAAAGGAATTTGTTGAGAGATCACTATGATCATGAACACTTGTTATATTGCATAGTTAGTACAGAAGGTGGCCAGCCTTTAGTACTTGACAAGCAATTAAACAATAGATGGTATCCTACTAGGCTTCTATCACACAGATAGATAGTCATTCGGCAATACCTCCCCTTCTGGAAGGGTTGTTCTTCTCAGATTACATGAAATGAAAAGAAGAGAAAAGAACGAACTGAAGAGAATTGTATATATAAAAAATATATATATATACTGCCACAAAATATCTGGCTTGGAACCTACCTCTGGATTATAGAGGTTTGTCATAGGAGAACAAAACATAAACGTATTTATATCAGCATCAAGTATTATAGCATCGTATTTCCCATGCCTAAATATTTCTATTCCGTCCATCATTCTATGGACCCATGCTCTTCTTCGAGCTTATACACAATCACCTTTGAAACTCCCTCGATATCGAAAATCGAATATGGGATCTCATTCTAGACCTCATCGTTACTAGAATCCATTTCTATACCGCAACCTTCTTCGTATGGGTAATACTACTCTTTATCGATAAGAAGGAATAAATATATCATAGGTAGATAATTGACTTAATTAGTCTATCAATGATAACTTATACACCACCACGACCCGATTAGTGGTACTTACTCTCAACATCCATTCCAATACAACTCTCACGGTTGTAAGTAATCAGCTCATTACTCTCAGAATCATTCCTACATTACTATGGCCCACCGTTGACCTACTGTAGTCATTCGTTTTCCATGAAGTTTTAATAGCTAACCATACAGAGTCCATTCATATCATATCGAATTCTTCTAAGGAGGTAACATGATCACCGTTCTTGATTCATGAAGAACACTCCTGATCCTGACGTACATTCATGACGTGAAGCAGATAAAATTGCAGAAGAGTTTCAATCAAAGCAACGATAGCAGGTTAATACCATTCTTAATCATATGCCTTAAATAGAAGACTTAACTCAAAGGTTCGTCTAGTCCTTTTGGAAACATGGTCCTGGCTTATCCCAAGATAGGATCTTCTAAGATAGATAGCCCGTCTATGGCGATTATACGAATTAAACCTTTACCAACTACTATTACGGTTGGGTATTGCACAGTCATCAGAAGGAATGTCAATCTTCCAAACCATAATTCAACCTTCACATTTTTAACCATCAACACTGTATTCTTTTGGCACACGCGCCTATAATTATCCACTTACCTTTAAAGTGTCGGCCACCTCTTTGGCCTTTCCTGATAGTAAAATTTCCTTACAGTCAATGTCACATTAACCACCTCCAATAAATTTCTACCTTATTTCAATCACAGCTTATGTGAAAATGCTTTCCTTAAAATCTGATGAGAAAAAAAAAATTCACCATTTTTCCATAAGTTATTGCCTCAGTCTTTAGAGGTTAATCACTGTCATGACTGACTCTCAATCATAATTAGAACATCTTTTTTTTTTCTTAAGTCCTAATTGCCCTGAACAATTTCGACCTTTACTGGTTCGATCCATACTTTCTCGTGGTTTAACACGTGCCCCACTTGGCGACATTATAATTACATCATATTTCTTTTATCAACATTTTTATTCTTGAGAATTTTGAATATTACCTTTCTCCTTGTAAAACCTCTAAGGTTATCCTTGAATCGTTCCTCCTGTATTCCCTAGATACAGGGCATATCACAATACCATTTACTAATAGTAGAACCATTGTCTATATACTTCTGCAAAATTTCTCCACTGATTCTTAAAGGTTGTTGTTACCTTAACCCTTTCCCAATCATACTGTCAAAACTCATACTGTCCCTATTAAGGGTGACATGCCAACCTTTATGCAGTCCCCTAGGATTCATTTTAAGTTACCAATGTTCTATCCTTAATTCCACCTTTAAAAGGTACCTGCATCCTTCCACGAATAAATCAAGTCATATTTCCTTGATAGATTATCATATTCATCATTCCCACCTCGATAGTCTATACCTAACTTTCTAATAGCATCCTTATTCATATTGAGGTCAATCCATATGGCCTCCAAAAGATAACAACGGTTATCCGCTTGTCTTGCCTAATTTGGTAACGATAACAAGGATGTTCTGGAAGATATTGGTCGTGTTCAACGTGAACTTCTTCTTAATAATTCCTTATTTACTTTTGTTGTTTATCTCAACAGTCACCTCAATGTTGGGATATCTTTCATACCTGGCGTATCCCTTCCTGGGTACCAAGCCACCGGTCTTACATTTCCCATTTTTGAAGGTCACTTCCTTCATCCAATTTTCTTAATTTCTTACTTTCTTGTCTCCTCAGTCTATCCGCGTCTCATTATTTATCCTTCGAATTACCTCAAGGTTTCCTCGAATCCTCCCAACTTAAAGGGGATAAAATATACATAACTCTTATGCCTTCAACCATCAATTTTAACTCATGGTGAATCACCCTCATCCTGACGATTACTTACTTTTCTATTTCTATTACTACGAGTCTTTAGGGTTTCCTCATACCCAACTTCCTTATCATTATTTCATGAACTAACACAACATAAGCATTGATTTCAAACATCCCGTCATTCTGGATTCGTATCCTCAGAACGAATCTTGACAACTTTTACAACTTAGATTCATAATTTATCATACTCGTCTGCCTTTGTTCTGACTCTAAAGCTTTTACACTATCTCCTTATCTTTGGGAATTACTTTCCCGAAAACAATTGACTGGACTTAAATCAGTTTATTATAATCTCTTGCTCCGTGCCTTCCTTGGCCTTTCACCAGCAGGTGGTCTCTCTCTTAGGAGGGTGAGTGATAAAAACAGTCTTTTATGATTCGTCAATCATTTAGAATCTCAAATGATTCCTATATTTCCTTTAGCCAGGCTCTTGCCTCGACTAGGTCAACATGTTCCTTGAAACTCTGAGAGCTTAACGATTTAAAGGTCATGAAAGAATTTCCTGCCGCATTGTCCCCTCAGGGTGGTGGTTGGGGATAATAGTCTAAGTTATGTCTAGACAGGTCCATAAATTGCCATATAGGAGTACCGTCTCGGGTCTCCTTTCCTTACTCGACTTTCTGTTTCCTTAGTATGAAATGTTTCAACCTTCTCCCATAATCGGGGTTATCTTATACATTAAAAACCTTGTTTTCCACTCTATTATGTTATGGGTTCTTTCTTTCTTGATGGCAACCTCCCTGACTATCACACTCTGGGTTTGCCCTAAATCCCATTCCTCAAACTATGGCTCTCATCTAAGTTCTCATCCTTAAGCTCTTGAACTTTCGGAACCCAAATTCTATAGGAATACCTCATTATTCCCTTATCATCTTTCTCAGTATTAATCTCATATTTATTTGTTGGCTCTCTGCCTTCATTCATCACCTTTTTCTGGCACAATATGCTCTTTTCCAATAATTCGGTCTCTATTACAATCTCAAACAGCTTTTCGGTACCGGCTCCGGTTACCTTCACTACTATTTCCATTTTCTCAAAATCTCTTATCAACTCTCCCAAAGACATTATCATCTTGAGTCTCTCCTTTTTACTAAGGGCATCAGCCACCATATTGGCTTTCCCCGCATGATAAAGAATCTCCCAATCATTATTCTTGATTAGCTCTAACTGCCTCCTCTGGCATATGTTGAGCTCTTTCTACGTGAAAATGTACTAGAGCACTTATGGCTTAGGTAATTCTCGCACTTCTCTCCATACAAGTAGTGCCTCCAATCTTTAGGGTAAAACTATTGCCACGAGCCTAAGCTCATGGGCGGGGATATTGAATTTCATATTACCTTAATTGTCTTGACGTAGACGCGATTATCTTGCTGTGCTAAGAAGCACCCTAATTCCTTATGCGAAGCGTCACTTACAAATCACAAAATCTCCTTTTTCCATCCGGCAATGCCAGCATAGGGGCCATCACCAACCTCGGCTTCAGTTCTTGAAAGCTGTTCTCGCATTTCTCTGTCCATTCGAACTTCTCAGTCTTACGAGTAAGCCGCGTTAAAGGGGCTACTATCTTTACAACTTGAACGAACCTCCGGTAGTGACCGGCCAATCCTACCTCTGGTAGTCGACCAAACCATGGTCATCAATTCATCAGTGGTCCTTTATCCAATCCTGTCAGGATCCTCCATTGGATCCTCCTCAGCAACTATCCCTTCTAGGACAACATCCTAAACCGCTACATCCTCAATATCAACATCATCCGGTCCTGCGTTAGGACGCTCTATTGGATCCACAATCTGATCTCCAATTAGTAATAAAACATCATCGCGCTGTTGCTCCTCAACCTCAGGGTTCGGAGTCCCGCTACCATATACGATAACGAACTACGCTCCTATCACGATATTTATAAGGGTTCCCATAAGGGTTTTAACTGTCAGTACTACGTTAGGTAGTCCGACTATGAACTTGGCAAGAGTTCTTATTATCTTAGTGAACTTATTATCTTAACGTTCCATCATCTCTGAGGTTTATAACGCTTAGCTCTGATACCATTTCTGTAACACCCCCAGATCCGGGGTCGGGGATCCGGGTCGTCACGGTCTTTCTTTCCACAATATCACTTCACTTAATTAATAATAAATAACCTTATGCTGTGACCCCACACTAACACACACCACAACCCGTTATAGTCTCAGAGATGAAATTTAAATAAGTACAAGTCTTTGAATCCACAATTTAAAAGTTATTACAACCCAAAATGATTACTTGATAAATTTACAGTTAATTGCCATTATCTGCCACAAGTTATAATTATACATAATTGATTCTCAAAAGTAGATGGTCTGATCTACAATAGATCTACCTCTGCAGCTATAGCAGCTACAACATCAACGGGAAGACGCGGGACGCTTCCCACGCGCTTGCGCTGGGTCTGCTGGAGTCTGGCCATCTTTCCTAACTATTGTTGTGTGATGAAGAAATAAAGCAAGGGTGAGCAGCAAGCCCACCAAAATAATATGTATAATGATTTACAATATATGAGCCTACTCATAATACTCATGAAAGTCTTGGTCAAAAGAAATGAACCAAGTTTGATATCTTAATGCGATGAAGTCGCAAAATATTCAGTATATATACATATATACTTTTCAAAATATTGAAAGTCCTCTTCCATGCATAATATACACAAAATCCCAGTGTATAACTGTATATATAAAAAAAATATCGTTGCAAGGTGATCTCATACATCTAACCTTGTCTCAACGTTTTTCTGAAAATCTTTGTCATTCATAAGACAATTATTAACTAGATATAAGTTTAAAAGATGAGGTTACCAAATACCCCAATATACTTATATCTTTCCCAATACTACTTGAACTACCACCGTTCCAGTTATAATCAGTTTCAAAAGTTCATCACATAGATGAGACTACAAGACAAGATTTGAATAGATTAAATCTTTAAAATATTATCAAAATAAAATGAAGTTACGAGATACTTCATTTGATGTAAACATCATTTTGAAAACTTGACTCTGCCAACACCCAACAATCGCCCAACCGTAGCCTTTCTATCGAAGTGCTCTGGGTAGTGCTGCAGAAATTATCCAATTGGATGATGAACTCATTACGGGAGTTTGCCGCGCCAGGAAGACCACTTACGATGATCAGTCGTAGTAGTACAACCCCACCATTTTCTACATGTAGAGGAGAACCTGTCGGATTTACTTGTCAACCGAACACTGAACTCCTAAGGAATGGACCGCCTTAGCGGAACTTCCAGGCCATTTGGGCCAATATATTAAGGCTGGGCCGGCGCCACTCGACCACTTACGCCACTCCTAGTTCAGATGAAATCCATGACTCTGAAACGTAAAGCTCGTTCCCCCTTTCCCCAAGTAGAACTTGTTGATACGGCTCCACCAAGAAGTCGTATCTAGTTGGAAAGGAAAACTCACCGATATTTCCCAGGCGATGCCTGTTAATGGATTAACTTGTTCCAAGAATTTTACTTCCCGAGTGTTGGGTAAGTAATCAATTCATTTAACAAAACAGCAACCTTGTTGCGAATATAAAACACACCACAGAGCCGGATCCCTCAGGTTTTGAGCGAGTATTTAAATCCCCTTCGAAAGGAGGATCTTAAATATAAAAATGAGTTTTGGGATCCGCTCTAACCTTTAAAAAAAATCATTTTGAAGACTCGAAAACACTTTATAGAGTGTTTGGAGTAAAGCTGATTTAATGAAGTAAATCAGTCCCCAGAATATTTAGAAAATAACTGAATATTATTATTTAAATAATATTCCCATAAAGAATAATCTTTATAAAATAATTGAAGTAGAAGTATTAAAACTTATACTTGAAATGAATAGCAAATAATCAAAGATATACTTATACGAAAGTAATATCTTTATTTGAATAATCAAAAGTAAGTTTGATTATCGACACCTTATTCTTTAATAAAATAAAGAATATTATTAAGTAATAAGCGGAGTCATAATACCTCGAATGAATACTATAAATAATATTCATAAAATAAAGGAGTCATACATCCTCAAATGAATATCCAAGTAATATTCAATAATAATATAAACTGAGTCATAAGCCCTCGAATGAATATTCAAATAATATTCAAATAATAAAATAAACTGAGTCATAAGCCCTCGAATGAATACTCAAATTAATATTCAATTAAGTAAAATAAAGGTATCGAATAAACCTTATTCGATCCATAGTTTTAAAAACTATATCCATATATATATAAATATATATATATAATATACTCGGGAACATCGACTCCCGGTTTAGAAATATGTTCACCTTTTATCCCCTATACTAAGGGTATACGCAACTACTTGCTTATTTCTAGCATAGGTATTATGCAACTATAAGCATTGAAATCAACAGATAGATAACCAGATTACGAAACAGACATGCATATATACCATATCAGCATGCTCCAATATATCGCAAAATTTGCTAATAACAATCATGCATTATCACAAGATAATGCATATACATATATTTACATCACAACAACAGTATATCGGGTAGAAAACTTGCCTGAGCGACTTGGGGGTGAGAAAGGCTCGGGACGAGTCTGGTAACCTATAAGCAACAAGTAAGTTGGAATTAAACCAAAGTCACTTGTAAATCTATACTTTAACTAACTTAGACTCTAACGCTCGTTTTGCGCTCACTGATTCGCTTAAGTCACTCGGGTACCCTCGGCTCCACCATTTTTAATAATTTAACCTTTACGAGTTTTAAGGCGATTCCTTCGCGAGTGTCTTACCAACTGCCTAACACACTTACCATAAATGTTTCATACATTAATTAACCCCTTTTGGTCTTTAACCTATGTTTCAAAGTAAGGCGAGGGAAAAAGTTTCGTTCGCGAAACGCCGTTACTTGAAACGGTCGTTTCTCCTAAACCGTGCATCGGAATCGAACGAACTACATATCAAAACGAAGCTCGTAACATGAGCTATCTAAACATGGCAGTGGTCATAATCTAGCAGGGGGTTATCGGGTCCTAATGTTATGCACAAAAACAGTCCAAAGAAAATCGGACGTTACGACGGCTATGTTTACGCGATTACCAATGTTTAAACTACTCCAATTAACCACCAACCAACTCATAACCATCAATACAACAAAACTTCACCTAAACCATACCACATCAGTCCATAATCTCCAAGGTTTTCAACTCAAACAACCACAATCAAGACCTATGAACTATAATCAAGCTTCAATTACCAAAACACTTCCAAATCAAACCAAACTACTAATAATCACAATCCATGCTTCTCATTTCACAACACCAACCATTAAACTTACTAACAAATAAAGTAAAGGCTAGGGTTTGAAGTTTATACCTTCCTTGGGAGGTGTTAAGTTGCTAGGAAGCCTTAGGGAGCCTCCTACAAGCTTGATCTTTCCAAAGAAATCAAGAACACAAAGTTAGGCTTTGAAGTTTCTAAAAGTCCGATTTAAAGAACTGTAAAAATGAGGGTCTTACCATGATTATTTGGACGAGACTTGTGAACAAGAGTTGTAGGCCATCTCAATACCTTTCCAATGAGCTATAGAACACAATATTTGAGTGAGAAATGAAGGAGATACAGCAGTTTTAGTGTTCTGATTCTGTTTTGGCCGAGAGCATGAAGAACAATGCCTTGGTTTCTTTTTGATTTTGATGAAAAATGATTTGCTTGGCTTGGTTGCTTGGTTTTTGTGCTTGCTTTAGTCAATTACCTTCTTGCCCTTGAATTTGTGTGGTTACAAAGCCACCACACCTCCTTCCTTCCCATGTCATGCTTATGTCAGCTTGCACATGTCATAATGCTCCCACTTGTCCACACCTTGTGGTTTGATGATGTCACAATCCCTGGCTTCTTGTACAAGCTTGTCTCTTGGTCACTTATTTGTTTTACGGTTCGCTTATCTTTCGTTCTCGTTTATCGTTTGAGGGATCATACCCGGGATCTTATTACTTAGGTTCCCTTAACCTTTCTCAATATATTATATTCCTTTTATGATCCTCTCCTATAATCCTTTAATTTAAATCCTTTTTATCCTGTTACCTTATACTCAATTCTCTCCGTATCTTGTGAATTTCCGGGAAAAATCAAAGTGTTCGGATTTGGATTCTGACGATCTTTACATACACTTATATCCCATATAAAGTACTAATAAAATCTCAGAATATCCATATCAGAACCCCTACATAGTGTGGCATGAAAAGTTTTCTCATTCAGCAAAAACACTATTCATAAGGGTTTTAAAAATTTCCCAAAAATTGGGGTTATTACAAACGCTGCCAAACAAAATATATAAACATTAAGCATGAAAGAGCATGAGAAACAGAGAACTTGTACAAGAGCAACTACAAACATAATTCCTAGTAACTAACACAGATGTATAGATAATAATGCAAGGCAACCATACCCTAAACTACTTTTCTTTTTCCTTTTTTTTCATTTTTTTAACAAAAATAATTAGTCTGGATAACATTACAATACACGGGCTACTACATTCAAATCTATTATACCCTATCAAAATCCCCTCCATAGCTAGTAAAAGTTACACTTAAAACATCAGGACAGAAAAATAAGCATGTTCTAACACCCAAGAAAATGATATAAACTAGATCAAACATTCTCTACCGACTAGCAAGCAGAGATGGTCAGGGGATTTGGTTCAGCACTTCTGCTTCTACACTACTACTATATATTATAGTCTACATTATTCTGCTATCCATCTTCTCACATTCCATAGTGCGATCTTCCTTTAAGTGACACAGTTATACATTTTTTTCAGAAGAGTTAGGTGATAGAAGTCATTTCCAATCATCATCTACAGCAGAATTTGCTTTTTCTTATTGTTCTCCCCAGAATTTTAAAATTATCTTTTAATGGTCCTTTAGCATTCTATAAAATTATGGGTATCTAGGTTGCAGAGTACTACAAACTTGTAACCTACCTAGATTAAAACTCTGTTAAAAATAAATGATGTACGCCTGAGACATTTGCAGAGGGAATAATAGTGATTATGTTTGTTTGGGGTCCATTTGCAGAGGGAATAATACCTCTTGCTTGCATAGGTTCTGGTTTTATCAACTGTTGTGGTTTCATTCTGTATAATTTATTATGTTTTTTTCGATGGTTTTACTTCATATTTGCATTTTATTCTATTGTATGGTTTTACGTATTGTATAATTTATTTATTTTAACAAATGCATGTCTGAATATAATATATGACAGGGAGAGTGGAATATAAAGGACGATGAACATAAACAGCGAATAATGAAGAGGATTGGGAAATTGTGGAAGGATTTTAAGTCACGGATGGCTGTTAAGGTGTTTGAAGGTGAAGATATATGTGAGAAGTACGATTATATCACAAAAGAACAATGGGAAAATTTTAAGAAGGCAAAAGACACTCCTGAATTTAAGGTGACATATTTATATAATATGGTTTTTGCAAATTTTTAAGTACTCAAGGTAACAGCAGCAATATTAGTTGTTCTCTAATTAAAGTAACTAGTAATTGGTTGTTTTGGAACAGGCAATTCGTGATAAAGCACAGGAACGTCAAAAAAATAACACACATTCACATTATCTAGGAAAGGGTGGCTATGATGAAAAGAGGATTGAATGGCAAAAAGAGGACCCTATTGCTCATTTGTCTCAGTCTGGATGCATTGATCCGTCTATATTATCTAATGATTGTACTGGTCGTGGTTTTGATTGGATTAGAGCACGACTTAAGAAGAAGGAGGGAGAAGGTTATTTTTTCCCTAAAGCTTCCACCAAGGAAGTGTTTGAAAAAATGGTAAATTGCTTCATCTATATGTTAGAATACATTTATCTTATAAACTTCATAGTATTGTACTGTGGCACGTTTAGATAATTTAAATTCCAGTAAACATTAAAAATTATTATGTAGTACTATAGAGTGACCTGGTATTGGAACAGGTAGCCTGGCAGGATAAAATATCTGAAGGGTCATGGAGTCCACATGGTCATGACGATATTTTGACACGTGCACTTGAAAAAAGGAGCATGGTGGACACGTTAGAGGGGTTGGAGGAGGGGCTTGCATTCGGGATGTGTTTGGATCAGGAAAAAATATGCAAAATAGCAGGGCTGTCTCTGTAGATGACTTGGCTACTATTACCAGGAGAGTGAGGGAGGAGTGCAAGGAAGAAATGAGTGAGATTCATGGGAAGTATAATAAAGAAATCAGTGAGATGCATGCAAAGTATAGTAGCGAGGTTAATGAAATGCATAAGAAACTTGGGGGCATCTTAGATCATTTTAAGCAAATTGGTATGCCGCTTCCTAACAATTTTGGAATTGAGCTTTGTACCCTGCCAAATGAGGTAATTCGTAGTAGCTGCCAATCCGTGGACCCAAACACTCCAGATCCTTTACTGGATATTCAGGTACACAAGTGTCAGGAGTGTTAATTGGCAAAAAAAGCAGGAAATTCAAATTTGACACTTAATGGCAGTTTTGTATGTTATATATATGCCTACAGATGCACCTTTACACAATCTCTAGTCTATTAAAGCCTTTTACTAATAGTTTCCTATTTGTAATGCATAATCCCACCCCATGTCGTCTCTGTGTGATGAACTCTAAATCAAAAAAACCGATTGTGGCAAGGGGGACATTTTTTCCATCAATTTTACCAGGGGCTGGCATGGTTCATGGTGTACAAATAGTGCCAGAAAATATTAAAGTATGTGTTGATGATGTCTTTGGTGAATATAAAACAACCCCTCTTCCAGTGCCATGCAGTGAGAACATTATGGTTGGTGATGCAAGCGGTAGCTTTGTCCAATGGCCAAAAAATCTAATTCTATTAGGACAGGTGAGAATTTGAAATTACATTTGTGATTTTGATTACACGTTTCCATTACAAATAATGGTTCAAACTTTTTACTTATTATTTCAAAATATAAACTTCTTGGTACCCTTTCAATTAGGATCCTATTGTACCTGAGAAGACAAAAGTCCATCAAAAACTGAAAAAGATCCCTAGCAAAGGGTCTGTAACCCATACTCAAAAGCATGAAGGGCCTTTTAATCGTGATGAGAAATTACAAAATCTGATCGAAAATTGTAAATATTTGCATGATGTGATGATGTTGCCTGCTAAATCTAAAATTACCAATGTTGTCAAGGATAGTGAAGTTTTTAAGTGCAATCTTGTTGAAGGACAACCCATATCAGTCTCACGCGATGATATAGCTGAATTTTTGAGGATGAGTTGCTTGAATATACCCATTTTGCAGATTTTCATGATTTGAGTCTATACTTCCATTTTTCTATGATGGTTAATTTCATAAATATGAATAGATGCATGTTTATCATACAAACTATCTTCTGACATGTCTTTAAATTAAAATTTAGGTACATTAATAAATTGTGCAAGGAATCTAATATTGATGATTTTGGATTCATGTGCCCGTCAGCATTGGCACTAGTGCGTAAAAATCCGGATCGAATAACTGCTTATATGACTCAAGTTATGCTGGAATCACGAAAAAACATTTTATCTTGGCACCTTACATTCAAGAGTAAGCATATTAAATGTTGGTATTTAATAATCATCTATTAATTTATATCTAACTCTATTTTTATATATACTTTTTGTAGTAATCACTGGATGTTACTTCTTATCTGTTGTCGTGAAAGTGTTGTTTTTGTGTTCAATTCCTTAATAAAAACTCCAAAGATTCACATCAAAGGATTTTTGAATGTGTAAGTATTGTATGTAATTCTGAAGAATATGATATCATTTTTGATGTGTTCTTTTGTGTTTAAAGGTGGCTTACTTTTTCTTAATTCATAGGGCATATCAAGTCTATGTGGTTCCAAAAGGCAACAAGAACATTAGTATGGATAGTAGGATGTATTGGCATGAAAATATTATGGTACCTTTTTATAATTTTTATTTTACAAGTCAATTTATTTCTTCTTTAATGGAATATATGATTGGTTTTGGTTTTTTAGTGTCCTCAACAACGTGGAGGTACCGAGTGTGGTTATTATGTTATGAGGTACATGTTTGATTTAGTCTCACGATATTGTAGAACCGGAGAGACTAATTGGGCTAAGGTACTTGGAAACTACATTAAATATTTTAAGTGTGATGGAAATATGAATATTAATTAATGTTGATATGTATATACTATTGCAGGGTATTGGAAGGGCAGAATCCTATACTCGACAACAAATTGATGAAATTAGAGACCTTTGGGCTGATTATTTTGCGAATGAATATTTGTAGGATTAGTAGGGTTATGATGGAGTTGTTATTATTTTTGTGCCGAGAAAAAATTGAGGTTAAAGACTTTTATTATTATGAAACATTGTACTTTGATATTGAGATCATTAATTTTGTGATAGTTTTATTGAATTGAGCACCATTTTTTTATGTTTTAGTAATTTTAGTCTGGTTGTGATTGAGATGTATATTGGATTTCCAAGTTTTATATATTTGTGGGGGAGGAGAATGTATATATTGATTGTACTGGTATGGACAACATGATGTATGCTGATGTATACATGAATAATATAAATTTTACATAAAAAAAACTTTTTGCGGCTGTTAAGCTTAAACAGACACATAACGGCTTATAATAAGCGTCTGGTTTTTGGTCTAATGCGGCTGTTATAAGCAGATACAAATAAATATTATGCGTCTGTTAAGGGAAGCAGACGTAATTATGAAGACTTTTTGCAGCTGTTTGTTGATGTTTTGCGGCTGTTTATAACAGACGCAATATATTTTATACATCTATTTATTAACTGACGCATATACCTCATAACTGATACGTCTCCTCCATATGCGTCTATTGTGAACAGACGCATATCACCCTTTTGGACAGCCGCGTATGGCACTTTTTGTACTAGTGTAGAAACTAAATTTTGCTTTTTAGTGAACCAGGACACAAGCTTGTTCCCTAGAAATTGACAAGTTCCTGTTGTACTTTTTCTATCTATTTTACAACCTGCATAATTTGCATCTGAATAACCAGTTAGATCAAAACCAGAATCTCTAGGGTACCAAATGCCAAGTTTTGGTGTTCCCTTGAGATATCTGAAAATTCTCTTAATAGCTACTAAGTGAGATTCTCTAGGATCAGCATGAAATATAGCACAAAGACAAGTAGCAAATATTATATCTGGCCTACAGGTTGTTAAGTACATAAGTGAGCCAACCATGCCCCTGTAGCTTGAAATATCTACAGACTTTTCAGTAGTGTTTAATTCAAGCTTAGTTGCAGTGGCCATGGGAGTTTTTGCAGATGTGCAATCCATTAGATTAAACTTCTTTAAAATATCATGAATATATTTAGTTTGACTAATGAATATTGCATCACTAACTTTCTTTACTTGTAAACCAAGAAAGTAAGTTAGTTCTCCCATCATGCTCATTTCTTACTTACTTTGCATCAATTTGGCAAACTTTTTGCAAAGTTTTTCATCTGTAGAGCCAAATATAATATCATCTACATAAATTTGAACAAGTATACTAGAGCCATTAACATTTCTAAAGAATAAAGTTTTATCAACAGTACCTCTTGTGAATTGATTTTTCAAAAGAAACTTTGATAAAGTGTCATACCAGGCTCCAGGTGCTTGCTTCAATCCATAAAGTGCTTTCAAAAGATAGTAGACATATCCTGGAAAATTCTTCAAAACCAGGAGGTTGACTGACATAGACCTCCTCCTCCAAATCTCCATTCAGAAAGGCACTTTTGACATCCATTTGATAGACCTTGAAATTGGCATGGGCTACATAGGCTAAGAAAATTCTGATGGCTTCAAGTCTTGCAACAAGAGCAAAGGTTTCATCAAAATCCATTCCTTCTTGTTGACAATAGCCCTTAGCAACCAATCTAGCTTTGTTCCTCACCATTATGCCATTTTTATCCAACTTGTTTCTGAATACCCACTTGGTATCAATTGGATTCTTTCCTTTAGGTTTGGGTACCGGCTTCCATACCTTATTCCTCTTAAATTGGTTTAGCTCCTCCTGCATAGCTAAAATCCAATCAGGATCCAACAAAGCTTCTTCTACATTATTTGGTTCTTCTTTAGATAGGAAACTGTTATAGATATTCTTCTTGAGTTGCTCTTCTTGTTTGAACTCTAGAGTATGCATCACCAATGATGAGCTCAAAGGGGTGATCTTTAGTCCATTTCCTTTGTTGATGTAGATTAGCTCTAGAATAAGAGGCCTCATTATTGTCTTGATGTGTGACTGAGTTTTGATTATGAGAAACTCCCCCTGAGTTTGTGAATCTTTGATTTGAGAAAGGGGAACTTCCTTTAGGTGATCTATTCTAACTTTCAGCTTCTCTTAATGTTCCGACGGATGATGCACTTTGTGTCCCGATGGATGAAGCTGATTGTCTCCCGACGGATGAGGCAGATTGTCTCCCAACGGATGAAGCATTTTGCAACTTGACAGATGTTGAATTGTGTGCTTTATTAGTTATAGAATTTCTGCATTATCCTTATTCACTATTTCTTGATCACTATCATCATCACTGTCATCACTAACCATTTCCACATTATCAAACTTGAGGCTTTCATGGAAATCTCCATCTTGCAGTCCTTAAATCTTTTTGTCATCAAACACAAAATGTACTGATTCCATACCAATGTTGGTTCTTATATTTTAGACTCTATATGCCTTTCCCACAGCATATCCAACAAAAATTCCTTCATCTTCTTTATCATCAAACTTCCCATATTGATCAGTTTGATTCCTAAAGATATAACATTTATAACCAAAGACATGAAGAAATTTTAGAGTTGGCTTCCTATTCTTGAATAATTGGTAGGGTGTCATGCAATTTACTTGATTAACCAAAGAGATATTCTCAGTGTAGCAGGCAGTATGCACAGCTTCAGCCCAAAAATATGTTGGTAACTTTGATTCTTCAAGCATTGTCTTGCAGCTTCAATAAGGGATCTGTTCTTTCTTTCCACTACTCCATTTTGTTGTGGAGTTCTTGCTGTAAAAAACTCATGCATAATCCCATTCTCTTCACAAAATGATCTCATCACAGAATTCTTGAACTCAGTTCCAATGTCACTCCTGATTCTTCTTACTTTAAAATCAGGATAATTGTTGACTTGCCTTATGTGATTGATGATGATTTCACTAGCTTCATCTTTAGACTTTAAGAAATATGTCTAAGAGAACTTTGAGAAATCATTTACAATTACTAGGAAAAATCTTTTCCTTGAGATAGAAAACACATTGACTGGTCCAAACAGATCCATGTGTAACAATTACAAAGGTTCTTCAATTGTTGAATCAAGATTCTTTCTGAATGATGCTTTGATCTGATTTCCTTTCGGGCAGGCATCACACAATCCATCCTTAGTAAACTCCACTTGAGGAATTCCTTTAATCAGTTCTTTCTTGACATGCTCATTCATGGTCTTGAAGTTTAGATGGGACAACTTCTTGTATCATAGCCAACTTTCATCTTGACTTGCTTTACTGAGAAGACAAGTGACAGATTCTACATTAGATGAGTTGAAGTCATCTAGATACACATTTCCTTTTCTCACTCTAGTGAGAACCGCATTATTGCTCTTTTTTTATCACAACACAGGCTTCTGAGTTGAAGGTTACTGAGTTGCCCTTATCACAAAGCTGGATGATGCTCAACAGATTATGTTTGAGACCATCCACTAGGGCAACCTCTTCAATGATGACATTATCTTTTGAAATTAAGCCATATCCCACAGTATAACCCTTGCTGTCATCTCCAAAAGTAATACTTAGGCCAGTTTTTTCCTTGAACTCAGTGAGTAGGGTAGAATCTCCAGTCATGTGTCTTGAGCAACCACTATCCAGATACCAAAGATTCTTTCTATTTCCCTTCATACATCAAAATCAAATCAAGTTGATTTTGGAACCCAATTTTCCATGGGTCCTGCCTTATTAGCTTTCTTCTTTGGTTTCTTAGGTTTGATCTCATTTGACTTGGGAATTTCTGATTCATCCTTAGTCATCTGAGTTGGACCTTTGAAACCAGTCAGTAAAACAGAATTATCATGCACATTTTGATTAACAGGAAAAGGCATGCTATTTGCAAACATGTTATTCCAGTAAGGTATGCTAAATGGCATTTGAGGCATACTAAATGCAGCATAATAGGGATTAGGTGCAAATGGCATGTTAGCAAATTGTGCATTCATATTTAGAGGATTCATAGGCATGGTAGGCATGGAAGTCATTTTGGGAAAATGAGAGGATGCAAACATAGGAGTAGGCATGGCAAGTTTACAATTAACAGACAAATGATTAACACTACTACACTTAACACAAATTTTTTTTGGTGCATATTTATCAGGTGTGTAGTTGTTATGTTTGTTAATTTTTACTTTCCCATTTCTATTGTTTTTCTTTTTAGCTTTTGTTTTAACCTCAATCTTTTCTAATCTGTCTTTCAATTGCTTGATGGACAGATGACCAACATTAACTTTCTTATCCTTCGTGACTTGACTTGATTCTCCTGGAATTAAGTTCTTAGAAACAGATCCATATTTCTCATTCATCTTGGCTAGCTTAGCTTTGCTCACTGGTTTACTCACAGCCGACGGATGTGGCTCTTTTTCACTCGACAGATAATCCTTTTGATTATCTAACGGATGATTTCATCATCCGTCGAGTCCACATCCGTCAACAATCCTTCAACCAAATTGGATTCCAGCTTCTCTTTCTCTTCTTCCAGGCTGCATCACAAAAGGACTCAATACCTTGAACTTTAGTGGTTTGAGCATGGACATCCCTGGATGATTTTCATGCCTTAATCACTTCTTGTTCTCGTTCAAGCTGCTTCTTTAAAATCTCTTCTTTCTTCAAGGACTCGGTCATTTCATCCTTAGCAATCTTACACTCAATTCTCAATTTTTCAAATTCAATAAACTAAGACTCTAGCACATTATTCCTCTCACTTAAAAACAAATTATTTTCTTTAATTTTAGCATTTTCCTTAGTGAGGGACTTAAGTGTAACACGCAAGTGATATAATTCTATGGACATGTCATTTATTGCATCATTACACTCAGCTTTAGATAAATGTGCTAGATTAGTGGTGATTACCTGATTGCTTGAAGAACTTATTTATGTTTCATCAGATTTGGCCATTAGGGCTAGATTAACATAGCTTGTTTCTTCATCTTCATCCAATCCATTTGCACCCTAATCACTCTCCTGTGTGATGAAAGCCATTTTCTTTTGTTTGAGCAACTCAAAGTATTTATGTTTATAATCAACAGGCTCAAACTTCTTCTTGCTAGAATTAGACTTTCTACACTCACTAGCAAAATACCCTGCCAAGCCACATTTGAAACAATTGAATTTGGATTTATCCACCATGTTTCTATTTGGCTTGGCTGCTCCAAAATTATTTTTGAATTTGAGCTTGGAAAATATTCTGGATAGCAATGCTAAATGTTCATCAATATCATCCATGTCATCTTGGCTCAAGTGATCTTCATTTTCAGCTACCAGCCCTTTACCCTTGCTTTCACAGACCTTTGATGTAGACTCAACAACTTCTACCTTCATCCCTTTCTCTTTCTCTAACTCATCAACCAGTGCTATGGACCCTCCTTTCTTCCTTCCTTTCTCCATCCTCTCATCTTTCTCAATTTCAAGCTCATAAGTTTTTAGGATGCCATACAGTCTCTTTAAGGTGAACTCCTTATAATCTTGAGAATTTCTCAATGAGATTGTCATTGGCTTCCACTCTTTTGGAAGAGATCTAAGGAACTTGAGGTTAGAGTCTTTTATTTGATAGACTCTTCCATGCAACTTCAGAGCATTTAGTAGCTTCTGAAATGTACTAAAAATATCAGTGAGAGGCTCACTTTCTTCATAGTGGAAATGCTCATATTGCTGAATCAGTAGCTGCATCTTGTTCTCCCTTACTTGTTATCACCATCAACTCTATTGAACAAAATGTTCATGGCCTTCTTATCTTTCCTGACTTGCTCAATATCAGGGTCTGACCATTCATGCCTAGGTTTGAGAATAAATGGTTCATTGCCAGTTGCAGCTCTCATTGGTACACGAGGACCTCTCTTTATGCAATCCACATAGGCCTCATCTTGGGAAAGAAGATGTAGGTGCATTTTCACCGTCCAGTGGTGATAATTATCTTTGTCCAGAAATGGAATTTTGACTCCAACATCTTTCTTGTTCATCTTGCTATTTGTTGTGATCTTTACACTTTTTATAATTCAAGAGCTTGCTCTGATACCAATTGTTATTCCCTAACAATACAACAAGAATTACAGAAGGGGGTTGAATGTAATTCTGGCTACTTTTTCTGATTTTAAAACAATTCTAACTCGATAAATATAATAGTGTTTGATTAGCAGTTGTGCAGAATAAAACGATGATAGAAATTAAAACACTAAGTAATAAAAACAAGAGCTTTTAAAACTTTCTGGTGGATTTGAAAGTATCCACCATATATATATATATATATATCAAATGAGAATCCTGTGAAGCTTGAATAACTCACAGCTGCTTACAAGTTTGAACAACTAAACTACAGAGAAATGCTTACAGGATATAACTTGATATGTTTCTTTGAAAATGTATCTGCTTAGTTCGATAGTTGTTCTACTTGCTACACTTGGTTTATATATCACCAAGTTTATATGATAATAAGACAAGATAATAAAATAAAACATATATAGTCTAACTTCATGCTACTTCACTACTCTATTCCAGCATCTTTGAATATCTTCACAATTGCATAAAAATGATAATGCTTCTTTGTTCTCAAATTCCTGCTTAACAGGCTGCCACATTCCTTTTTTAAACACCCAACGCATGTGACTGTGTTTTCATTGTCAACAGATATTTGAATTTGATCATCCGTCGGGTAGCTTTGTTGATCATCCGTCGGGTAGATATTTGTCACTTGACTCCATTTCACTTATACAGAATTACAAGATATCTCATATTTATAATTAATCAACCTATTCTGCATATCCACTAGTAGTCAACATGACTCATATACTCCTACATAATATACACAAAGTTGTTTACAGAAATATGCTACAATTCTTATTATTACATAAGCTACTCACTCGATGGATGTTAATCTGTCATCCGTCGGGACTGTAAGGTTTATCCGTCGGGACTATATTAGATCATCCGTCGAGTGCTATAATATTCACTTAGTTAAATCTACTAAGGTGATTTGTTTAACTTATCATCAAGTTCACAACATATTCCTAACACAAGCTAATAAAGAATTTACAAACACTTGAGAAACAGTACTATCTGTGAGAGAATAAGAATGTGAATTGTGAAGAAAAGATAATGCTGGAACAATAAGTCTGTATAGATTTCCAGCTCTAAGTCTAACAGCCTTAATAGTACCAGACTCAAGGTCCTGAAATTGACAAGAAGACTGCTCAAATTTTGTAATCAAATTATTTTGATCACTCAACCTTCCAACAGAAAGATGAATGTGATCAAAGTCTGAAGCATTAAAAACATGGTGAAGTATAATATCATCATTGATGACAATACTACCAACAATATCAACAAGTTTGAAAGAATTATCAAGAAAAACAATTTTGACAGATTAAAAAAGTTCATGAGTATCTATAAAAAGATTCAAATTATTTTCCATTTGATCACTAACCCCTGTATCTAGAATCAAACTAATTTCATTCATAAAATATGCTTTTGATTCAGAAGAAGTGGCAGAAAGTGTACCAGCAAAGTTTAGAGTTGCATTAGAACCGGAAGACTGATTATGATCTTGTATCATTTTGAGAAACTCTTTGTACATTGATGACATCAACACATGATCAAAATAAGAATTTTCTCCAAATTCGGAATAAAGATTAACAGAAGAATTCAGTATTTTAGAAGATAAAATTGGTTTTGAACCAAGAATTCCACTAGAAGAAACATCGTGAACATTTGCAACAAACTTAGATGATGTGCCAGAAGTCTGAGCTATCTTTCATTTATACCAATTAGGATAACCAACTATCTTGAAACAGTTCTCTTTCAAATGTCCTTTCATTTTACAATGATCATACAATTGTTGCCTTAATTTTCTTTAATTCCTTAACATCCTTCACATCCTATTAACAAATGAATTTGTATTAAAAGGCCTTTAAACATATTGTGGACCATAATGTTGCCTCATGAACATAAAAGCACTAATTTTCGAAGTCGATGGACTGAAAATGATATTATTCTGCTTTTCCATTTGTTGCAACATATGATATGCCTTATTTACAGAAGGCAAATAATTCATACTAACAATATTCACTTTTGCTTGATCAGAAGTCTTATTCAAACCAGCAATTAGCTGGATTAACTTTTTAAGTTGATCAACATCAAATAACTTCTTCATTAATCCACTAGAACATTTCAGCAAGAAACCATAAGAACATTCAGGATATGGATCTAACATTTATAACCGATCCCAGACTTTTTCAATTTGACAAACTAATCATCAATACAATCATCATTTTGCTCAATACACATCAATTGTTTATGAAACTTGTATAATTGAGGTGCAGTTGAGTGTTCATATCTTTCTTGAATCTCAATCCAAAAACTTCTTGTTGAAGGAGTAAAAATGTGAAGCTCTTTGCCATCTGCTTATCAGTAGTGTAAAGAATCCATCCAGTCACCATATAATCATTTCTGATCCACTTTTGAAGATCTGGAGAATCATCGCCAAGATGAGTTAACGACCCGTCAATAAAACTGATCATATTCTTAGCTCCAAGAGCAAGCTATACACTCCTACTCCAGTGGAAATAGCTGTTTCCATTGAAGATTATTTGTCCTAATTACAAGTTTGAATTATCTCCAGTAGAAAAAATATGGATCGTAATAGTTGATATCAGAATTTACATGAGGTTGTTGATTTTGATCAAGTTGTTGACTCGATTGTGACATTTTTAAAGCATTTTATTGCAAAATTTGCAGAAAAATGAAGAAAGATGAAGAAAAAATTTGAAAACGAAAATAGCAATACTAACGGAGAAGAAGACAAAAAATGCGGAAATTTGAGCTAGATTAAGCTCTTATACAATGTGAAATCACCATGTTAATGGTGGATCTAACTCAAACATGAAGATGAAGAAGATTAAGTAATTTCAATTATTCTAAAATAAATTGTAGAAAAATTAACAAATATGTTCTGCAGTACATTATTTATATATGAGACAAAATAAATAACCAACTTGTAACATACTATCTAGCTGGCATATCTAGCTTCCAGAGTGAGCTGGACAATCTGTGAAGCATGACATAATTCAATACAAATAATAAAGAAAGAAAACATCTTGACAAGTAAATCATTATAATAATGAAATTATTCAATAATATTAATTCATATTGTATATATTATTTCCCCCTCACACTCAGTGTAGTGATCAGGAGTTGCCAAACAAGAAACGGAGACACATAACCAAAAGATCCAAAACTGTAACACAGAAAAGAAAAGTATCCAAGCAAATTTAAAAATAGAGTCATGAATCCAAAATAACAAAAGACTTCCAAAAGAATCCAAAATGCAGCAACATAAGAGAAATCTTTCAAAGTGTAACCACCCCGCGGGCTGGTTGACTCAGTAAATCAGTTAAAGGATTTGAAAAAAAAAATGCCTACTACTTGAGAATGACCAGAGACACTCATGCTTTTATATGTGTTTAATTACTGACTGAAAAGGACAAGGTACTCAAAAATAGATTGAACAAAAGAAATGGAATTGACAGAATAAAAATACAACAAGATTATGAAATTACATGAGCATGTAAGATATATTAACTGGCCCAAATTGTTTAATCCCGATAACAACATCATCCTGTAATATATATGTTGAGCCTGGTCCATTTGTTAAAATCCCTTCCTCTTAAAAAAATCCTTGTCCTGGAGTATAGTTGAATTTTGAAGGACCCAGGTGGCAACTAATATCTCCGGGATCGTATACTAAAATAATGATAGTCCGGTAGCAAGCAAGTGCATTCCTCTAAAAAGTAACAAGAACCAGGTATTTTTGTGAATCTGAGCTATGTTAGATAATATTTTTAACACCTCTTCCAAATTTGCCAATACCATAATAAAAAATCTCATTCCAGTGCTCAACATATTGATCTTCCCCTTTATTCCCTAAGCCCCCATTAAAAACGTGGTTGGAATCAGGATAAATTGCAAGCCTTTTGGGTTTTACAAACCTGTGTAATTTACATGAAGCACCCCTAATACCAATGATTATATTACCCTATTTTATTATAACAACAAGTTTCAGCAAAATAGCACCACAAGCAAATGAAATTTTCGAATCAAATACTAGGGTTATTTTACTTCACCAACCAATAACCATTCTCTTGATAATTGATACATTATATTTGGGCTTAAAGATTATTTGGCAATAATGTAGATCGCACAAATAGTAACAAAATATCAAACGACCTTCTGTTGATAACATCATAGTACATACACCATGTTTACTATGAATCCGCCTGAATAAGCCCATCGGCTGGACGTGATGTTTATAGAGTGATCGCTAAATGCTTGAAGTTAATCTAAAATAGCCTGATTACTTGACATAACGGGAATTTCTAATGCAAATATTAAATGTCCCCTTCTATCATTAAAAGATAAACAACAATTTTGCATCCATATAGATCAAAATTGCGCAATTTTATATTTTTTCACCAACTTTGTCATACCTCTTACCCAAGTCATTTTCAAATATAACGCCTTTAGGCTGGCCAATAGTCTGCATTATGACAAAGCTAGAAATGATTATGATATTTCAAGTTCTTTGCTTCTGTAGATTATTAACCCCAGCACATATGTTAAGATTCTTTTCCGTCTTCATTTATTTAATCAGGGTACTAAGAAGTGCCTATCTGTTATGTGCATATCCACCGGAATCAAAGATGAGCACATTCTCATTCCTTTTGACATTTGAAACTACATCTTTAAACTGATCCATTTTGATGTCCATCAAACATGTTTTTGCCAGATCCATATTTTTTGAAAAAGAAATTAGGTTGAGATTAATAGATCTCAATTGGAAATCGGTGTACCTACTATTCTTCTCCATTATCTTTCTCGTAACTCTCTCTCCCCTGGTAAGATTATCAAAAAAAATTACAAGCCCCTGGCGGGCTTCTCCAATAAACAACACTTACCATTTTAGTTGGGACCTTTGCTTTCTTATATTATATATCTTGCTAAGTCTTTGATATGTTCTTGAACTGTCATGGTATAGTAGGAATATCATTCTTAATTTCCCTGCAAAAGAAAGCCTTAAGCACATTTGTCATCATAATAAAATTAACTAAAGCTACTTCTTCAACAAGTAGATTCGACACAATAACCTTCAAATTGGCACTTAGTACACCTACAACTTCTAAGTACCCTGACTTTATGATCATATCATTTTCACTAATTTCTATCATTATTCGTTTCGCATTGTAGTGCGGCCACTCCTTGCGTCCATATAGTTTGGGGCATGCCCGGGGCTCTAGAGACGCGTCCTTCGGAGCTCCCCCTTCTTCTTCCTTAACGATGATCATACCATTTTTTAATGATCCGATAAAAATAATTATGACGATTTTATGTCGTAACAGTGCATTGAACACATGCTATACGAGGAGAATGAAGATATTGGTGTTGAGTGCGGTGGTGTGGTGACCGGTGAACAACTTTAACCCGTTTTTTATAAAAAATTAACAATAATAACCATTTTCTGAAATTTGACTGATTTTATCATTTGGAATATCCCGTTGTGAATGTAGTATCTGATATACTTGAAATGCCTAACTGTTAACGGGCGATTACGTATATGGGATACATAAGTGCTAGTGCGGTATCTTATGTAAATTAAAATAATATTTCATATACACGAAATATCTTAGTGTCAACAGAGTATTCCGTATATTGGATACACAACAGAGTATCTTATATAAATTGGAATACTAAATTATAAGTGGGGTATCTAAGTTCAAATTACTAAAATTGATAATTTTTTATATTCATTTATTTTAATAAGAAAAATGATTATTTTTGTCATTCTTTGTAAGAAACTTCCTTTTGTAATGTTCCAATAAAATTCGCATCAAGTAAAAGATTTCGATTTTTTTATTTGAACAGAATTTAAATGTAGTCTAAAACGAAGAACGACATTTAATTTAAGTAATGAAACATCGGCTTCTCACAGGAAAAAGCACCACATCGAAAGTATATAAATCTGGCTAAACCAGAGAAGGATTATATCCAACAAATAACTCTAATTCTAATTTTCCAAAATCCACAAGAATTAGAATTGTGAACCTTGGTGATCACGTATAGAAAAACCTATATAAAACACCACTTCCTTCTCTAATACTTCTCTTCAACTTGAACAACTACTTGCATATAATTCATCATTATATAATGGATCATCCCTCAGGAATCGTACCCGCGATTCAGAACATAGTCTCGACTGTCAACTTGGATTGTCACTTGGACTTGAAACGCATTGCGTTGAGCGCAAGAAACGCCGAGTACAACCCTAAAAGATTTGCTGCTGTCATTATGCGAATAAAAGAGCCCAAAACAACTGCCCTCATTTTCTCTTCAGGAAAACTTGTCGTTACCGGAGCGAAAAGCGAGGAGAAATCAAGACTGGCTGCACGTAAGTTTGCGAGAGTTGTTGAAAAGATTGGGTACGCTGTGAGTTTTAAAGAGTTTAAGATACAGAACATGGTTGGTTCTTGTGACTTGAAATTCCCTATTCGCCTTGAGGGAATTTCGATTAATCATGCTGCGTTTTCGAGTTACGAGCCAGAGTTGTTTCCCGGGTTGATTTATAGGATGAAGAATCCCAAGATTGTGCTTCTTCTTTTTGTTTCTGGGAAGATTGTTATTACTGGAGGCAAGAAAAAGGAAGAGATTTATAAAGCGTTTGCCAATATTTATCCTGTTCTTACTCAGTTTCGGAAGAACGTTGCGTAAAACCTTTGATTTTGAATCTTTAAGTTGATTGTGTCAATACTGCACTGGGAACAGAGGAAAAAGTGAGCAGAATTGGGAATTTTATGGCTAAGTTTGGTGATTGTACAATGACTTGGAGCCCAAAAAAGTTTTGGGCTTGTAGGGATTTTCCGTACATTTTAACTTTTCCTCTGCTTCTTTGTTTTGTAAAATACCTCAAATCTTGATTGTGTTCTTGGATGATACTATTATGTGGGAAATATGGGTTGAATCATAAATGTATATAATTTTAATGGCATATGTGAGTACATAAGGTTTGGTTTTGGTACTTTGTGTGATTGAGGACAACCATTTTATTTTTGAAAATGACACAGTGATGATATACAAGAGTACTTGTTAATTAACCAGACAGAAACTAGAGAGGCCCGGTACCAACATAAAAATTGGGGCTGAACTTGGCTTATATGTTTGGAAGCAGGGGCACTGGGGGCCATGCAATATCTCAAATTTGCAATCAAACCATAGCCCACAATAGGCCCCATTGTCCCATATATTCAGTTCCTGATCTCAGTTGCCACACTTTGTTACTTATCCTTTTTCACTTCTTGGCTTCCATGTATTAGTCCTCAGTCCTCCAGTTGGCTCTTAAAAATGTATAGTACAGCTAGTATGCAATGTTTCTTTTTGTAAAGTTACAACAGTGGTTCCAATATTTGGGACAAAGGCTTTAAGTTTAGATTGTGTTTGGAGTTATTAGTGTCCTTTTTTTTTTGTCTGTAAGCAAGATTGCAGCACTGCCTGTATGGATAAATGAGGTTAATGATCATGTTTTCCTTATCCTTGCATCAATAAATTTCTTTAAAGAAGATTTATGTGTTGAGAATCTGAGATCTGAGAATGGGAGTGTGGGAACTTTTATGTTCAATTGCAGAAATTTTTATACTCATTTACCTTTGTCGCCACTTAGATTAGAACTCTCTAAGGTATCCGCTAGGCTAAAGCCAAGGGATGAGTGTTGAGGTTATCTGTAGCCGTGTCATTGGCGATTGCATTGCGTCCCATGATATTAAGTCCGTACCTTTTAGTACTGAGACTTGAGCTCTCTTAGGTATCTTTAGGCCACAAACCAGGGGATGAGTATTGAGGTTAAATGTAGCCGTGTCATTGGCGCTTGCACTCTGCATCCCATGCCATTAAGTGTATAGATTTTAGTACCATCTTCTCATCGCACATATGTTAATGAATGATATATGAACGTTATGGAGACTAGTGTAGAATCTGCTGCGGTTGTTGGTGGAAGTATTATGCATATTAACATGAAGGCATGATTTGCATATCAGGCATTATCCTGACTTGTGCCTTAATAGCCTAGTAGTAGAGAACTTTTGTCACAATAGATAGTGTGCATATGTAGTATCAGAGCTTCAAGCAGGGAACAGGAGCATGTCGACTTCTTTAATGGCTATGTGTTGGTTAAATCTTTGTGGGGTATAGTACAGAGCTGATGCTGAGTTAAAAGGGCCCTTTTGATTTAATTCCTGAATAGGTTAATGCCCCCTTGTTAAGGTGATATGAGGAGTTTGGAGACGAAATATTATACACTGTCTCCATCTGATGAATCTACTTGGATGAATTCCAGTTGCCACTTTTACACTTTATCAGTTTTCCTTGTCCACGTCCTCTTTAGATTCCATGTATTCCATATTCCCCAAACATGCTGCAATTGCCCGAACGAAACATGTTGTCAAGAATCATGTTCTATTTTACTTACCTTCATATCCTTATGTAACAACAATGTCCTGAGAATGAGAGCCTTTGAACTTTTACGAGTTATGAGAATAATTGTAGTAGTGATGTAAATGAGCTGTTGCACTTGCATTGCAGCCTGGCCCTAAGTATATAGCTTCTGGTTCCATACTGCTTGATCATCTATCAAATAAGATGGATGAAACTTATGGATTAGTGTAGATATCGATATTAACACAGAAGCATAACACACTTTTAAAGAATCCTCCTAATTTAACCAAAATAAAAATAAAAATTGGACACTCTTAACACACCAGCTGGTGGTAGTCTAATTGTATGACTTAATACCTTTTGGTGAGAGTCGGTAACCTAACAACTGTTTGATATCGGTATTCAGGTGTTGGATAATAGTAGATCTTCAAACAAACGGTGACCAGGAACTTGTTGACTTGTCTCATGGTTTTATGACTGCTGCATGGGTAGATGGATCATTTGTTTGGCTTGGCACAAAGCAGATGGGTATTAGGTCACTTGGACCGGATGATCCGAGTAGTTTCAACCATAAATACACATTTTGATAGTGTAACAAGAATTCAGAAAGAGTCGAAATAAAAAAAAAAATACTTAATTTTGAGGATTAGTCGAAATCGTTGTCTACACAGACTCCTTGATGTTGACATCGTTGATAACTGTATTATGTTATACCTGCACAATGGCTTTATAATATCATACATTTACGGAACATTTCTCTTACGTGCCCAACAAAGTACCCACATTTGGATATGGTATATAGGGATTAAAGGCCTATGCCCATCGAGGACATAGGCTATGGCTAATGGTATAGCCATGCCCTCGATGACCGTAGGCCTATCCTTCGATTGCCGTAAACTTCTGGATGATAATATCCTTTACCCCCACTTTACATGTGTCCTTAATCCATGCACTCTATCACTCTCTTCCATCTTTCCATGCCTCCCACGTGTCCCCTATTCCTTAATAGTCATTAAACTACTAAGCTAAAGGACATTTTATTGCTAATAGTAGGGATAAAAAGGAAAGTCATATCACAAGAATAAAAAACTGGACTAATCCCTATGGGCCTAAAACCAAAAACCAGAATTACAACTATCAGTTTGGCGCCGCCGCCGGGGACCGATGATGAATACCCACCACCATCATACAACGATATTTTTTTTCATATTTAGATCAACCGAAAAGATGAGTGAAAGATCGGATAACAAATCTCTTTCTTATTCCAGAACCCCAAGTCATTCACGCAAACATAGCATGCTATTCAACTTGAGAGCCCAGCAGAATTATATGCAAGAACAAATGGATCACTTAACAGCCCAGATGGCCGCCAACCAATAAGGGGCCTACCATCCTCCTTATTTCCCTGAAGCAATATCAAAATCTCACACGGTACGTTTCTTATGATCCCTTCGCCTGAACACTTTTTTTCAAGTTCATAAGACGAACACTCCTAGGGCTCTTACGCTAGCTATAGCACTCTCCGATATAGGGAACGCCCTCCCCATAGGCCCCGAAGGTCTTTATCCTCAGAATCATCAGGTAATGGTACTTCGCATAGAGAATGATGATCTAGGTATAAATTGCCTATTCCTGTCTGAAGGGTAAGAATATCCCCTTATCAGCTTAGGAGGGCCCATCGTACTGTAACCCCTATGGAGGACAAGAAGATATGATGACTAGCCTAGACATGCTAGAAGGCTTATACCTTGTAGTCGCTGTGGATATGGCCGTAGGAGGATCCCCCTTCACAGAAGCTCTGAAAGCCACCCCCCGTTAATCTTGGATTGAAGTTTACTGGCTTTGAGTCGTTTAACGGTATTTCTGACCCCAATGATCATTTGAGCTATTATAAAAATCTTATGATATGTCGCAGGTACAATGACATTACCAAATGCCGATTGTTCATATCGACATTCAAAAGCCTATTCCAAGACTTGGTTTTCTAGCCTACCCTTTAGGACTTGTCCAAATTTCCCGTCAACACTCTTCACGATGTTCACACTATTTTTCTAGAAAATATCAAGCAGGAGCAGGGTGAAACCCTACGAGACTATATTCAGAAATTCAAGACTGCAGTTTCAAAAGTCAAAGAGTTAAGGCAAACCAACGCTGTTGACTCTTTCATTCGCAATATGAATTATCAGGAATATCGAGACTGTTGCAAAGAACTGTGTAACCGAGAGCCTACAGATCTCTATGAATCTAATAGCATAACCTCCGCAAATATAGCTACAGACGAAAGAGTTTGAGCTTATTATCCTTCCTTCCGATGAGAATCTTCCTCGCTAGGCAGGAGGGCAATGCAAGTGGATGGGATAGAAGATTTCAGATGTAGGGGTCAGAGGGATTTTCCTACAGACCAGAGGGCCCCCCCAAGGCAGATCCGAGAAGAACCCAACTTTAATCCTCTAACCCAAAGTCCTTCCCATGTATTGCAGCAGATAAGGACCAAAGAGTTCTTCCAACCTCCAAACCCCTTGAGGACCCCTACGAAGAAAAGAGATAGTACACGCTTCTGTGATTATCATGCTGGCATAGGGCATAACACTGATGAATGCACATCATTGAAGTATTTCTTAGAAAGGTTGGTGAAGATAGGGCTACTAATTGACTATCTTCCTTCCTGAGATCGACTAAATCTTTCTCAGATTGAGCCCCACATGAGAAACCCTGAACCAAGACATGTAGTTGATATGATTATTCGAGGAAATCTGCTTCACCTTGTAGTAATGTAGCTGGATGCCCCTCTTCAATCTTTTCACCTTATCGGCACTAACATTTCTTTCTCTGATGCTGACTATCATACAGGGTATATTTTCCAAAATGGGCCGCTTACAATCACTCTTGACATAGCCAATTAAGATGTCAGGAAGGTTTTGATAGACAATGGATCCTCCGTAGATATTATTTTTCGGCATGCCCCGAGAAGAATGATCCTGAATGGTCATTTCGAAGAAATAAATTTTAAAAATGTTCAAGGCCCCCCTACGGGTTTGGAAATCATGGTGTCCCTGTTCAAGGCACTATCGATATCCGTACTTCCTTCAGGATTTCCCCATAAAATATGACAACAATGGTCAAATATTACATTATTGATGTCGCCTCCCCCTATAATGTCATCATTGGCCAGCCTACTTTGTTAGGGCTATCATATCCTCCCCAATATGAAAAGGAAATTTCCTACGGCCAAGGGACAAGGGGAGTTGATAACAGATCTCGTTGCCTCTCGATATTGTTATTCCACTTCCTTGAGTATGGCTTAGACCATGCCAAAGAAAAGAAAGCCCTACGAAGAACCGAAATAAGGGAGTCCTTCCAAGATTTTTAAATGCCATACTCTGGAGGCCTCCCAAGTGCTTCTGATAGAAAGCTCCTTCTCCTATTTTGAAAGCACTATGACCAAAGCTGAGCTAAACTGTACCCCCAAAGTTGAACTTGGAGAGCCTGTGGACAATATTGAATTGAAGGAAGAAGACCATACATGTTGCACTTTCGTAGGCTCACAACTCTAGGACCCCTTGAAACAGAAACTCATCGGTTTCCTCCGAGAATTTCCAGATATCTTTACGTGGAAACACGAAGATATGTATGGTATTGATGAATCCATTGTTGTTCATAAGATTCATATCGATCCAAACCGAACCATAGTGAAACAAAAAAAAGGAATTTTGCTCCTGAGAGACAACAAGCCATCGATGAAGAGATTGACAAATTGCTTAAATCCAAATTTATCCATGAAATTCAGTTTCCCGAGTGGATATCCAATGTGGTACTAGTCAAGAAATCCAGTGGAGAACGTGTATTGATTGCACTGATCTCAACAAAGCGACACCCATGATTATTATCCTTTCCCACCATAGATCAGTTGGTGGATGCAACCGCTGGAAATGTTCTCTTCAGTTTCTTAGATGCTTTCTCAGGGTACAATCAAATCAAAATGACTTTGAAAAACCAAGCCAAAATAGCCTTCATCACTCATAGGGCTGTGTATGCTTATCGATTCTTCTAATGAGACTAATGAATGCCGGAGCCACATCCCAGCGCACCATGAATAAAATATTCTCCAAGCAAATCGGAATAAATTTGGAAGCTTATGTAGATGATATGATTATGAAATCCAAAGATAAGGAAGATCATTTTCAAGATATAAGGGAGATATTCGAGACAATTCGAAGCCACGGCCTTCGACTCAATCCTTCCAAATGCACCTTCGGGGTGTCTATTGGCGAATTCTTGGGCCACATGATCAGTGGACGTGGCATAGAGGCCAACCCTAAGAAAACTCGAGCAATCTTAGAAATGTTTCAACCTATAACTCCCAAACAAATCCAATCCTTAAATGGATGTTTGACGTCCTTACGGAGATTCATCTCCATATTAGCTGATAGGAGCCTCCCCTTTTTCGATGCTCTAAAGAGGATAAACAAGTCCAAATATATTTAGTGGAGCGCCTCATGTCAAGAAGCCTTCAACTCTCTAAAGATTTATGTTAGTCCCTTAACGATATAACAAGAATTACAAAAGGGGGGTTGAATGGAATTCTTGAAACTTTTTCTTCAATAAAAATGTTCTAACTTAAATATATATAGTGTGAATTGATTAGCAGAATGCGGAATAAAAACTTAAATGAATCAAAACACAAGTAATTAAAAACGAGAGTCTTTAAAAACTTTCTGGTGGATTTGAATGATTCCACCAGAGATATATATTATATATCGAGAGAACCCTGTGTGCAAAATGCTCACAGCTGCTTACAACAATTGAACAACTAAGACTACAGAGAAATGCTAAGAATTCTGCTTACAAATGTTTCTCTGCTATGTTGCTTAGATCGATAGTTTCTTAGTTGCTACTTCTTGGTTTATATATCACCAAGATTACAAAGTAATGAGACAGGATAATAAAACAAAACTATCTAATCTATTACAATGCTACTTTATTACTCTATTCCAGCATCTTTGAATATCTTCATAACAGCATGGAAATGGCAATGCTTCTTTATTCTCGAAAACCCAGTTGAATAGGCTACCACATTTCATTTGCATCCACTCGACGCATGTGACTGTGTTGTCACTGTCAACAGATATTTAAATTCTTTATTCGTCGGGTTCATGATCATCCGTCGAGTTGTCTAGTTGATCATCCGTCGACTTCAATGTAGTTAATCCGTCGGGTAGCAATCTGGCACTTGACTTCATTTCATTTATGCAGAATTACAAGACATCATTTATGTACAATTAATTAACCTATTCTGCATATCTAGTTGAAGTCAACATGACTTGAATACTACTTACAGATTCTATACAATGGTGTATGCAGAAATGTGCTACAGTCCTATTGTTACATAAGCTACTCACTCGATGGATAATGAGTTATCATCCGTCGGGACTATAATTAGTCATCCGTCGGGACTATAGATCTTATCCGTTGAGTGCTACATAATTTCACTAAGTAAAATCTACCAAGGTGTTTTGTTCATGAAATCATCAAGTACACAACATATACACAAAAAACTCCCCCAATTTATGTCTACTGGAATTGTAGCCATAAATTAAAAGATACTTGATGATAACAAAATACCCTAAAAATATGACTTTAAAAGAAAGTAGATATTACTGAAAAGTGCTTCAATTAATAAAAATTGTACAAAGTTTTTCTCAAAGTCATTTTCAAGATGCTCCTCTAGCCTGAGCATATTTTCTAGTTCCTTGAAGGTCTGGATCTCTTTCCAAGCTTTCTATTATTTTCTTCAATCTAATTTTGGAGCTGCCTGTGGAATTCCAGTTCATCAGATTCTGAGAGATTTAGCTTTCCTTGCATTTCCAAATGAGTCTCATTGCTGGAGATGCTCAATTGGTCTTCTAATCTAAAAAATCTTCTCACACCTTTGTCATCCATGAACTTCATCATCCAGTAGGGCCTTAGATGCACTCTTCTCACTATGTAAGGGATGATTAGAGTCTTTGGGAGTGCATCTTTGGCTCTAACGCTCTTTAATTCTTCAATCTTCTTCAGTACCAATCTTCTTGCAGTAATGTTGAACCAAAAATTCTTCTTGAAGGATGAATAAACTTTAATCAGTACAGTTTGGCTTTCTTGAAGGATCCTATGAAGTGGCCACTGAATCTCCTTTCCTCCTTTATACTTGAACACTAACCTTTCACGTAGGTGTCTGTATGCATCAATTCCTCTCACTTCATCTAGTACATGTAATCTCCCTTATTGACTTTGGGTTGAGCTTTGACTGTAGATTTGGATTTGAGAGGTGACGACTTCACTTTCTTGACTGCTCTTGACTTTGTTCTCCTTGGCTTGCTGAGGATTGGTAGATTGAAGTTAGGAGTTGGTATGTTCTCCCATTCTATTGGTTCATCCTTGGGCACAATAGGTTCACCATGAATATTTCTGTAGGGATCCACCACCCTGATATCTTCAAATACCACAGAAGGCTTTGATGCTTGAGTTGTAGATGGTGTGGATTCCTTAGGAAATTGATCTTCCAATTTCTTGTCAACAATATCCAGTTTCCTTTTAGTTCTTTTAGCCAATTCCTTGATTCTTGGAGATTTCTTCTGTTGTTCAACTTACTTCTTTGATTCAGGAATTTCAGATGGCTGAACAAGAATTTGTTGTGATGAATTTATAGCATGTAGCTTGGCTAAGATAACAATTTGCTCTTTCTTCTGTTTAGTATTTTTAGCATCCGGAGCAACTTGCTTCTTTTCCTGCTTCAATCTAGCCTTTTCTTCTCTCTTTGCTTGAGTAAATTGAGGATGTCCAGCCACCACACAAATTTCTTTCCCATTTCTGAAAATCTTGGCAATTCTCCTTTTAGAAGCTGAATCAGCTGGATCTTTGTAGAAGGCAATTAATCTTGACAGAAGCTTCTTTTCATCAGGCTTGGGTGTCTCATACACAGTATCCAAAGGGTTCTTCAATGATGATTTTGAGTAATTTACCCTTGGTTTCAGAATTGTTTCAGCCTTTGGAGATTTGATGCATGAAGGCTGTCCTCTTTCCAGATAGTTCATGCTCATCTAATTCACACTAATTTGCTTGACTTGAGAGTGATGGATGGCTGACTTAACTGGCTCCTTGACAAGTTCAAACTTCTTCTGTATTTCCTCATCAATCTTCTCCCAGTTGACTAAACTTAACTTTTCCTTATCAGCTGCTCTTATGTTGGCTGATGCTACATTGATCAGATCTATACTATCTGTAACTCATGGCTTTGAGATAGTAATTGAAGGCACAATTACTTTACTGATTCGAATTTGAAGCCTCTCCCCCTCACTTGGTCCTTTCTCCCCCTTTTTGTTGTCATCAAGTTGAGTAGAGGAGGGGGTTTGAGCAGCCACCAGTTTTTGAAGTAGATCTGTATGTTGGGTTGGATGAAGATGAATGGTAGTTAAAGATGCTTCCATGGCTGACATTCTTTATCCAAGGCATCTATCTTGGTTAACAGATCAGAATTTTTCCTTAATTGCCTCTTGATGTCAAGCATTGTAGCTTCTGGAAGTTTAGAATCTATCCTGTCTGAAAGGGCCTTCTTCATCTCCTCAATATCACCCTTCATGGTCTTTACATCCCTGGCATGCTGAAAGCCCTGGATTTGTTGAAGTTGCAGAGAGGCTAGATGTGCCTGAAGGAGCTTCTTGGTGCTTGTATTGGTAGTGGTTTGAAGAGTAGTATTTGTCTGATTGATTAATTGTATCAGGGTTGTCTTGAAGTAATGCTCATCACAGTGCTTGGAGAAAGCCCATGATGGCATACCTGATCTTGAACTTGAGCCTACTTCTTCCCCTATGTCCATCGCTACATCTTCACTATCCCCACTCCCATCACCAAAGAAATCAGCTGAACCACCAGTCTCATAGTCCACATCACCAGCTGTAGAAGGTAAAGCTGTGATGGCATCCTTAGCTCTCATTATGGACTGTGTGGTATGCACCAAATTCAACATCCTTTCTGCATTGTCATTGCTCTGTTCAGCTAGAAGTTGATAAGCTGGAACAGGGTGAGTCCTCAGCATCAAGGGAAGTAGAATCTATAACAGCTTTAGGATGCTGAGATAGTCCTTCCCTGTCTGCATCCGGGACATTCATTAACTCACTAGCAATGACATCCATCCTTATAGCTCCAGTACCTGCATTTCTCTCATTTTCTCTCTTTTGTTGCATCAGGGTCTCACCCAGGCTCCCCACCCTCACACCCTCACCTTCACCTACTAAGGTGGGACTCCTCTCACTCTCTTTTGCCAATCCTGAAGAAATGGATTGCAGAGTTTCACTCATTTCCTCTCCTTTTTCCTGGGAGCAACCCAGACTCTCACTCAAAACACTCTTCTCTCTCAATCCTAAGAGTGACTGTACAACCACTAAATCTTCTGCACTTGAGATAAATAAGTTTGAAGCTGTGCAGAGATACTCGACGAATGAGTGATATCCATCGAGTGAGTGGTTTTGCTATCCGACGGATAACTGTTGTCAAGCTTATCCGTCGGGATACAATCACTACTCGACGGATGAGCAATATCCGTCGAGAGAGTAACAATGAATGAGTTGGGAATAGAAACTATTGTTGACTCTATGCTGATTGAGGATATTTGGGGCACAGATGATACAATAGTTCCTGAAAGAATTGGCAAGTGAGCCAACAAATCATCTAGAAGATGATGCTCACTTGCACTAGATTTTGGCTTCCCCAACAGAGTTAAAGAGGGGGAATCAGGAATTGATGTGTTTATCATGTCCACATCCAGAGAATTTGTTGGTGAGTTTGGTGTTTGTGGTGCTTCTATAACTAGAGATTTTGGTTGGGACTCCACATTTATTGGAGCCACATCAAACTGAATTTGTGAAGGTGCAGTGACTGTGTCTTTAGCACCAGTTTGCACAGTGTGTGTACCCTGTGCATCCCCCATGGTTTTTGATTTCTTCTTTCTGGCATAAGTTTGGGGTGAGCTTGTGTCCCTAACCCTCTTGGCCTGTGCTCTTGGCTGAGAGCTTTGTTCAATATCTACATCCTTTTGGGAGGATACAGCTAGAAATGAGCTTTTGTCCTTTTTAAGCACTGTAGTTTGTTGGGAAACTGCAGTGTGGCTAGGCTGGGATTTACTTAACTCTCCAACCTTATTCTTGGGGTTTCTTTTATGTTCACCCCTTCCCTCACCTAACTTACCCTCCTTTACACTCCCCTCTTTGGTTTTAGTGGATTTTTCAATTGGCATCTTTTGGGAGATACCAGAGGGGGGCTTTCTTTGATTTGGATTTTGAAATAATAGTAGGTTTGGTAGCTTGGGTAGGCAACTGTTTGGTCATTGACACAGTTGCCACAGCCACACTTGAACTCAAAGAAATTGTAGAGGTTGGAATAGTTGTAGGGATGGGTGAACTTACCTCACTTACCTGAGGTGGTTGCATTACAGAAAAGTAGAACATTGGCACATCCTTGTGATGATTGGACCTGTTCAAATCTGTAATGAGCCTTCTCTCTTGAACCCAACAATCTAATTTGTTGTTAGGATTCTCAAGCACAATCTCTTCACAAAGGTGGTTAGCTAACATCATAAAAAATCTAGCATAATACACATTCTTACCTCTTTTATTTAACTCTCCAAGTTTAAAGCCTAACTCAAACAAGACAAGGTCACTAAAATTAAAATACTTATCTGTAACTAGCATGTAGAGCATGTTAAGCATGGAAATATTCACTGAATCAAAATTGCTAATCTTTCCTGAGAAAACCTTTGTAACTACATCACACATGAAACTCCATTCTTTCCTAAGACCCATTCTCCTAATGTCACTCAATTTAGAAGTAGGAAGTGCATAGTTTATGGAATTAAGCATATTGATTATATCAGTGTCAGTGTGTGGTGAGGTCACATTATCATCAGGAATTTTGAAACATGCTTTTATCACATCACTATTGATACAGAATTCTTTACCTTTAATGGTCAGTGTGATGGTCTTATCTGTAGAGTTGTAGGTAGCAGTGGTCCACATCTCCTCAACAACTTCACAGAAGAGTGTGGGTGATTCCAACATGGCATAGTTGAGCTTGCAATTCTTCACAAAGTCCATCATCTTGTGATAGTCACCAGATTGCTGAATACCCTTGTTAACGAGTGCAGTGAAATTGTTCTTCTCATAAATGAACCCAGTTTGAGACATAATCTTTACAACAGGTGCCATTGTTAGAGAATAAGAGCTTGAAGAGAAAGAGATTAAGTGCTTTGAGAGAGAATGAAATTAGAGCAGTTGAATTGAGAATGATAAAACAAAAGCAATTGAAATGAAATAAGCTTTTATACAATAAAGTAACCAATAGAAATTGCCTAAAATAGCCGTTTAAAAATAAACTGTAAAAATTCCACCCATTATCCGTCGTGTTATGCTTACAAACTGTAAGTATACTCGATGGATAATGTACAGGAAATTAACGGCCGAGATTAAGACAATTCGACGGATGAGGATAAATTGTTATCCATCGAGACATAAAATATTCCAGAAAAATAATTGATTTTTATTAGCAAATAATACCGATGGATGATCAAATTCGATGGATAAAGATCATCCGTCGAGATGTAAATTTTGACTTAGCCAATATTTCATCCAAGACTGAAAAATCAATTAAATTTCTGGCTCCATTTCAACTTGCAAATTAACTCATATAGATTTAAGAGTAATTAAGCATACCTAACTCACTTACCAACCTTGAAAAGGTGGATTCATCCAGTGGCTTGGTAAAGATATCTGCAAGCTGCTTCTCACTTGGAACAAAATGTAGCTCCACAGTACCATTCATTACAAGTTCCCTTATGAAGTGGTACTTGATATCTATGTGCTTTGTCCTTGAATGTTGTACTGGATTTTTAGTGATGGCAATTGCACTTGTGTTATCACAGAAAATAGGAATTCTCTTAACTTGCAAACCATAGTCTAGCAATTGATTTTTCATCCATAATATATGTGCACAGCAACTACCAGCAGCAATATATTCAGCTTCAGTTGTAGAAGTAGAAACTGAATTTTGCTTTTTACTGAACCAGGACACAAGCTTGTTTCCTAGAAATTGACAGGTTCCTGTTATACTTTTTCTATCAATTCTACAACCTGCATAATCTGCATCTGAATAACCAGTTAGATCAAAACCAGAATCTCTAGGGTACCAAATGCCAAGTTTTGGTATTCCCTTGAGATATCTGGAAATTCTCTTAATAGCTAATAAGTGAAATTCTCTAGGATCAGCCTGAAATGTAGCACATAAACATGTAGCAAACATTATATCTGGCCTACTAGCTGTTAAGTACAAAAGTGAGCCAACCATGCCTCTATAACTTGAAATATCCACAGACTTTTCAATAGTATTTAATTCAAGCTTAGTTGCAGTGGCCATAGGAGTTTTTGCAGATGTGCAATCCACTAGATCAAACTTCTTTAAAAGATCAAAAATGTATTTCGTTTGACTAATGAATATTCCATCACTAACTTGCTTAACTTGTAAACCAAGAAAGTAAGTTAGTTCTCCCATCATACTCATTTCATACTTACTTTGCATCAGTTTGGCAAACTTTTTACAAAGTTTCTCATCTGTAGAGCCAAAAATAATATCATCTACATAAATTTGAACAAGTATACTAGAGCCATTAACATTTTTGAAAAATAAAGTTTTATCTACAGTACCTCTTGTGAAGTGATTTTCCAAAAGGAACTTTGATAAAGTGTCATACCAGGCTCTAGGTGCTTGCTTCAGTCCATAAAGTGCTTTCAAAAGATAATAGACATGATCTGGAAAATTTGGATCTTCAAAACCAGGAGGTTGACTGACATAGACTTCTTCCTCCAAATCTCCATTTAGAAAGGCACTTTTGACATCCATTTGATAGACTTTGAAATTGGCATGGGCTGCATAGGCTAAGAAGATTCCGATGGCTTCAAGTCTTGCAACCAGAGCAAATGTTTCATCAAAATCTTGGCCTTCTTGTTGACAATAACCCTTAGCAACCAATCTAGCTTTGTTCCTGACTACTATGCCATTTTCATCCATCTTGTTTCTGAATACCCATTTGGTGTCTATTGGATTCTTTCATTTAGGCTTGGGCACCAGCTTCCATACATTATTCCTTTCAAATTGGTTTAGCTCCTCCTGTATGGCTAAAATCCAATCAGGATCCAACAAAGCTTCTTCTACCTTATTTGGCTCTTCCTTGGAAAGAAAACTACTGTATAGACAATTTTCTTGAGTTGCTCTCCTTGTTTGAACTCTAGAAGAAACATCACCAATAATAAGCTCAAAGGGGTGATCTTTTGTCCATTTTCTTTGTTAAGGTAGATTAGCTCTAGATGAAGAAACCTCATTGTTGTCTTGATGTGTGATTGAGTTTTGATTGTTAGAAACTCCTCCTGAGTTTGTGGATCTTTGATTTGAGAAGGGGGAACTTTCTGTAGGTGATCTATCTTGACTTCCTGCTCCTTTTGATAACCCGAGGGATGGTGAATTTTGAGTACCGATGGATGAAGCTGGTTGTCTCCCGACGGATAACGCAGATTGCCTCCCGACGGATGAAACATTATGCAACTCGACAGATGTTGAGTTTTATGCTTCATTGGTAGTAGATTTATCTGCATTATCCTTAGACACTGTTTCTTGATCACTTTCATCATCACTGTCATCACTAACCATCTTCACATTATCATATTTGAGGCTCTCATGGTAATCTCCATCTTTCAGTCCTTCAATCTTTTTATCGTCAAACACAACAAGTATTGATTCCACAATAATGTTGGTTCTTAGATTGTAGACTCTGTATGCTTTACCAATAGCATACCCAACAAAAATTCCTTCATCTGCTTTAGCATCAAACTTCCCATTTTTATCAGTTTGATTTCTCAGAATATAGCACTTGCAGCCAAAGACATGAAGAAAATTTAAAGTTGGCTTCTTGTTCTTGAATAATTGATAGGGAGTCATGCATCTTGCTTGATTAACCAGAGAGATATTCTGAGTGTAGCATCCAGTATTTACAGCTTCGGCCCAAAAATAGGTTGGCAGTTTAGATTCTTCAAGCATTGTCCTTGCAGCTTCAATAAGTGATCTGTTATTCCTTTCCACTACACCATTCTGTTGTGGAGTTATTGCTGCTGAAAATTCATGCAGAATCCCATTTTCCTCATAAAATGCTCTCATGACAGAATTTTTGAACTTGGTTCCATTGTCACTCCTGATTCTTCTAACCTTGAAATCAGGATGATTATTGACTTGCCTTATATGATTGATGATGATTTCACTAGCCTCATATTTAGACTTTAGGAAATATGTCCAAGAGAACTTTGAGAAATCATCTACAATTACTAGGCAAAATCTTTTTCTTGAGATGGACAACACATTGACTGGTCCAAACAAATCCATGTGAAGCAGTTGCAAAGGCTCTTCAATTGTTAAAGCAAGTTTCTTCCTGAATGATGCTTTAATCTGCTTCCCTTTTTGGCAGGATTCACACAGTCCATCCTTAGAAAACTCCACTAGAGGAATGCCTATAACCAGTTCTTTCTTTACTAGCTCATTCGTTGTCTTGAAGTTTAAATGGGATAGCTTCTTTTGCCATAGCCAACTTTCATCTTGACTTACTTTACTGAGAAGACAAGTAACGGATTCTGCATTAGATGAGTTGAAATCAGCTAATGAGATCCACTTTGTTGCTTCTTTTGTTAGTCACAACACAGGCTTCTGAGTTGAAGGTTACTAAGTTGCCTTTATCACAAAGCTGGCTGATACTCAATAAATTGTGTTTGAGACCATCCACTAAGGCAACCTCCTCAATGATGACATTATCCTTTGAAATCAAGCCATATCCCACAGTATAACCCTTGTTGTCATCTCCAAAAGTAATACTTGGGCCAACTCTCTCCTTGAACTCTGTGAGCAGGGTAGAATCACCAGTCATGTGTCTTAAACAACCACTATCCAAGTACCAAAGATTCTTTCTGTTTCCCTGCACACATCAAAATCAAATCAAGTTGATTTTGGTACCCAAGTTTCCTTGGGTCCTGCCTTGTTAGCTTTCTTTTTATGTTTCTTAGGTTTTATCTCATTTGACTTAGGGATATCAGATTCATCCTTGGTCATTTGAGTTTGGCCTTTAAAACCATTCATTGCAACAGAATTATCATGCATATTGTTATTACCAGGGAATGGCATGCTATTAGTAAACATGTTATTCCAGTATGGCATGCTAAATGGCATTTGTGGAAAACTAAATGCAACATAATAAAGATTAGGTGCAAATGGCATGTTAGCAAACTGTGCATTCATATTCTGTGTAGACATAGCATTCATAGGCATGGGAGGCATGACATTCATGTTAGAAAATTGAGGTGGCACAGACATGGAAGTAGGCATGGCAGATTTGCAATTAACAGACAGATGATTTACACTACCAAACTTGACACAGATTTTCCTAGGAGCATATTTATCAGGTGTGTAGTTATTGTGTTTGTAAATCCCTACTTTACCATTCTTATTGTTTTTCTTTTTAGTCTCTGTTTTTACCTCAATCTTTTCAAGTCTGTCACTTAACTGTTTGACAGTCATGTGACCAACATTAGCCTTTTTCCCTTTCTTAACCTGACTCGATTCTCCTGAAATAAAGTTCTTGGAAACAGACCCATACTTCTCATTTAGCTTAACAAGTTTGGGTTTACTGATAGGCTTGCTCACAGCCGACAGATGAGGATTTTAATCATTCAACGGATAACCCTTTTTATTATCCGACGGATGATCCTCTTCATTCGTCGAGTCTACATCTATCAGCACTCCATCTACCAAATTTGGTTCTAGTTTCTCTTTGTTCTTTTTCCAGGCTGCATCATAGAAAGACTCAATTCCTTGAACTTTGGTGATTTGAGCATGGACATCCCTGGATGTTTTCCATGCCTTAATCACCTCTTGTTCACGCTCGAGCTGCTTCTTTAAAATTTCTTCTTTCTTCAAGAACTCAGTTAATTCCTCCTTGGCAATCTTACACTCAATTCTTAACTTTTCAAAATCAATAAACTGAGACTCAAGCAAATTATTTCTCTCACTCAAAAACAAATTGTTTTCTTTGATTTTAGCATTTCTTTAGTAAGAGACTTAAGTGTAACACGCAAATGATATAACTCTATAGACATGTCATTTATGGCATCATTACACTCAGCTTTAGATAAATGTGCAAGGTGAAGGGTTTTAGCACATAAACGCAACGAAAACGTAAATTTAAATCTTAAAAAAATGAAACCCTCCGCAGGATCCATGCGAAAAATAATATTTAATTCGTAGTTCAGTATGTTTACCTTAAGAAGCTTTACGTTAATGAAAAGATGGAGGTCTTTAATAGCGATCCAAGAACGATGAACGGAAATCCCTAGCAGCTGATTCTCAAGTGTGAAGCACTCCACCGGTATCCACCAAGAGTACAATGTGATGGAGGAGGAAGATGTTGAGAGAATTAGTTGCATCTCTCTTGTTCTACTTTAGAATTAGGGTTAATTATTTGGGTTGAGGCAAATAGGGTTTATAATAGTATATTTATAGGCAAAATTTTCAGCTGAAAATTTCCCATAAAATATTATTATTATTAACCTTTTAATTGATTATTCTTATTAACCAATTAACTAATAATTAAAACACCTTTTAATCTTTAATCCCTTTTCTAAACACTTTAGAAAAATAATTCTCTCACTTGATTTAATTTCCAAAATTAAATTCTTAATGAATAATATTAAGAATTAATTAAATCTCATTTAATCAATTATTAAATCTGCTAATTAATTATATATTTCACAAATAATTACCAGCCATTATTAATTAATTCCTCCACCATTAAATCATTCTCTTTTATGGTGTGACCCTTTAGGTTCAATATTAAGCCGATAGTAGAAATAAATAATAATAAAACTATTTTATCATTATTTATATAAATTCTCTAATTCATTAAATATGATTAATTAATAAATTAATCATATTTATTCTACATCGTGAGGGATACTTCTCAGCATATCACGACTATCCGGATAATACGAATTCACTACTTAGAATACCAAGAACCTATTCAGTGAGTAGTTATCGTACAATCAATTCTTTCTACCCTGCAATGTCACGATTAAATACAAGGCATGAAACTTGTGTCAAGCCTATCTTATTTAATCATTTGTTTTCCCATTCACTATGCTTAGTTCTATTTAATGTAAATTAGAAACTCCTTTCTAATTTCATTCACTCTGGCCAGAGATTCCTGAACTAGCATAAGTGGATCAGCATTGAACATTCTCTTCCTTCACTGGAAGGAGTAGATCCTTTATTGATCATATACTATCTTCGTGTATAAATTCCTATACCCAGTAGAGCCCTTATAATTGTCCCTGGAGACTAAGAACTAAACCAAAGCATAGTTCAGTGTACACAAGATGACTATGATGACCTCAAGTCTAAGGATACTTTTACAACTATCATTATATGAACAACTACTGACACGTGAGTGTACTCCATCAGTTGTTCAGTTGTGTGAGTCATGTTTAGTGAACTTATTCTATAATAAGCACCTACATACTAGCTATAGTGTCACCACACAAATGTCTATGAGAACAGACATCCTTCATAATGAAGGAAGCATAGTATCTACCGATCTTTGCGGATTACTAATTACCAGTTAGTAATCCTACGACCAGGAAATATTTAAGTTTAGAGTTATCATCTTTTAGGTCTCATTATTATGATCTCATCATAATCCATAAAAAACTTTACTCTAAACTATGGTATATCTTATTTAAACACTTAAATAGATAAAGCCCGCAATAAAACCAAAACAAGTCTTTTATTAATATCAATGAAATCAAAATAGATTACATAAAAGTTATTCCTAAATTATCATACATGATTGGACTTAGGACACATCTCTTTCAATCTCCCACTTGTACTAAAGCCAATCACTCTGGTATCTAATACCCATCTTGTCTTTATGACGATCAAAGTGACTTTGAGAAAGTAGCTTTGTGAGTGGGTCTGCTACGTTGTTATGTGTGTCAACTCTCTTGACGTCTCATCTTTCAATACAATACAAGAAATGTTACCGCGCTCCCACTAACCTTTTTGTAGATACATGGTTCATCTATGTTTTTGATAAAATCAAACTCTTTGATTGTCTCATCAAAACGGATGTTCCACTACGAGAAACATGCTTTAAACCATATATGGTTCGCAGCAGCTTACACACTAGGTGTTTATTTCCCTTGGAAAGAAAACCCTCTGGCTGTGTTATATACACTTCCTCTTCAAGTTTCCCATTGAGGAAGGCCGTTTTCACGTCCATTTGCCAGATCTCATTGTCGTAGTAAGCAGCAATCGCAAGCAAAATCCGAATTGATTTTAACAGGGCTACAGGCAAAAAAGTTTCATCAAAGTCAATCCCTTGCCTTTGTCTGAATCCTTTTGCTACAAGCCTTGCCTTATAGGTCTCCACATGCCCATCTGCTATAATCTTTCTTTTATATACCCACTTGCACCCAATAGGCTTAACACCTTCAGGCGCCTCAACCAGAGTCCATACTTGGTTGGTATACATAGATTCCATTTCGGATTTCATGGCACTATGCCATTTCTCTGAGTCAACACTACTCATAGCCTCATTATAGGTCACAGGGTCGTCATCATCAATGATTGACAACTCATTGTCATTCTCAATGACAAGGCCATAATACCTCTCAGGTTGGCGAGACACACTCCCTGACCTACGAATGGGCTGTTCCACAGAAGGTTGTTCAGTCTGAACAGGTGTTTCCACTTGATCCGTAGTAGTTTGTGCTTCTTGAACTTCATTAAGTTCAAGTTTGCTCCCACTGTTTCCTTCAAGGATAAACTGCTTTTCCAAGAAGGTAGCATGTCTGGAGACAAACACCCAATGATCGGTGTAAAAGTAATACCCTAAAGTCTCTTTAGGATATCCCACAAGATTACATTTTACGGATCGAGATTCCAGCTTATCTGGGTCAACTTTCTTGACATAAGCTGGACATCCCCAAATCTTAACGTGTTTAAGACTCGGTTTCCTTTCTTTCCATATCTCATATGGAGTTTGAGGAACAGATTTGGAAGTGAAAGAGATATATCCTAAGTCCAATCATGTATGATGATTTAGGAATAACTTTTATGTAATATGTTTTGATTTCATTGATATTAATAAAAGACTTGTTTTTGTTTTATTGCGGGCTTTATCTATTTAAGTGTTTAAATAAGATATACCATAGTTTAGAGTAAAACTTTTTATGGATTATGATGAGATCATAATAATGAGACCTAAAAGATGATAACTCTAAACTTAAATATTTCCTGGTCGTAGGATTACTAACTGGTAATTAGTAATCCGCAAAGATCGGTACATACTATGCTTGCTTCATTATGAAGGATGTCTGTTCTCATAGACATTTGTGTGGTGACATTATAGCTAGTATGTAGGTGCTTATTATAGAATAAGTTCACTGAACATGACTCACAGAGCTGAACAACTGATGAAGTTCACTCACGTGTCAGCAGTTGTTCACATAGTGATAGTTGTACAAGTATCCTTAGACTTGAGGTCATCATAGTCATCTTGTGTACACTGAACTATGCTTTGGTTTAGTTCTTAGTCTCCAGGGACAATTATAAGGGCTCTACTGGGTATAGGAATTTGTACACGAAGATAGTGTATGATCAATAAAGGATCTACCCCTTCCAGTGAAGGAAGAGAATGTTCAATGTTGATCCACTTATGCTAGTTCAGGAATCTCTGGCTAGAGTGAATGAAATTAGAAAGGAGTTTCTAATTTACATTAAATAGAACTAAGCATAGTGAATGGGAAAACAAATGATTAAATAAGATAGGCTTGACACAAGTTCCATGCCTTGTATTTAATCGTGACATTGCAGGGTAGAATGAATTGATTGTACGGTAACTACTCACTGAATAGGTTCTTGGTATTCTAAGTAGTGAATTTGTATTATCCGGATAGTCGCGATATGCTGAGAAGTATCCCTCATGATGTAGAATAAATATGATTAATTTATTAATTAATCATATTTAATGTTAGATATATTTGATAATGTCATGGCTAATATGTTTTATGTTTAGCTTTCAGATCTTACGTGAACAGGATAAATCAGTACTTAACTGTTGATCAGTACTTATACTGGAAGTCAGGACTTAAGGATATCAGTACTTATATTATCAGGAGATAATCATCAGAAGATAGATATCAGAACTTAAGTGCTGAAGGACAATCAGATAAGGACAGTAGCTGATTAAAGGAAAGAAGATCGAGATAAACATAAGAAGAGATATGCATGAAGAAGGAATTCCGTGAAGAATGGAATACTTGGAAGAAAAGATATCTGATTGATATATTTTAGGAAGCAGAATTATATTCCATATCAATTAGCGATTATCTTGTAACTGTGTAGTATATAAACACAGACATAGGGTTTACACTATAAGTGTTATCATTATTAGAAAAGATTATTCATTGTAACCCTAGCAGCTCTCGTGATATTTGTTCATCACTGAGAGGTAACAGTTCCATACTGTAACAGAGTTTATTGTTTCAATAAAGTTTGTTTTCTGTTACTTAAGATCTTAAACTTCGATTTGAGTGTATTGTACACTGTATTCACCCCCTCTACAGTGTGTGTGTGACCTAACAATTGGTATCAGAGCCTATCTGTTAACTTACATACAGTTAAAGATCCAAACACAATCATGTCGGACACAGAAACACCAACTAAGCCTACCACAACTGAGGAACCACCAAAGACACAAATTCAGAGTCGGTATGAGACCATCAGAGTCCCCATACTGAGACCATCTGAATATCCCATATGGAAGGTAAGGATGACCATGTTCCTGGAAGCAACAGATCCAGAATACCTGGATAGAATCAAGGAAGGTCCTCACAAACCAACCAAACTCGCTGTTGCAGTTGCAGGTGAAGCAGCAATGACCGTACCAAAGGAGAAGAGTGATTATACTGCTGAGGACATAGCATCAATTGCTAAGGATGCTAAGGGACGACACTTACTGCATAGTGCCATTGATAATGTAATGTCAAACAGGGTAATCAACTGCAAGACTGCTAAGGAGATATGGGATGCTCTGAAAACAAGATGTCAGGGAACTGACACAATTAAGAAGAACAGGAAGACAATACTCACTCAAGAGTATGAACACTTTGACTCAAAGACTAATGAGTCATTGAATGATTTATATGATAGATTTATCAAACTTTTGAATGATTTGTCATTGGTTGATAAAGAGTATGATCTTGAAGATTCAAACCTTAAGTTCCTGTTAGCTCTTCCTGAATGCTGGGATTTGAAGGCAACAACAATAAGAGACAACTACAATCTTGATGAAACAACTCTTGACGAAATCTATGGAATGCTCAAGACTCATGAGCTGGAGATGGAACAAAGAAGCAAGAGGAAAGGAGAAAAGTCAAGGACAGTTGCTCTTAAGGCTGAAGAAGAATTCCCCAAAGCAGCTTCCTCAAAGAAAGACAAGGGTAAAGCTCTTTTCATAAAGTCTGATACTGAGTCATCAAGTTCTGAGAGTGATGATGACTCAGATTCTGAAAGCTTGCCTGAGACTGATGCTGATGAGGAGATGATGAAGCTGTGTGCTCTTATGGTGAAAGGAATCACCAAGATTGCATACAGGAAGTTCAGGAAGGGAAAGAAGTTTTCCAGGAAAAACATAAGTTCTGATAAGAAGAATTTGAGAAGATCTGAAGGCAGAGGAGGAAAGTCTGACAGAGGAGATTACACCAATGTTAAATGCTATAACTGTGGTGAGAAAGGCCACATATCTCCTGACTGCAAGAAGGTAAAGGGTGACAGAGGCAAGGCTCTTGTCACAAAGCAGAAAAGCTGGACAGACACCTCAGACTCTGAAAGTGAGGAGAACTATGCAGTGATGGCAAATGCTGATAAAGAAAGTGCTGAGAGCAGTTCTGAAGCTGCTGAAACAAAGGTACCTCAGACTACTTATGCTTTTCATACTGATGATATTAATGAGTTGAGAAGATATCTTAAAACCATGTTTGTTAGCTATAGAGACCAAACTTTAACATGTGAAAGATTAACTTCTGAAAATCTTGCATTTAAGAAAAGGAATGATTTCTTAGAAAAAGAGTTAGTCATGTTCCATCAAACTCAGAAGGATAGAGATGATGCTTTTTATGTTAGGAATGAAGTGCTAAAATTAAATGAATCTCTAAAAACTGAGTTAGAAAAGGAAAGAGAGATTATCAGGACTTGGACTAATTCTGGCAAAACAACTCAAAATTTGCTAAGTAGTGGAAACTGGAAAGAGGGCTTAGGTTATGGAGAAGATAAGAATGATAAAGGAACTGAAGAAATTAAGCCTATTGTTAAGCAAAAGCCAAAGTTTAAACCTATTAAGTTTGTAACTGTAAAGTCTGAAAATGAGAAATCAGAAGTTAAAGAGGAATTAACTTCTGACAAACTAAAACAGGAAAAGACAGCTGAAGTGAACATAGGCTTAATGACAAAGAAGCAGCTTAAGCATAAGCTGAAAGATGTCAAGAATGCAAACAAGGTAAAATCACCTAGGAAAAATAGGAATGGAAAGGAAGGTGTGAATAAAAGCAATGATTATAAACCTGTTCCTGGTGCTTCTAGGAAAACATGTCATAACTGTGGAAGTTCTAACCATCTGGCTTCTTTTTGCAGGAAAAATAAGAATATTAACTCCTTACCTTCAAAATCAGGAGTTAAGAGTCAGTCTGTTAGATACAAACCACAAAATCCTTGTTTTCATTGTGGTAGTTTATGGCATTTCATTTATACTTGTAAGGAATATCATAGTTTGTACTATGATTATTATCAAATAAAACCTTCTTTGAAGAAAGTTTCCATTGTTCCTTCTAGTGTAAATTCTGATTTAAAGTCTGATAGTGTAAATTCTGATAAGAAAAATGTTAACATAAACTCTGATGCTAAATCCGCTGTAAATGTTAACAAACTTAATAAGGCCAAAGGATCCAAGCAAGTTTGGGTCCTTAAAACTAATAATTAGTGGTCTTTGTGATTGCAGGGCAACAGGAAAAATATTCTAGTTCTGGACAGTGGATGTTCAGGACATATGACTGGAAATAAGGCCCTGCTATCAGACTTTGTGGAGAAAGCTGGCCCAAGTGTTTCTTATGGAGATGGCAACATTGGAAAAATATTGGGATATGGCAATATCAATCTTGGAAATGTCATAATTAAACAAGTAGCTCTGGTCTCAGGACTTAAACACAACCTACTGAGTATAAGTCAAATCTGTGACAGAGGTTATAATGTTGATTTCTTTGAAGAACACTGTGAAGTTGTGAGTAAATCTAAAGGCAAAGTTGTTCTGAAAGGATACAGACGTGGTAACATTTATGAAGCTAAGCTTTCAACAAGTACTGATGGCTCTGCAATCTGTCTGTTAAGTAGAGCATCAATTGAAGAAAGCTGGAATTGGCATAAGAAACTCTCTCAATTAAATTTCAACAATATAAATGAACTGGTCAAGAAAGATCTTGTGAGAGGATTGCCAAACACAGTATTTGCTCCTGATGGTCTTTGTGATTCATGTCAGAAAGCCAAACAAAGAAAATCTTCATTCAAGAGCAAGACTGATTCATCAATTCTTAAGCCTTATCATCTTATACATGTTGATCTATTTGGTCCAGTAAATATCATGTCTATTGCAAAGAAGAAGTATGTGTTGGTCATAGTGGATGAGTTCACCAGATACACATGGGTGTATTTCTTGCACACAAAAAGTGAAACTGCATCTATCTTGATTGATCATGTCAAACAGCTAGATAAAATGGTCAAAGATTCTGTGAAAATTTTAAGGAGTGATAATGGCACTGAGTTCAAGAATTTGATAATGGAAGAGTTCTGCAAAAGCCATGGAATAAAGCAGGAATTTTCTGCTCCTGGAACTTCACAGCAAAATGGAGTTGTTGAAAGGAAGAATAGAACTCTCATTAAAGTTGCACGTACAATGCTTGAAGAAGCAAAGCTTCCAACCTATTTCTGGGCTGAAGCTGTGCAGACTGCTTGTTTTACTCAAAATGCAACACTCATTAACAAGCATGGAAAAACACCATATGAGATGGTGAAGAAAAAGAAGCCAAATCTGAAATATTTTCATGTATTTGGATGCAAGTGTTTTGTTCTCAAGACTCATCCTGAACAGCTATCAAAGTTTGATCTAAAAGCTGATGAAGGAATCTTTGTTGGATATCCACTTTCCACAAAAGCCTTCAGAGTCTATAATTTGAGAGCAAAAGTGGTCATGGAATCTATCAATGTCTCTTTTGATGACAAAAAGATCACTGGTCTTAAAGATTTCATTGACCAAGATCAGCTGAGATTTGAAAATGAAGACTCATATTCTGATACTGAAAATCCTGACAGTCTAAGTCCTGATACTTCAAACTCTGATGGATTAAACTCTGATGTTATTGAAACTGTGGTGACTACGTTAAAGGAAGATGCACCTATGCAGAGGGAGCATACTCAAGATCCTACCACATCTCAAGAAACATCCGAACATGCATCTGGCTCTTCAAGTTCTGATTCGTCAAGTTTTGATAAGCCAAGTTCTGATAGTGCTGAAAATCTAAATACTGAAGAATCCAACTCAGAGAGCATAGTTTCAGGGGGAGCATCAGAAAATGAAAATGAAGATAGCATGGATCATGGGGGAGCATCCAGTTCTAGAGAAAACCTTCCATCTGCAAGGAAGTGGACAAAATCACATACACCTGATTTGATAATTGGAAATCTTGATGCAGGTGTCAGAACTAGAACAGGTACTTCAAATGAGTGTCTTTACAATTCTTTTCTCTCTCAGACTGAGCCAAAGAAAGTGGAAGAAGCTCTTCAAGATGCTGATTGGGTGCAAGCAATGCAGGAAGAGTTGAATGAATTTGAAAGAAACAAAGTCTGGACCCTAGTACCAAGACCAAAGAATAGATCTGTTGTTGGTACAAAGTGGGTATTCAGAAACAAAACTGACAGTGATGGCATAATTACAAGGAATAAGGCAAGGCTGGTTGCAAAAGGATATTCTCAACAGGAGGGAATTGATTATGATGAAACATTTGCACCAGTTGCTAGGTTAGAAGCCATAAGGATATTTTTGGCTTATGCTGCTCACAAAAAGTTTACTGTCTTTCAAATGGATGTGAAAAGTGCTTTTCTCAATGGAGAATTGGAGGAAGAGGTATATGTTGAACAACCTCCAGGTTTTGTAGATACCAAACATCCAGACTATGTCTACAGACTTGACAAAGCACTTTATGGACTTAAGCAAGCTCCTAGAGCATGGTATGAGACTTTAGCTCAGTTTCTTCTGGAAAGTGGATTCAACAGAGGGACAATAGACAAAACACTGTTCTACCTCAACCATGGAAAGGACTTACTTCTGGTCCAGATTTATGTTGATGATATCATTTTTGGATCTACAAATGACAAACTTTGCAAGAAGTTTGCCAAACTAATGCAGTCAAGATATCAGATGAGTATGATGGGGGAACTTAGCTATTTTCTGGGCCTTCAAGTTAAGCAGAATGAGGAAGGCACTTTTATTTGTCAAACCAAGTACACCAGAAACTTGCTAAAGAAATTTGGAATGCAAGATTGTTCAAGTGCATCCACTCCAATGGCCACTGCAACAAAACTGGATAAGGATACCGATAAATCAGTAGATATTACTGACTAAAGAGGTATGATTGGCTCTCTACTCTATCTAACTGCTAGTAGACCTGATATCATGTATGCTACCTGTCTTTGTGCAAGATTTCAAGCAGATCCAAGAGAACCTCACTTAACAGCTGTAAAAAGAATATTTAAGTATCTTAAAGGGACAGCTGCTCTGGGATTATGGTATCCTAGAGAATCAGATTTTAAACTAATAGGTTACTTAGATGCAGATTTTGCAGATTGCAAAATTGACAGGAAAAGCACAAGTGGAAGCTGCCAATTTCTTGGAGGCAGATTGGTTTCTTAGTACAGCAAGAAACAAAAGTCAATTTCCACATCAACTATAGAAGCAGAGTATATTGCTGCAGGAAGCTGTTGTGCACAGATTCTTTGGATGAAGAATCAGTTACTGGATTATGGGTTAACATATTTCAAAATCCCTATTTACTGTGATAATCAAAGTGCTATTGCTATGACAGGTAATCCAGTTCAACACTCAATGACAAAGCACATCAGCATCAGGTACCACTTCATCAGGGAACATGTGGATGAAGGTACAGTGGAATTGCATTTTGTTCCCACAGATCAACAGTTGGCAGATATTGTAATAACCCCAATTTTTGGAAATTTTTGAAACCCTTATGAATAGTGTTTTGCTGAATGAGAAAAATTTTCATGCCACACTATGTAGGGGTTCTGATATGGATATTCTGAGATATTATTAGTACTCTATGAAGTATATAAGTGTATGTAAAGATCGTCAGAATCCAATTCCGAACACTTTGGTTTTTCCCGGAAATCCACTAGATACGGAAAGAATTGAGAAAAAGGTAACAGGATAAAAAGGATTTAAATTAAAGGATTATAAGAGAGGATCATAGAAGGAATACAATATATTGAGAAAGGTTAAGGGAACCTAAGTAATAAGATCCCGGGTATGATCCCTCAAACGATAAACGAGAACGAAAGTTAAGCGAACCGTATAACAGATCAACGGTCATTAGGCAAACAATTAAAAGCTAATCAAAGGGATTAGTGGGGATGATGTCATCCAACCAATAGAAAGAGGACAAAGGAGGGGTGATGACATCACAAAGTGATGTAGGCATGACATGGGAAGGAAGGAGGTGTGGTTGAATGAGAACCACACAAATTCAAGGGCAACAAGGTAATTGACTAAATCAAACAAAAAAAAACCTAGCAACCAAGCAAAACAAATCACAAAACACCAAATCCTCCATTTCTTCATGAAGCTCTCGGCTTCTTTCTTAAGAAATGGGAAGTCCAAGCTCCTCCACTTACTATTTAGCAAGGTAATTATCTAAGCTTCCCCATGGATAGTTACATACTTCCTATAAGTTTAAGCTTCTAATTCCAAGCCAATCTTTTTCTATAAATCATGAAAGAAGATGGTGAATAGTGTTTTTAAGAACTAAAATTTGTGTTCTTGAAGTTTTGTTTAGATTAAGCTTGGATAAGGGCTTTAAAGGTGATTCCAAGCCATTCTCTTGATTCTCCACTCTCCAAGGAAGGTATAAACTACAAACCCTAGCTTTAGTTTTGAGTAATTAGGATTGAATGTGTTTGATATAGCATATGTGAAGCATGATGCTTGATTGGTTGAAGTTTGGTTGAGTTTGTAGAGATTAGTTGGGTTTGTTGCATTGTTGGAGTTGTAAATCTTGGTAATTAGTTAAAGAACCTAAGTAAAGCTTTTAGTTCATGTGAGGAATAAGTATAAATGGTTAATGTGGATTTGTTGGGGCTGTTATGATGTGGTTTGGAGGGATATTGGTTGTATGATTGATTTGGGGTTGATTTGTGGTTGGTATTGAATGGTTTAAAATTTGGGAAATCGCGTAAACATAGCCGTCGTAACGTCCGATTTTCTGTAGACTGTTTTTGTGCATAACATTAGGACCCGAGAAACCCCTGCTAGATTATGACCACTGCCATGTTTAGATAGCTCATGTTACGAGCTTCGTTTTGATATGTAGTTCGTTCGATTCCGATGCACGGTTTAGGAGAAATGACCGTTTCAAGTAACGGCGTTTCGCGAACGAAACTTTTCCCCTCGCCTTACTTTGAAGCATAGGTTAAAGACCAAAAAGGGTTAATTAATGTATGAAACATTTATGGTAAGTGTTTTAGGCAGTTGGTAAGACACTCGCGAAGGAATCGCTTTAACACTCGTAAAGGTTAAATTATTAAAAATGGTGGAGCCGAGGGTACCCGAGTGACTTAAGCGAATCAATGAGCGCAAAACAAGCGTTAGAGTCTAAGTTAGTTAAAGTATAGATTTACAAGTGATTTTGGTTTAATTCCAACTTACTTGTTGTTTATAGGTTACCAGACTCGTCCCGAGCCTTTTATCACCCCAAGTCGCTCAGGCAAGTATTCTATCCGTTATACTGTTGTTGTGATGTATACATTTGTATATGCATGATCTTGCGATAAATGCATATTGGTTATTTAGCAAATTCTTGCGATATATTGTAGCATGTGATATGGTATATATGCATGCCTGTTTCATATTCTTGAAATATATATCTGTTGGTTCAGTTGATAATACCTATGCTAGAGAATAGCGGTAACTTGCATATACCCTTAGTATAGGGACCCAAAGGTGAAAATATTTTCTAAAAACCGGGAGTCGAGGATCCCGAGTAATCTTGTATATATGGATATGGATATATATATATATATTTATATATATATATGGTTATAGTTTTCCAAACTATTAATCGAATAAGGTTTATTCGATAACTTTAGCTTTATTTTATTATTGAATATTATTTTGAATATTCATTCGAGGGCTTATGACTCCTTTTATTTTATTATTTGAATATTATTTGAATATTCATTCGAGGGCTTATGACTCATTTTATATTATTTAATGAATATTATTTGAATATTCATTTGAGGATCTATGACTCCGATTATTTGCTGAAATATATTCTTTATTTTATTAAAGAATAAGGTGTTAATAATCAAACTTATTTTCGATTATTCAAATAAAGATAATACTTTCATATAAGTATATCTTTGGTTATTTAATACTCGTTTCAAGTATAAGTTTTAATACTTCTACTTCAATTATTTTTATAAAGATTATTCTTTATGGGAATATTATTTAAATAATAATATTCAGTCATTTTCTAAATATTATGGGGACTGATTTACTTCATTAAATCAGCTTTACTCCAAACACTCTATAAAGTGTTTTCGAGTCTTCAAAATGATTTTTTAAAGTTAGAGCGGATCCCAAAACTCATTTTTATATTTAAGATCTTCCTTTTTTAAGGGGATTTAAATACTCGCTCAAAACCTGGGGAATCCGGCTCTGTGGTGTATTTTATATTCGCAACGAGGTTGCAGTTTTGGTAAATGAATTGATTACTTGCCCAATGTTCGGGAAGTAAGCCCATCTAATTGAGTCGGCATAAGCGATAGGCCGGGGTACGGTCTATGAATGTGTAAGTGGCTGGGTGGCAGTCCATCAACGCGTGAGGGGCCGGGTAACGGTCTAGCGCGAGGTCCTAATGCGGCCAGGGTGATGACCGGTGAGGAATTCATCCATCTACAGTAGAAAAGGTTACTTATTGGTATCTTTGCCTGATCAGCAAGATATCTGGTTTATGCCAAAATTCTTTTCCTTTCCAAAATTCATTGGATGTTTCAAACTCTGTTCATACTTTACATAACAGAGGTTCCAGGAAATGTTTAAGAGATATATATATGTGGATATATATATATATCGGGACTAAATAAAGTATCTCGTAACTTTATTTCATTCAATAATATTTCAAAGATTGAATCTATTCAAATCTTGTCTTGTAGTCTCATCTATGTGATGAACTTTTAAAGCTGATTATAACTTGAACGGTGGTAGTTCAAGTAGTATTGGGAAAGATATAAGTATATTGGGGTATTTGGTAACCTCATCTTTTAAACTTATATCTAATTAATAATTGTCTTATGAATGACAAAGATTTTCAGAAAAACGTTGAAACAAGGTTAGATATATGAGATCACCTTGCAACGATATTTTTTTATACAGTTATACACTGGGACTTTGTGTATATTATGCATGGAAGAGGACTTCCAATATTTTGAAAAGTATATATGTATATATACTGAATATTTTGCGACTTCATCGCATTAAGATATCAAACTTGGTTCATTTCTTTTGACCAAGACTTTCATGAGTATTATGAGTAGGCTCATATATTGTAAATCATTATACATATTATTTTGGTGGGCTTGCTGCTCACCCTTGCTTTATTTCTTCATTACACAACAACAGTTAGGAAAGATGGCCAGACTCCAGCAGACCCAGCGCAAGCGCGTGGGAAGCGTCCCGCGTCTTCCCGTTGATGTTGTAGCTGCTATAGCTGCAGAGGTAGATCTATTGTAGATCAGACCATCTACTTTTGAGAATCAATTATGTATAATTATAACTTGTGGCAGATAATGGCAATTAACTGTAAATTTATCAAGTAATCATTTTGGGTTGTAATAACTTTTAAATTGTGGATTCAAAGACTTGTACTTATTTAAATTTCATCTCTGAGACTATAACGGGTTGTGGTGTGTGTTAGTGTGGGGTCACAGCATAAGGTTATTTATTATTAATTAAGTGAAGTGATATTGTGGAAAGAAAGACCGTGACGACCCGGATCCCCGACCCCGGATCTGGGGGTGTTACAGAAATGGTATCAGAGCTAAGCGTTATAAACCTCAGAGATGATGGGACGTTAAGATAATAAGTTAACTAAGATAATAAGAACTCTTGCCAAGTTCATAGTCGGGCTACCTAACATAGTACTGACAGTTAAAACCCTTATGGGAACCCTTATAAATATCGTGATAGGAGCGTAGTTCGTTATCGTATATGGTAGCGGGACTCCGAACCCTGAGGTTGAGGAGCAACAGCGCGATGATGTTTTATTACTAATTGGAGATCGGATTGTGGATCCGATAGAGCGTCCTAACGCAGGACCGGATGATGTTGATATTGAGGATGTTGTCCTAGAAGGGATAGTTGCTGAGGAGGATCCCATGGAGGATCCTGACAAGAATGGATAAAGGACCACTGATGAATTGATGACCATGGTTAGGTCAACTACCAGAGGTAGGATTGGTCGATCACTACCGGAGGTTCGTTCAAGTTTGTAAAGATAGTAGCCCCCTTTAACGCGGCTTACTCGTAAGACTGAGAAGTTCGAATGGACAAAGAAATGCGAGAACAGCTTTCAAGAACTGAAGCAGAGGTTGGTGATGGCCCCTATGCTGGCGTTGCCGGATGGAAAAAGGAGATTTTGTGATTTGTAAGTGACGCTTCGCATAAAGAATTAGGGTGCTTCTTAGCACAGCAAGATAATCGCGTCTGCGTCAAGACAATTAAGGTAATATGAAATTCGATATCCCCGCCCATGAGCTTAGGCTCGGGGCAATAGTTTTACCCTAAAGATTGGAGGCACTACTTGTATGGAGAGAAGTGCGAGAATTACCTAAGCCATAAGTGCTCTAGTACATTCTTACATAGAAAGAGCTCAACATACGCCAGAGGTGGCGGTTAGAGCTAATCAAGAATTATGATTGGGAGATTCTTTATCATTCGGGGAAAGCCAATATGGTGGCTGATGCCCTTAGTAAAAAGGAGAGACTCAAGATGATAATGTCTTTGGGAGAAGTGATAAGAGATTTTGAGAAAATGGAAATAGAAGTGAAGGTAACCGGAGCCGGTACCTAAAAGCTGTTTGAGATTGCAATACAGCCCGAATTATTGGAAAAGGTCATATTGTGCCAGAAAAAGTTATGAGTGAAGGCAGAGAGCCAACAATTAGATAAAAGATTAATATCGAGAAAGATGATAAGGGAATAATGAGGTATTCCTATAGAATTTGGGTTCCGAAAGTTCAAGAGCGTAAGGATGAGAACTTAGATGAGAGCCATAGTTTGAGGAATAAGATTTAGAGCAAACCCTGAACGTGATAGTCAGGGAGGTCGCCATCAAGATAGAAGGAACCCATGACATAATGGAGTGGAAAATGAGGATTTTAAATTAAAAGATGACCCCAATTATGGGGAGTAGGATGAAACATTTCATACTAAGGAAACAGAAAGTCGAGTAAGGAAAGGAGACCCGAGACGGTACTCCTATACGGCAATTCATGGACCTGTCTAAAAAGAACTTAGACTATTATCCCCAACCACCACCCTGAGGAGACAGTGCGGTGAGAAATTCTTTCAGGACCTTTAAGTCGCTAAGCTCTCAGAGTTCCATGGAACAAGCTGACCCAGCCGAGGCAAGAGCCTGGATAAAGGAAATATAGGAATTATTTGAGATTCTAAATGATTGATGAATCACAAAAGACTATTTTGTCACTTACCCTCCTAAGAGAGAGACCACCCGCTGGTGAAAGACCAAGAAAGGCACGGAGCCAGAGGTTATGATAAACTGATTAAAGTTCAGCCAATTGTTTTCGGGAAAGTAATTCCCAAGGTTATGGAGAGAGTGTAAAAGCTTTAGAGCCAGAACAAAGGCAGACGAGTATGATGAATTGTGAATTTAAGTTGTAAAAGTTGTCAAGATTCGTTCTAAGGGCACGAATCCAGGATGACGGGATGTTTGAAATCAATGCTTATGTTGTGTTGGTTCATGAAATAATGATAAGAGAAAGGAAAATAAAAAGAAATTGAAGTGGAAAGGAATATAACGGCAATAGAGTTTGAGGTATGATAAGGGAGTTGGGTATGAGGAAACCCTAACGACTCGTAGCAATAGAAATAGAAAAGTATGCATTCGTCAGGATGATGATGATCCACCATGAGTTAAAATTGATGGTTGAAGGCATAAGAGATACATATATTGTACCCCCTTTAAGTTGGGAGGATTCGAGGAAACCTTGAGATAGTTCGAAGGATAAATATTGAGACACGGATAGACTGAGGAGACAAGAAAGTAAGAAATCAGGAAAAAATTGGATGAAGGAAGTGACCTTCAATAATGTGAAATGTAAGACCGGTGGCTCGAGACCCAGAAAGGGAGACGCCAGGTATGAGAGATATCCCAACATTGAGATGACTGTTGAGATAAACAACAAAAGTAAATAAGGAATTATTAAGAAGAGGTTCGCGTTGAACATGACCAATATCTTCCAGAACATCCATGTTATCATTACCAAATCAGGAAAGAAAAGCGGATGACCATTGTTATCTTTTGGAAGCCATATGGATTGACCTCAATATGAATAAGGATGCTATTATGAAGTTAGGTATAGACTATCGAGGTGGGAATGATGAATATGATAATCTATCAAGGATATATGACTTGATTTATTCGTGGAAGGATGCAGGTACCTTTTAAAGGTGGAATTAAGGATAGAACATTGGTAACTTAAAATGAATCCTAGGGGACTGCATAAAGGTTGGCATGTCACCCTTAATAGGGACAGTATGAGTTTTGACAGTATGATTTGGAAAGGGTTAATGTAGCAACAACCTTTAAGAATCAGTGGAGAAATTTTTCAGAAGTATATAGACAATGGTTCTAGTAATAGTAATGGTATTTTAATATGCCCTGTATCTAGGGAATACAGGAGGAACGATTGAAGGATAACCTTAGAGGTTTTACAAGGAGAAAGGTAATATTCAAAATTTTCAAGAATAGAAATGTTGATAAAGGAAATATGACGTAATTATAATGTTGCCAAGTGGGGCACGTGTTAAACCACGAGAAAGTATGGATCGAACCAGTAATGGTCGAAATTATTCAGGGCAATTAGGACTTAAGATAAAAGATGTTCTAATTATGATTGAGAGTCAGTCATGACAGTGATTAACCTCTAAAGACTGAGGCAATAACTTATGGAAAAATGGTGATTTTTTTTTACTCATCAGATTTTAAGGAAAGCATTTTCACATAAGCTGTGATTGAAATAAGGTAGAAAATTTATTTGGAGATGGTTAAAGTGACATTGACTGTAAGGAAATTTTACTATCAGGAAAGGCCAAAGAGGTGGCCGACACTTTAAAGGTAAGAGGATAATTATAGGCGCTTGTGCCAAAAGAATACAGTGATGATGGTTAAAACTGTGAAGGTTGTATTATGGTTTGGAAGATTGACATTCCTTCTGATGACTGTGCAATACCCAGCCGTAATAGTAGTTGGTAAAGGTTTAATTCGTGTAATCGCCATGAGCGGGCTATCTATCTTAGAAGGTCCTATCTTGAGATAAGCCAGGACCATGTTTCAAAAAGGACTAAACGAACCTTTGAGTTAAGTCTTCTATTTAAGGCATATGACTAAGAATGGTATTAACCTGCTATCGTTGCTTTGATTGAAACTCTTCTGCAATTTTATCTACTTCATGTCATGAAAGTACGTCAGAGTTTGGAGTGTTCTTCATGAATTGTGATTGGTGGTTATGTTAACTCCTTAGGAGAATTAGATACAAGATGTATGGACTCCGTATAGTTAGATATTAAGATTTTATGGAAAAGTGAATGACGACAGTAGGTCAGTGGTGGACCATAGTAAGGCAGCAATGATTCTGCGAGTAATGAGCTGATTACAACCGTGAGAGTTGTATTGGAATGGGTGTTGAGATTGAGTACCACTAATCGGGTCGTGGTAGTGTATAAGTTATCATTGATAGACTAATTAAGTAGAGTATCTACCTAGTGAATTATTATTCTTTCTTATCAATAGAGAGTCATATTATTATACGAGGAAGGTTACGGTGCAAGCATAGAATTCTAGTAACGATGATATCTAGAATGAGATCCCAGATTCGATTTTCGATATCGAGGGAGTTTCAAAGGTGATTGTGTATAAGCTCGAGGAAGAGCATGGGTCCATAGAATGATGGACGGAATAGAAATATTTAGGCATGGGAAATGCGATGCTATAATACTTGATGTTGATATAAATACATATATGTTTTGTTCTTCTATGACAAACCTCTATAGTTCAGAGGTAGGTTCCAAGCCAGATATATTGTGGCAGTATATTTTTTTCATATATACAATTCTCTTCAGTTCATTCTTTTCTCTTCTTTTCATTTCATGTAAGCTGAGAAGAACAACCCTTCCAAAAGGGGAGGTATTGCCGAATGACTATCTATCTGTGTGATAGAAGCCGAGTAGGATACCAGCTATTGTTTAATTGCTTGTCAAGTACTAAAGGTTGGCCACCTTCTGTACTAACTATGCGATATAACAAGTGTTCATGATCATAGTGATCTCTCAACAAATTCCTTTACTTCTATATGATTGATCAAATTTTGGAAAATAGAAACAACTGAAAAAGGAGTAATAAAGTGGTGGTAGTATGCGGAATGGGAACACATTCGTGATACTAAGGTTGACGTGGTTATTAAAAGGTTATAGAACGCTAACGAGCAAAAGTATAACCAGTATAATATTAGGAACGGAAGGTAGTAGCGATTACGAACTAGATAAGAATGGGTATTGAGAAGCAGAAGCTCTAATGCTAAAAGCAATAATGAGAGTCTGTGCAATAGACTTGAAAGAATTTGGAATGATCACTTAATTCGGATTGAGTTATCTTACGACAATAGATCATATGTCATTATCGAGATGTCGCCTTATGAGATCCTTGAGGGAAGACAATGTTGATCTCCCTTATGTTAGGATGAAGTTGTAGAGCGCAAGATGCTCGGACCCGCAGTAGTCCAAAGGACCAAGGATATGATAGATCTAATCAGAGGACGGCTGGTAGTAGCCCAAGATGGTCATGATAAGTATGTTGATTTGACACGAAAGGATAAAGAGTATGAAATAGGGGACCTAGTAATGTTATAGGTATCCCTTGGAAAGGATTGATGAGGTTCGGAAAGAAAGGAAAGCTAAGTCTACAATTTGTTGGACCCTTGGCTATATTAAGACATTTGGGAAGTTAACATATGAGCTAGCCCTAACCCCGAACATGTAGCAGGTCGTAACGTGTTTCACGTATCAATGTTAAGGAAGTGTAATTCAGATGCCAGATAAATAGAGGCATATGAGCGCATAGATATGCAACCCGACGTAACCTATATGGAGCAACCAGGAAGGGTTATAGAGTGAAAAGGAACAAGTGCTTAGGAGAAGGATTATCAAACTAGGCAGAGTTTGGTGGTAGAACCACAATGTGGGAAAATGTACTCGAGAGTTAGAAAGTGTAATGCTAAGAAAGTATCCCCATTTGTTTTCTATTTGATTCCGGGACGGAATCCTTTTAAGGAGGGGAGACTGTAATAACCCCAATTTTTGGAAATTTTTGAAACCCTTATGAATAGTGTTTTGCTGAATGAGAAAACTTTTCATGCCACACTATGTAGGGGTTCTGATATGGATATTCTGAGATATTATTAGTACTCTATGAAGTATATAAGTGTATGTAAAGATCGTCAGAATCCAATTCCGAACACTTTGGTTTTTCCCGGAAATCCACTAGATACGGAAAGAATTGAGAAAAAGGTAACAGGATAAAAAGGATTTAAATTAAAGGATTATAAGAGAGGATCATAGAAGGAATACAATATATTGAGAAAGGTTAAGGGAACCTAAGTAATAAGATCCCGGGTATGATCCCTCAAACGATAAACGAGAACGAAAGTTAAGCGAACCGTATAACAGATCAACGGTCATTAGGCAAACAATTAAAAGCTAATCAAAGGGATTAGTGGGGATGATGTCATCCAACCAATAGAAAGAGGACAAAGGAGGGGTGATGACATCACAAAGTGATGTAGGCATGACATGGGAAGGAAGGAGGTGTGGTTGAATGAGAACCACACAAATTCAAGGGCAACAAGGTAATTGACTAAATCAAACAAAACAAAAACCTAGCAACCAAGCAAAACAAATCACAAAACACCAAATCCTCCATTTCTTCATGAAGCTCTCGGCTTCTTTCTTAAGAAATGGGAAGTCCAAGCTCCTCCACTTACTATTTAGCAAGGTAATTATCTAAGCTTCCCCATGGATAGTTACATACTTCCTATAAGTTTAAGCTTCTAATTCCAAGCCAATCTTTTTCTATAAATCATGAAAGAAGATGGTGAATAGTGTTTTCAAGAACTAAAATTTGTGTTCTTGAAGTTTTGTTTAGATTATGCTTGGATAAGGGCTTTAAAGGTGATTCCAAGCCATTCTCTTGATTCTCCACTCTCCAAGGAAGGTATAAACTACAAACCCTAGCTTTAGTTTTGAGTAATTAGGATTGAATGTGTTTGATATAGCATATGTGAAGCATGATGCTTGATTGGTTGAAGTTTGGTTGAGTTTGTAGAGATTAGTTGGGTTTGTTGCATTGTTGGAGTTGTAAATCTTGGTAATTAGTTAAAGAACCTAAGTAAAGCTTTTAGTTCATGTGAGGAATAAGTATAAATGGTTAATGTGGATTTGTTGGGGCTGTTATGATGTGGTTTGGAGGGATATTGGTTGTATGATTGATTTGGGGTTGATTTGTGGTTGGTATTGAATGGTTTAAAATTTGGGAAATCGCGTAAACATAGCCGTCGTAACGTCCGATTTTCTGTAGACTGTTTTTGTGCATAACATTAGGACCCGAGAACCCCCTGCTAGATTATGACCACTGCCATGTTTAGATAGCTCATGTTACGAGCTTCGTTTTGATATGTAGTTCGTTCGATTCCGATGCACGGTTTAGGAGAAACGACCGTTTCAAGTAACGGCGTTTCGCGAACGAAACTTTTCCCCTCGCCTTACTTTGAAGCATAGGTTAAAGACCAAAAAGGGTTAATTAATGTATGAAACATTTATGGTAAGTGTTTTAGGCAGTTGGTAAGACACTCGCGAAGGAATCGCTTTAACACTCGTAAAGGTTAAATTATTAAAAATGGTGGAGCCGAGGGTACCCGAGTGACTTAAGCGAATCAGTGAGCGCAAAACAAGCGTTAGAGTCTAAGTTAGTTAAAGTATAGATTTACAAGTGATTTTGGTTTAATTCCAACTTACTTGTTGTTTATAGGTTACCAGACTCGTCCCGAGCCTTTTATCACCCCAAGTCGCTCAGGCAAGTATTCTATCCGTTATACTGTTGTTGTGATGTATACATTTGTATATGCATGATCTTGCGATAAATGCATATTGGTTATTTAGCAAATTCTTGCGATATATTGTAGCATGTGATATGGTATATATGCATGCCTGTTTCATATTCTTGAAATATATATCTGTTGGTTCAGTTGATAATACCTATGCTAGAGAATAGCGGTAACTTGCATATACCCTTAGTATAGGGACCCAAAGGTGAAAATATTTTCTAAAAACCGGGAGTCGAGGATCCCGAGTAATCTTGTATATATGGATATGGATATATATATATATATTTATATATATATATGGTTATAGTTTTCCAAACTATTAATCGAATAAGGTTTATTCGATAACTTTAGCTTTATTTTATTATTGAATATTATTTTGAATATTCATTCGAGGGCTTATGACTCCTTTTATTTTATTATTTGAATATTATTTGAATATTCATTCGAGGGCTTATGACTCAGTTTATATTATTTAATGAATATTATTTGAATATTCATTTGAGGATCTATGACTCCGATTATTTGCTGAAATATATTCTTTATTTTATTAAAGAATAAGGTGTTAATAATCAAACTTATTTTCGATTATTCAAATAAAGATAATACTTTCATATAAGTATATCTTTGGTTATTTAATACTCGTTTCAAGTATAAGTTTTAATACTTCTACTTCAATTATTTTTATAAAGATTATTCTTTATGGGAATATTATTTAAATAATAATATTCAGTCATTTTCTAAATATTATGGGGACTGATTTACTTCATTAAATCAGCTTTACTCCAAACACTCTATAAAGTGTTTTCGAGTCTTCAAAATGATTTTTTAAAGTTAGAGCGGATCCCAAAACTCATTTTTATATTTAAGATCTTCCTTTTTTAAGGGGATTTAAATACTCGCTCAAAACCTGGGGAATCCGGCTCTGTGGTATATTTTATATTCGCAACGAGGTTGCAGTTTTGGTAAATGAATTGATTACTTGCCCAATGTTCGGGAAGTAAGCCCATCTAATTGAGTCGGCATAAGCGACAGGCCGGGGTACGGTCTATGAATGTGTAAGTGGCTGGGTGGCAGTCCATCAACGCGTGAGGGGCCGGGTAACGGTCTAGCGCGAGGTCCTAATGCGGCCAGGGTGATGACCGGTGAGGAATTCATCCATCTACAGTAGAAAAGGTTACTTATTGGTATCTTTGCCTGATCAGCAAGATATCTGGTTTATGCCAAAATTCTTTTCCTTTCCAAAATTCATTGGATGTTTCAAACTCTGTTCATACTTTACATAACAGAGGTTCCAGGAAATGTTTAAGAGATATATATATGTGGATATATATATATCGGGACTAAATAAAGTATCTCGTAACTTTATTTCATTCAATAATATTTCAAAGATTGAATCTATTCAAATCTTGTCTTGTAGTCTCATCTATGTGATAAACTTTTGAAGCTGATTATAACTTGAACGGTGGTAGTTCAAGTAGTATTGGGAAAGATATAAGTATATTGGGGTATTTGGTAACCTCATCTTTTAAACTTATATCTAATTAATAATTGTCTGATGAATGACAAAGATTTTCAGAAAAACGTTGAAACAAGGTTAGATATATGAGATCACCTTGCAACGATATTTTTTTATACAGTTATACACTGGGACTTTGTGTATATTATGCATGGAAGAGGACTTCCAATATTTTGAAAAGTATATATGTATATATACTGAATATTTTGCGACTTCATCGCATTAAGATATCAAACTTGGTTCATTTCTTTTGACCAAGACTTTCATGAGTATTATGAGTAGGCTCATATATTGTAAATCATTATACATATTATTTTGGTGGGCTTGCTACTCACCCTTGCTTTATTTCTTCATCACACAACAACAGTTAGGAAAGATGGCCAGACTCCAGCAGACCCAGCGCAAGCGCGTGGGAAGCGTCCCGCGTCTTCCCGTTGATGTTGTAGCTGCTATAGCTGCAGAGGTAGATCTATTGTAGATCAGACCATCTACTTTTGAGAATCAATTATGTATAATTATAACTTGTGGCAGATAATGGCAATTAACTGTAAATTTATCAAGTAATCATTTTGGGTTGTAATAACTTTTAAATTGTGGATTCAAAGACTTGTACTTATTTAAATTTCATCTCTGAGACTATAACGGGTTGTGGTATGTGTTAGTGTGGGGTCACAGCATAAGGTTATTTATTATTAATTAAGTGAAGTGATATTGTGGAAAGAAAGACCGTGACGACCCGGATCCCCGACCCCGGATCTGGGGGTGTTACAGATATCTTCACAAAACCATTATGTGAAGCTACTTTTACAAGATTGGTAAATAAACTTGGAATGGTTTCAGGTTCTTTCTCTAAGTCTGCTTAGACTTGTTCTGTGTTATCAGACTTTATGCTCAGTATTTAAAGAATTAATCTCATTGTGTATTCTGTGCTTAATTGATAAATGTCTTTAAGTACTGACTGTTGTCTGATATATGTTTCTAAACTCTGATAAGTGATATGTCTGTTCTAGTACCTATTCGATCCTATGAGGATAACTGTGCTAGATACTGACCTAGTAGTCTTCAATAAATAAATGATTCCATGGAAGAAGTAATTATTTCAGTGGAAATCTTATGACACTAGCAAATTCTGATAACTGAGCTTAATTAAGTTCACTTTGTATATCTTATTACTAAGTCACAAATTAGAATAATGCTAATCATCTGTTAAGTTCTGATACTAGTAAAACTGCTGAATGTACTAAGTGCTGATAGACCTCTCTTATCAAAAGAAAAAGCAAAAAGATCAAAGATTAAAATCAGGTACTCCTTTGAGATCTAGAGTAAAAATGTGGAAGGGACGACCCAAGTGCATTGCTGGTATTAAGTAAATATGCATCAGAAAAGCAAAATATTTTCTTGGTGACTTTTCACACTCTATGATTACTGGAGAAATACTCTGAAAATAGCATAAATTCTGATAAACAGTCGTGACTCACTTACACTGAGAAGCCACTGTAAAATAGAATTTCAAAAGATGCATAAAATTAGCACAAAACAGTTGAGGTGGACTCAAGCATAAACTCATTCTTCAGTAGGTTTCAGGAGAATGACAGATCTTTAGCAAAATTTTAGTTATGCCTTATTTCTAAGATGTACTGAAGTGAATCAGACTTTACTCTTTGTCTGTTTTTAGCTTAATGCACACACTAATCACTCCATCTGAATGATGAAAATTTCTGTGGTGGTCTATGTTATTTTAGATAAACAGTCATTGTGTCATTATTGCAAAAAATTCTGAGGACAAGTTCTCAGTTACACGTTTTGATGATTAAGTTCTGACGTCTATAACTCAGAACTTGTATGAGTATTTACTAAGATGGGCATTCCTTTTTCGAGTGAAGAAATTATGTTCTGATGACTGCTAAGTTCTGGTATAGGTCTAAGTTCTGATTTCTCAGTCTAATCCTTTACTTGGCTTATCTGTGAATAAAATTTGGTAACAGTCTCAGTTCGAACTAGAATATGTTGAAGTGGAAGAGTAATAGTCACTATGATTAGGATTAATGGTATTTTTCCTTGAACAGTCCACTGTTTCTTGTGTCTTGTGCGGTCTAGACCATGATTCCTCTTTCCAATGACTGTTATTCTTTTTCAAAGTCTAGGGAGACGAGGTAGAATTAATTCTACCTGTCAACATTAAATATCTTTGCGTCTCTTGGCATTCTCTTGCCTATATAAGCAACCACTTCACATCAGTCTTTCCATCACATTCTTCTCACACACTTATCCTCCTTCTTCTATCAAAAACACAATGGTTCGATACAACATGTTTTTGAACAACCAAACCTTCACAATGGAGCTAAGTTGTGCCGACTGGCAGCAGGAGTGGCATGTAACAGCCATTCCTGAGGAGATCTGGGATTCTGTCCTACAGGAGTTGCTAACTCACCTCATATTCTTCTATATGGATTACCATCGCCATCTAGAGCGATTGGAGGAGGAAAGGCGGGAAGCTATTCGTCAGCAAGAGCGAATCATACGACTCGCCATCTTGTTCGTCGAAGATAGGAAGAGGAAGATGACTTAATCTCGTCTTCTTCCTGTTCTTCTTCATCATCAGCTTTGTCAGGCTTCTTAGCTAGGACTAAAGCTGTTGACGTTAGGATTAGAAGCTTAGGGAAAATCTTGTATTGATGTAATTTCCATTTCATAAATGTATTGACTTGATATATTAATGAAAATTGTTTTTACTTCAAGATTTTGTCTCTGAGTTATTTTATCTTCTGTTGATAAATCCTGATTGATATTCTGATGACCATTTAAATTTTGTTTTTAATTAAGTTCTGATTCATTTTCAGCACTTACTCATCTAAATTATCTTGGTCATTTTCATGTGATGTATTTTCAGAATATTAATGTTGCAGTGAAAAATAATTCAATCAGTGCTAACGGGTTAAATTTTGAATTAAAATTGTTTCCATTGATAAATGGAACAGTTTTTTTCCTTGAAACTCGGCAAATGGGTAAGTCATGATTACTATTTTCTCGAGCCCAGTAACTATCCATTATTACTGCATGTCTGACAGGTGTCCAACGGTAATATTTTTTTTGTATAAGTACAGTAGAGAGAAGATTTCTTTAATCTTTTTAATTTCTTCATCTTTTATCTCTCTTCTTACTTTTACTCTCCTTCACTTACTTTTTCCGTTGTGTTCATACAGACATTATATCAAACACCTAACAGGCATACTTAATTCTCAATTTTTTCACATGGCACCAAAGGATTTAATCATTGATGGAGCAAAGTTTGTTCCAAACAACTATGCTGCAATTCTTGATCATGCTGAAGCTCCATCTGAATTGCACTTTGTGCAAGATCTTCTTGCACATAGTGAGGTTGGGTACGCCTTAACTCAGCCTGAATTATTTTCAAGTCAACAAGTTCTGAGGTTCTGGAGGACTGGCGTTTTTGATGATGGTGGTAACCGTGGAACTCCCAGTATTATCTTCCAAGTGGGTGATTCATCTTTTGTAGTCACTCCTGGTACAGTACGCAGGGCTTTACATCTTCCAGAGGATTGTACTTTCTCAGTTCCAGAGGACTCAGCCCTTCGGGAGTTAATGGCTGAATTGGGATATGAAAAGAGTCTGACAAAACTTGGACAGTTGAAACGGGCTAATATCAGAAGAGAATGGAGTTTCTTCTTTGATTGCATCACCAAAGCCTTTGGGAACAAATGTTCAAATTTTGATGCTATCCCAATTCTGAGTCAGCACATAGGGTATGCTATTATCCATCAAACTCATTTTGATTTTGCAACTGGAATAATTGGTTTTATTGGGGATAGGATGACAGAGGATCGAGATGTTGTTTATTTTGCTAGATTCTGTCAACTTATTTACACTTACTGTACTGATGAACCTCATTTAGTCAGCACTCAAACCCCACCTTTTAAGGTTACAAAAAGGTACTTTAATGATCTGGTAAATGCTGATACTAAGAAGAAAATGTTTAGACCATTACAGATTCCTAAGTCTGTAAAACAGATCCTGGTAAATACTGAACCTGATACCTATTGATCTGTTTACTCTGATGTCCAACCACCTCCAACCACCCAAAATCCATCAACCTCAGTACCTACCTCTCATTCTACTCAACCTACCCTCAGAACTTATCTCCAATCCTATCTCTCCACTTCACAGACTGCTCAACCTTCTTCTTCAGCACCTACTGTGAAGCCTACATCCTCTAAGCCAAAGAGAACAAAGACTGTTCCTCAAACACCTCAAAAGAGGAGGAGATTTACTTTGAGAGATGAATCAGATTCTGAGTAACAGATTCCTTCTTCAGAACCTGTGGTAGTTGAAGCTGAGAAAGCAACTTCTCAGAAGGATTCTAAAATTGGGGGTTCTAGGCTTCTCAAGAGGCTTAGACGTATGATAGTTCCTGAAACTCCCAAGGAATCCAAATCAACAAGGAAGTACAAGAAACAGAGGGCACAAAGGCCAGTTTTAGATGATGAGGAGGAAGCAGCTAAGAAAGGGGATCAGGAATCTCTGATCTCATAAGGCAAGGAATTTGCTCCAGTCACTTCTTCTCCATCAACTCCATCTCAGGAAGTTGTATCTGACAAGGCTAACTCACCATCTGTGTCTCTTGTTGATCCAGGCACAAGTGCTGAAATTGATATTCAGAACTTGGTTGTGCCTGCAATTCTTTTCTTAGAAGCTCCAACAGTAAATAATCCTTCCACAACACCTGTTACTGATGTTGTTCAAACTCCAGAGTTATCAACAACACCTTCTCTGCATCAAGATGCTGATGATCAGATTTTAGGTGAGCATCAGGATATGGCTGTTGATCAGAACTTAGTATCAGATCAGCAATTAGAGGATGCTGAAGCCTCCATTACTACTCACACTGTTGTCTTATCAGAAGATACTGATTCTTTAAGTTCTGATGCTACAAATGTTGGAGATACTGGTGAAGCTGCTACAACTGTAGATGCTGATGAAGCAGGTCCTTCAGGACATACTCCTCCACCGACTCTTCCTAAGTCTGAACTGGTAAAGGAGTTTGTTATCAGGGATGCACCAGTGCCTTGGAGTGAAACTCCTGCAGGTCAGGAGTGGACTAAGGAATGGAACTCAGTTTCATGTGTTCCAAATGCTTTACATCTTGCTGAGCACTTGACTAAAGCTGATGAAATGTTAAATTCTGATGATTTTAAAACCCAGCTTAGAGTCACTGCATTGAGTACTAAACATCTACAAGGTCTTCATTCCAATACTCATGCAGAGCTACACAAGATTCAGGAGAACTTTATCAAACGAGAACAAGTTTGGAAAATTGATAAGAAAAAGTTCTTCCAACCTACCATTGATAGGATTGCTTATATTGAGAAAACTCAAGAGAAACAACAAGCTCAGATTGATCAAATTCTGACAAATCAAGTTTCTCAGCAATCGCAACTTACTGAAATCCAGACCTCAGTGGAACTACTTATCTCTCTTTTATTACCTGCTGATGCCAAAAAGGGGGAGAAGGTAATTAAGTCCAAATGCACAACCAACAAGACACTGCAAGGAAAGGATGATGGAAAAGATGACCAAGGAACCTCTGGAATAGGTAGTGGTCATAGTCAAGGTAGAAGGTTTACATCAAGACAAGCTAGTCACAGAACAAGTTCTGATACTGGGAAAAGAATAAGTTCTGCTGCTGGTAAAAGGATAAGTTCTGATGAACTTCTAGATCTTGATGAGGAAATGTCAAGACAGTTATTTCTTCAAGAAAATCCAGGGATGGACTTGGAAAGTTTAAAGGAAGAAGAAGCCAGACTTAAATCAGAGAAAGTCACATCTAAATCTGAAGCTTCTGGTAAAAAGTCACTTCCAAAACCTAAAGGCATTGTGATCAAAGAAAGGACACATACTGAAGCAACTTTGGCTAGATCACAACCACAGATAGATCCAAGATCCAAGGGTAAAGAAAAGGTTGGTGAACCTATCAAGCCTTATGTACCTCCTGAAGAAGAAGAAATTACTGATGGAAAATATGATCTTGCTCTGACTATAAGAAAAGTTCTTAAAACAACCTCTGACATGGCTCAAGTTGTTCAGAGTCAAGAAATTGTAAGTTCTGATATTCAGAAGAAGCAAGTAACCTCTGACAGTGCTCAAGTTAACTTGATATCAGAAAATAGATCAAAGACACTCCTACCAGAATTCACTAAAGCAAAACATACTCAATCTTTGAAGACTACTGCAAGTGGTTTTGAAGCAAGAGTAGTTACTGGAAAGGAAGCTAGAGATAAAACTGGATTGGGAAGTGCTGATGAAAGAAGAGTACACAACACTACCAATGATCCAACTTCCTTGAGTGAACCAGGTATTGGAGCAACTCCTGAGAGATTGAATCAACTGGAATCTGTACAGATGGTTTACCATACCTACTTGAAAGAATACATCATGTTGTATTTCATGACAGATGGTAGGGTTTATCATATAAGACAAAATGCCATTCCTTTGAAGTATTTTGAAGAATTGGAGCATGTACTTTTCTTACTTCAAGTGGATGACAGAATAACAGAGACTGCTGCAAACTACTTAAAAGAACAGATTCAGAGACAGAAAAGGCTTTATTCTGTTAAGTCTGACAGCATATATGTTCCAAAGTACAGAGATCACAATGGTGATATTGTTGATATGAAGCCTAATACTGCACAGATCAGAACGTATCTTGGTATTAAGGGACTTGAATTCAATCTTGAGTCTGACAAAGCTTATGTCATAAGACTAGATCAGGAGTTAAGGAAAGCAAAGATTAATGATCTCAGAGCTGCAATCTTTCAAACTGGTGAAGATACTGCAGAGCTTAAAGGTGTTAAAAGGAGAATGATTGATGAACTAAGATATGCTGAGAAATGTTTGTTGTAGAACAATCTCAGAACAACTCCTGACATCAGAGAGATCAGAAAATGAAGAAGCCAAGTCGAAGATCTACAACTGCTTAAATTCTGATATTTATACAGATTGAAGTTGTTATCAGAAGTTGAAATTGGTAAAAACTTTAAGGACTGTAAGTTGTAGTTATCTAGTCTATCTCTCATGTATTTGTACTTAATGTTTTTGACATCATCAAATATCTGTTGAACTTGTATATTTTGTTAATTTACAAGTTGGGGGAGATTGTTAGATATATTTGATAATGTCATGGCTAATATGTTTTATGTTTAGCTTTCAGATCTTACGTGAACAGGATAAATCAGTACTTAACTATTGATCAGTACTTATACTGGAAGTCAGGACTTAAGGATATCAGTACTTATATTATCAGGAGATAATCATCAGAAGATAGATATCAGAACTTAAGTGTTGAAGGACAATCAGATAAGGACAGTAGTTGATTAAAGGAAAGAAGATCGAGATAAACATAAGAAGAGATATGCATGAAGAAGGAATTCCGTGAAGAATGGAATACTTGGAAGAAAAGATATCTGATTGATATATTTTAGGAAGCAGAATTATATTCCATATCAATTAGCGATTATCTTGTAACTGTGTAGTATATAAACACAGACATAGGGTTTACACTATAAGTGTTATCATTATTAGAAAAGATTATTCATTGTAACCCTAGCAGCTCTCGTGATATTTGTTCATCACTGAGAGGTAACAGTTCCATACTGTAACAGAGTTTATTGTTTCAATAAAGTTTATTTTCTGTTACTTAAGATCTTAAAGTTCGATTTGAGTGTACTGTACACTGTATTCACCCCCTCTACAGTGTGTGTTTGACCTAACATTTAATGAATTAGAGAATTTATATAAATAATGATAAAATAGTTTTATTATTATTTATTTCTACTACCGGCTTAATATTGAACCTACATGGTCACACCATAAAAGAGAATGATTTAATGGTGGAGGAATTAATTAATAATGGTTGGTAATTATTTATTTGTGAAATAAATAATTAATTAGTAGATTTAATAATTGATTAAATGAGATTTAATTAATTTTTAATATTATTAATTAAGAATTTAATTTTGGAAATTAAATCAAGTGAGATAATTATTTTTCTAAAGTGTTTATAAAAGGGATTAATGATTAAAAGGTGTTTTAATTATTATTTAATTGGTTAATAAGAATAATCAATTAAAGGGTTAATAATAATAATATTTTATGGAAAATTTTCAGCTGAAATTTTTTCCTATAAATATACTATTATAAACTCTATTTGCCTCAACCCAAATAAAATGTCACACCCCCAACTTAACAAACACAATATATAACTATTACAATATTTAAAAGAAAGTAAATATAACCGAGTCCAAGATCTTACAGTTTAGGGTTTGGAACAGCCCAACACTATCATCTATTACAACTGATTTTAATATCGAGTCCTCACACAAAACTATCTCTTATTCTACCTGAGCTCGAACATATGCATCAGCGTCACAGGTCTTACGGGCGGTCTGCTTGAATCTAACCATAGCTGCTAGCTGTAATATCAGGGTAAGCAAGGAGTGAGCCAAATGCTTAACAAGTGCTAAACAATACGATACAAAACATAAATCGAGATATATATTAAAGAATGTGAAGACATAACCAATAATAACAAGAGATAAAACTTTGGGTGATGGCATCATTTGCTTGTATCAAAACATTTTCAAAATCATATCTTAATCAAAATCATTTTATGACGCTACGAATTACAGCCGGTGATCAGCCGCGAAGTAATCCCGAACCTCGCTGGGTTCTAAAACATTAATGGGATCCCTAGGCAACTTTTAAGCCTAATATAAGTGTGGAAATGACTCGCGTCTCAGTCCAGATCCACTATTCAAAGAAAACATTTATCCCCCTTTGGGACTGAAAATCCACATTTTAATTATTTCAAAAACTGATGCCGATTTATGACAAAATGCCGATTTATGACAAAATAAACATTTTATCAAGGGATTATAGATCAACATGAAATACTGGAAATATGATACTAAATCTAGGGCCATGATCCACTAATCTTTACTCTAGTAGGGTAACTGAAAGGTTTTCATATATAAAACTTGGACAAGGAATTATAGTGAGACTATTGGGTATTATGAAGGGGTAATGCTAAACTAGGCTTAAAGCAACGGTTTCTCGACAAGGTGCAAGTGCTAGATCATCAAGAAGATAAGCTTCATGAATACTAAGGGTATTAAGGTATGAAGAAATGATCTTTAAATCAGGATATATCAGAATTGTCAAGGTTTAGGATAAGATAGAGGGGTATCAATCAATTAGGAACATCTTTGATGAATGTCTGGCTTTTAGGTATCAAGGTAAGGTTCTATAGGGGTTCAAGCATCAGGATGAGATATCAATACTTAGGAATTATTAGCATGTTAATCAAGAGGATCGACCAAGTATTGTAACAACTCTTTATTTTAATCATGGCATTCAAATTACTTTAACATACTATCATGATAAGACTTTTGAACTACTTGCAATACGTACTCGAGGGTTCATGGCATTTCTATATGATTCAAAGATAAACATAAGATACGCGTGATACAAATATATCAAAAGGGCTCAGGATAGTTGCATCAATATATATGAACTATTAGTAGTGAATACGAAGGATAAGTTGAATCACTTGTCTTGAGAAAGGCTGGTCTGGTCTGACTGGTAGGAGCAACTGGAAGCTTCACTCGACCTTTATGGCAAGTTTACCCTCGTCTCGAGATCCTACATAAATAATAATAATCCTCATTATAATATATTCTCACCAACTTAACCTATTTACAACCCGAATTTAAACACGAATGGCACTTAGGCCTATATGTACTTAATTTATATTCACCTTCAAAATATAATTGCACACAAAGCCACATATACTCACATATCATATTTTAATACCAAATAATACCACATATACCATAAGGCAACACTAGGCTTGGATGATCTCGACTCACAACTTAAGTCACTTGGTCGCTATACTAGACAAGGTCTCCAAATTTTGGCTTCCTAACTCAATGTGCTTTTACTAAACTATTCAGGACCTACTGACTCTCACTTGGGCCTTCTGCTCTACTGACTTTATACTATCTTACAACCATGGTGGTCCACCTAAATCTCACTCCTAACTGTTCTAAAACTATGTGATAAGTGAAAGTGCTCACTGGTGTAAATTTCAGAATGACATCTATGGTTTCTTGAGTGCATTAGACACCCTTAAACTACAATTTTTCCTCCAAAACTCTTACACAAGACTCTCCTGACCTTATGGCATCTCCCAAACTTGATGTGGCTCAAGGGCCTGCCTTGGGCCTCCTTGGGCCTAAGCTTAATGTTCATGGTTCCCCTGTTTTTTCTGGGCAGAAAACACCCTGACTTGAATTAACTTTTGACACATGGTTCTAACTCATATCCCATGAACTATGGTTGGGAAAACTTCTCTGACACTCCCTCTAACTAAGGCCCAATAGGGCCTAATGAGACCCTACTCATGACATGGTCAAATCTCCCTATTTCTAAGTTGCAACAAAACTGTCCCCTGCTGGACAGATTTTGTTATTCCACTTGTGCACCTAACCAAACGGCATGCAAACCTCCAACCAACTCCTAAAACCTTTTATATACTCCTAATACTAACTTCTGGGGGCTTGGTCCTCAAAGTTCACATCAATGACATGGTCAAAACTCACTTTAAACCTTAGGGTACTAAACTGATTTTCTGCAGAAACTATGACTCTCCTTTCTCCAAGGTTTTTACTTGACAAACTCAACCACCAACAACCCAATACCCAAACCAAGACTTAAACATGGTGATCTACTGAACTAACTCCCTTGCACTCGAAGTAATATTGGTGGAGATCATCCTTACCTAAGGTGCATCATGGAAAAACAAAGGAAATTACATTTCACAACTCATAAATCATCAAGTTTTTGAAAATAATAAGTTGTGTATTTTTATAAAATATATACACGAATTATTACCATTCATCAAGGAGAACTAATCAAGATTAACACCTTATCCCTACTGAAATTAAAGCTTACTAAAAAAATCTTTCCAAATGATCAAAATCTTCTAACATTCTAAGAGAAATCCACATGCATGCATAACTTAGAGTTTTACAAACCAAAACAACATATTTTCTAAATATATTCTATCATGGAATTGACATTCAAGCCTAGCATAAGCTATATCTAGATGATCACTTAGCATGCAAATAGTTTCATCAAGTTTTCACTACAAAATTCATGTCATTACCACATAAACATACAAGAATTGAACAAAGCAACAAGTATGATCTCAAGGACCATTCATTCGGCTCCCTTAAGGTCATGGCCGAATGAAATGAAAGGGAAATGGCCATTAAACATCAAGAGTTTCTTCCTCAAGACTTGGAATTTCACCATTCCTTGTAGTCCTCTCAAAAACAACCTTAAATCCATAAGAATCAAGATTGTACTTTGAGTTCCAACTAAAACCTTACCATGCAACCTTAAAACTTAAACTTTTTACTCAAAACTCTTTGAAATATATATGGACATCATGTAGGGAGTAAGATTACTTGAATATAAGATGGATGTTTGAGTGAAAGAATGGAGAAAAGAAAGGGGATGTGGGCTTCGGCTATGGTGATTGCCGAGAGGGAGAAAAAGCCGAGAGGTGAGGGATGAAGGAGGGAGGAGAGAGTGAGGGTGGAGTGTGGAGTGGGGTGAATGATCACAACACTTTGCACTTTGGGTTTTTATAATTTTGATTGATTAAAATAAGTGAGTGGAAATGAGAATTGACAAGATTAACCTTCCCACATACTAAGACCATTTTGCATGCAAGGACAAAGGAGTAATTTGGTTAGCAAGATGAGAGTTAGTGGGGTTGTAATTGTCTTTTTTAGCCCAAGTTGAATAGAAGAGAGTTTGCATGCAAGGATATTCATGTAATTTGATAATTATCAAGCAACAATTTTCAAAGATTTATTTTTATATAATAAAATAAAAGTTCGAAAATTATAAAATTTATACCATAAAATAATTTGGATTTTTTTAGAAATTTTATAAGACCACTTTCAAAATTTGTGAACAAAGTATCTTTTAAAAGAAAATTTCTCCAAGGCTTAGTAAATTCCTTATAAATCAAAAATAAAGGAAATAATTAAACTTTTACTTTGAAAAATCATGTACTATACTTAAAAATTTTATAATGCAGAAATTCTCACTAACACAAACGCGCAATCATTGAACATATTTACTTTCGACATTAATATTATACCAAAACCACAAATAATATTATACGAAAAATGCCGGTCGTAACATAAAAAACCCTAATTCTAAAGTAGAAATAGAGGGAGGCAACTAATTCTCTCAACCTCTTCCTCCTCCATTACATTGATCTCTTGGTGGATACCGGTGAAGTGCTTCACACTTGAGGAGCAGCTGCTAGGGATCTCCGCTCATCGTTCTTGGATCGCTATTAAAGACCTCCATCTTTCCATTAACGTAAAGCTTCTTAAGGTAAACATACTGAACTACGAATTAAATATTATTTTTCGCATGAATCCTGCGGAGGGTTTCGGTTTTTTTTAAGATTTAAATTTACGTTTTCGTTGCGTTTATGTGCTAAAAACCCTTCAATGGCATCAGAGCTACTCGGAAAAGTTTTTAATTCATTTATGTGTTTAATTGTTCTCGATATATGAGCATGTACGTGATTCGCCATGATTTGATGTTGATATAATATGCTTATATGTATGGTTTTGAATATATGATATTCATGTGAGTTGTATAATCGTAAGATGATTATGTAATTTGTATATATACTGATATATACATGATTTATGTTTGTTCTAATTATGAAAATCTTATTAGATACAGATTCTGAATTGGCTGCTGCAGATTTGCTGAAATCTGGGTCTGGTGTCCGATTTACGCAAACTAATACCTTATTCCATAGGTAAATGAGCGTCTGAAAAAAACTGATAGCTAAATCTATCAACGACTCGTCTGTAAGGCGTTTGAAGTCGTTTACTACCCATAAACAGTGATTCTTGTTTTTCTGATTTGATTCTGATTTTTCTAATTTTTGTCATATTTTCTTTTTATGATTAGATCATGGATAATATGATATGTTAAGATCAGATTATGTGTTTTAACATGATTTTATGTGTTGTATGAGCATGGTGGATGGTTATGGTCTTTCGACCTTAGTGTAATGGTTTTGGTTTTGGTTTTAAATACGACTTGCATGTCGTCAATCTTTGTAATCATAAATCTCGAATGTAACTCGAGTTATTCTTGTAAGTTCATTAGATTAGTTTTACTTTCAATCATGTAATGTAATTGGAGACTCAAGAAGGCTATCCAATGGAGGTGATACAAAGAAGAAGACGAGGCATACAAGAAGTCTAAACAAAGAAGAAGACTTATGTAATAAGTAGTTGTATTTATTTCCATCACCATATTAGATTGACCTTGATCTTTATCATGAGCTTGATAAAGATCACATAGGATGGGGCCATAACCAAACACATTTACTTTATTGCACTTTACATTTACTTGTTTATTTAATTTTATATATGAGATATATGCCTATGTTTACCATGCGATGATAGATTTAGGTGAACTTAAATCAATATAAGGCGTGCTCTAGAAAATCTAGAATAGGAATCGTTTCTTGCCTTAACAATAATATTATGAATACAATCATGAGATTTTTGTGGTTATGAAACACGTAATTAAATATGAATTTTCAATATTGAGAGAAAGGATGATTCTGTCAAAAGCAGATTTATATCTGTAAGAAAGGGGTATTAAGTGACGCCTCTTGACAATGCTCCCCCCGATCTGGGAATCATCTGATTATCGATAATTGATTTGAAATATTTAATTTAAAAGAAAGAATCTCTTTATAATATGATTATGATTGTAACATAATATAATCCCTCTAAAATTAAATAATATCAAGTAGTAATTGGCCAATGACACAACGGGCTTGTGTCGGTCATAGCCTTCCAACATGGTAGAAAGTGGTTCTTATTTTTAAATTATTGTCGTTTCATGCTACAGCCGAGGGCTTTGATTTCGAAATAAGAAATACTTGTCTATTACATAGAGATGTGTACATTGAATTAGAATCTAAAGGTCGTTACGTGCTACAGCCGTGGGCCGTTGGAGACTGATTCAATTGTACGAAATATTGGGTTAGACTTGACTTAAAATATTGAGTTTGTCGTGCTACAGCCATGACTCAATTATTCAAGAGGCTAAAGTTTTATTAGGGAATAACATAAGATGTAATTGACAAGAGTTGTCTGCCTATTGAACATCACATGACGTTTCGTGCTACAGCCGAGGTTGTGTGATTGAATGTTGGATCCCTATTCCCACTAGCATTATGAATGCTTAATTTTCACTTAGGGGTTGTATAAATTAGATAAACTAGTGGGAGACATTTATGAATAAAGACCCGATTCATATAGTGTTTTGAAATGAAATTGAATATTTGCTAAGTGTTGTTATGTATTCATCATTTACAGATTTACTATATTCGTTATGTCTTCTGCACTATCACTCCGAAGTATAATAGATGCTCACAAGTTGACTGGTCCTAATTTTGTTGACTGACTTCGAAACTTGAGAATTGTTCTCAGGGTTGAGAAGCTGGAATATGTGCTTGACTCACCTAAGCCTATTGAACCTGCTAGCGATGCACATAATGATGAACATGTTGTGTATCGTAAGTGGATAGATGATGCAAATGTTGCTCAATGCATCAAGCTAGCTTCCATGAACATTGAGCTATAGAAGCAACATGAGCATATGGATGCTCACACTATCCTTATGCATCTACAAGAGTTGTATGATGTGGCAGGGAGGACAGCTCGATATGAGATATCGAAGGAGCTGTTCAGTTGTAGGATGTCTGAGGGATCATCTGTGAATGACCATGTACTTAAGATGATCAATTTGATTGAACGTCTTGAAGAACTTGGTTTTGCCATGGATGGGGAGATGAGCCAAGACTTGGTCTTGCAATTACTTCCGAGTTCGTTCTCGCAGTTTGTTGTGAACTTTCACATGAATAAGCTGGATGTCAGCCTGCCTGAACTCCATAACATGTTGAAGACTGCGGAATCGAATTTTCCCCCTAAGAAGAGTTCCGTTCTTCTAATTGGTGAAGGTTCCAATCCTAAGAAAAGGAAGAAGAACCCTTACAAGAAGAAGAAAGTAGGTGAGAAAAAGCCGGTTCCACCAAAAGCTGAAGACCCCAAGAGCAAAGCTGTTTGCCTTCACTGTAACAAGGTGGGGCACTGGAAGAGGAACTGCAAGGTTTACCTTGCAGAATTGAAGAAGAAGAAGGGTAGTGAGACTACCGTTTCTGATTCAGGTATGTTCATGATCGAAGTTAATATGTCACTAAGTCAAATTTCTACTTGGGTATTAGATACCGCCTGTGGTTCTCATATTTGCAATTCGTTGCAGGGACTAAGGAGAAGTAGGACTCATAAAGAAGAGGAGGTGATTCTACGGATGGGAAATGGAGCAAGAGTTGCTGCTGAAGCTGTAGGATCATTTCATTTACATATGCCTATGGGCAAGACTATTGTTCTAAATAATTGTTATTTTGTTCCCTCGATTGTGAGGAATATTATTTCTATTCCATGTTAGACTTGGCTGGATTTTCGTTTGTTATTCAGAATAATAAATGTTCAATTCTTAGAGATAACATTCTTTATGGAAGTGGTATTTTAAATAATGGTCTGTATGTATGTGACGTAGAGCATAATTTACTACAAATTGAACATACTAATAAAAGAAAAAGGGATGATGAAAATCTCACTTTCTTGTGGCACTGCGGACTTGGTCATATTAGTAAAAATAGACTGCGGACATTGCATAAGGAAGGGTTACTTGACCCATTTGATTTTGAATCATATCCTACATGCGAGTCTTGTCTATTGGGTAAAATGACCAAATCTCCATTTAGTGGACATGGAGAGAGGGCTGCAGATTTGCTAGGATTGGTACACACAGATGTATGTGGACCAATGTCTATGCAAGCCATGGGTGGATTTTCATACTTCATTGCTTTCATAGATGATCGATCTAGATTCAGATATGTGTATTTGATGAAACACAAGTCTGAAGCTTTTGAAAAGTTCAAAGAATATAAGTATGAAGTGGAGAAACAGACTAAACATAGTATTATAACTCTTCGATCAGATCGAGGTGGTGAATACTTGAATGGAGAGTTTCTAGCTTATCTCAAAGAAAATGATATAGTCTCCCAGTGGACTCCTCCATATACTCCACAGTTGAATGGGGTATCTGAAAGGAGAAATCAAACTTTGTTAGACATGGTTCGGTCCATGATGAGCTATGCGAATCTTCCAGTATTCCTATGGGGTTATGCATTGGAAACTTTCTTGACATAAGCTGGACATCCCCAAATCTAAACGTGTTTAAGACTCGGTTTCCTTTCTTTCCATATCTCATATGGAGTTTGAGGAACAGATTTGGAAGGCACCTTATTCAGTAAAAATGCTGAGGTTTCCAATGCATAACCCCACAAGAATACTGGAAGATTCGCATAGCTCATCATGGACCGAACCATCTAACAAAGTTCGATTTCTCCTTTCAGATACCCCATTCAACTATGGAGTATATGAAGGAGTCCACTGGGAGACTATACCATTTTCTTTGAGATAAGCTAGAAACTCTCCATTCAAGTATTCACCACCTCGATCTGATCGAAGAGTTATAATACTATGTTTGGTTTGTTTCTCCACTTCATACTTATTTTCTTTGAACTTTTCAAAGGCTTCAGACTTGTGTTTCATCAAATACACATATCTGAATCTAGATCGATCATCTATGAAAGCAATGAAGTATAAAAATCCACCCATGGCTTGCGTAGACATTGGTCCACATACATCTGTGTGTACCAATCCTAGCAAATATGCAGCCCTCTCTCCATGTCCACTAAATTGAGATTTGGTCATTTTACCTAATAGACAAGACTCGCATGTAGGATATGATTAAAAATCAAAGGGGTCAAGTAACCCTTCCTTATGCAATGTCCGCAGTCTATTTTCACTAATATGACCAAGTCCGTAGTGCCACAAGAAAGTGAGATTTTCATCATCCCTTTTTCTTTTATTAGTATGTTCAATTTGTAGTAAATTATGCTCTAAGTCACATACATACAGAACATTGTTTAAAATACCACTTCCATAAAGAACGTTATCTCTAAGAATTGAACATTTATTATTCTGAATAACAAACGAAAATCCAGCCAAGTCTAACATGGAATAAAAATAATATTCCTCATAATCGAGAGAACAAAATAACAATTATTTAGAACAATAGTCTTGCCCGTAGGCATATGTAAATGAAATGATCCTACAGCTTCAGCATCAACTCTTGCTCCATTTCCCATCCGTAGAATCACCTCCTCTACTTCAAGAGTCCTACTTCTCCTTAGTCCCTGCAACGAATTGCAAATATGAGAACCACATGCGGTATCTAATATCCAAGTAGAAATTTTACTTAGTGACATATTAACTTCGATCATGAACATACCTGAATCAGAAGCGGTAGTCTCACTACCCTTCTTCTTCTTCAATTCTGCAAGGTAAACCTTGCAGTTCCTCTTCTAGTGCCCCAACTTGTTACAGTAAAAGCAAATAGCTTTGCTCTTGGGGTCTTCAGCTTTTGGTGAAACCGGCTTTTTCTCACCTACTTTCTTCTTCTTGGAAGGGTTCTTCTTCCTTTTCTTAGGATTGGAACCTTCACCAATTAGAAGAACAGAACTCTTCTTTGGGAGAAAATTCGATTCCGCAGTCTTCAACATGTTGTGGAGTTCAGGCAGGCTGACATCCAGCTTATTATGTGAAAGTTCACAACAAACCGCGAGAACGAACTCGGAAGTGATTGCAAGACCAAATCTTGGCTCAGCTCCCCATCCATGGCAAAACCAAGTTGTCCAAGACGTTCTCTCAAATTGATCATCTTAAGTACATGGTCATTCACAGATGATCCCCCAGGCATCCTACAACCGAACAGTTCCCTCGATATCTCATATTGAGCTGTCCTCCCTTCCATATCATACAACTTTTGTAGATGCATAAGGATAGTGTGAGCATCCATATGCTCATGTTGCTTCCGTAGCTCAATGTTCATGGAAGCTAGCCTGATGCATTGAGCAACATTTGCATCATCTATCCACTTACGATACACAACGTGTTCATCATTATGTGCATCGCTAGCAGGTTCAGTAGGCTTAGGTGAGTCAAGCACATATTCCAGCTTCTCAACCCTGAGAACAATTCTCAAGTTTCAAAGCCAGTCAGCAAAATTAGGACCAATCAACTTGTGAGCATCTAGTATACTCTGGAGTGATAGTGCAGAAGACATAATGAATATAGTAAATCTGTAAATGATGAACACATAACAACACTTAGAAAATATTCAATTTCATTTCAAGACACTATATGAATCGGGTCTTTATTCATAAGTGGCTCCCACTAGTTTATTTAATTTATACAACCCCTAAGTGAAAATTAAGCATTCATAATGCTAGTGGGAATAGGGATCCTACATTCCATCACACAACCTCGGCTGTAGCACGAAACATCATGTGATGTACAATAGGCAGACAACTCTTGTCAATTACATCTTATGTTATTCCCTAATAAAACTTTAGCCTCTTGAATAATTGAGTCAAGGCTGTAGCATGACAAACTCAATATTCTAAGTCAAGTCTAACCCAACATTTCGTACAATTGAATCAGTCTCCAACGGCCCATGGCTGTAGCACGTAACGACCTTTAGATTCTAATTCAATGTACACATCTCTATGTAATAGACAAGTATTTCTTATTTCAAAATCAAAGCCCTCGGCTGTAGCACGAAACGACAATGATTTAAAAATAAGAACCATTTTCTACCATGTTGGAAGGCTGTGACCGACACAAGCCCGTTGTGTCATTGGCCAATTTCTACTTGATATTATTTAATTTTAGAGGGATTATATTATGTTACAATCATAATCATATTATAAAGAGATTCTTCCTTTTAAATTAAATATTTCAAATCAATAATCGATAATCAGATGATTCCCAGATCGGGGGGAGCATTGTCAAGAGGCGTCACTTAATACCCCTTTCTTACAGATAGAAATCTGCTTTTGACAGAATCATCCTTTCTCTCAATATTAAAAATTCATATTTAATTACGTGTTTCATAAACACAAGAATCTCATGATTGTATTCATATTATTATTGTTAAGGTAAGAAACGATTCCTATTCTAGATTTTCTAGAGCACGCCTTATATTGATTTAAGTTCACCTAAATCTATCATCGCATAGTAAACATAGGCATATATCTCATATATAAAATTAAATAAACAAGTAAATATAAAGTGCAATAAAGTAAATGTGTTTGGTTATGGCCCCATCCTATGTGATCTTTATCAAGCTCATGATAAAGATCAAGGTTAATCTAATATGGTGATGGAAATAAATACAACTACTTATTACATAAGTCTTCTTCTTTGTTTAGACTTCTTGTATGCCTCGTCTTCTTCTTTGTATCACCTCCATTGGATAGCCTCTTGAGTCTCCAATTACATTACATGATTGAAATTAAACTAATCTAATGAACTTACAAGAATAACTCGAGTTACATTCGAGATTTATGATTACAAATATTGACGACATGCAAGTCGTATTTAAAACCAAAACCAAAATCAAAACCATTACACTAAGGTCGAAAGGCCATAACCATCCACCATGCTCATACAACACATAAAAGCATGTTAAAACACATAATCTGACCTTAACATATCATATTATCCATGATTTAATCATAAAAAAAATATGACAAAAATCAGAAAAATCAGAATCAAATCAGAAAAACAAGAATCACTGTTTATGGGCAGTTTTGCTATCAGTTTTGTTCAGACGCTCGTTTACCTATGGAATAGGGTATTCGTTTGCGTAAATCGGACACCAGACCCAGATTTCAGCAAATCTGCAGCAGCCAATTCAGAATCCGTATATAATATGATTCTCATAATTAGAACAAACATAAATCATGTATATATCAGTATATTTACATATTACATAATCATATTATGATTATACAACTCACATGAATATCATTAATTTAAAATAATACATATATAAGCATATTATATCAACATCAAATCATGGTGAATCACGTACATGTTCATATATCGAAAACAGTTAAACACATAAACGAATTAAAAACTTTTCGCAAGTAGCTCTGATGTCATTGAAGGGTTTTAGCACATAAACGCAACGAAAACGTAAATTTAAATCTTAAAAAAAATGAAACCCTCTGCAGGATACATACGAAAAATAATATTTAATACGTAGTTCAGTATGTTTACCTTAAGAAGCTTTACGTTAATGGAAAGATGGAGGTCTTTAATAGCGATCCAAGAATGATGAACGGAAATCCCTAGCAGCTGCTCCTCAAGTGTGAAGCACTCCACCGGTATCCACCAAGAGTACAATGTGATGGAGGAGAAAGAGGTTGAGAGAATTAGTTGCCTCCCTCTTGTTCTAATTTAGAATTAGGGTTAATTATTTGGGTTGAGGCAAATAGGGTTTATAATAGTATATTTTTAGGCAAAATTTTCAGCTGAAAATTTTCCATAAAATATTATTATTATTAACACTTTAATTGATTATTCTTATTAACCAATTAACTAATAATCAAAACACCTTTTAATCATTAATCCCTTTTCTAAACACTTTAGAAAAATAATTCTCTCACTTGATTTAATTTCCAAAATTAAATTCTTAATTAATAATATTAAGAATTAATTAACTCTCATTTAATCAATTATTAAATCTGCTAATTAATTATTTATTTCACAAATAAATAATTACCAGCCATTATTAATTAATTCCTCCACTATTAAATCATTCTCTTTTATGGTGTGACCCTGTAGGTTCAATATTAAGCCGGTAGTAGAAATAAATAATAATAAAACTATTTTATCATTATTTATATAAATTCTCTAATTCATTAAATATGATTAATTAATAAATTAATCATATTTATTCTACATCGTGAGGGATACTTCTCAGCATATCGCGACTATACGGATAATACGAATTCACTGCTTAGAATACCAAGAACCTATTCAGTGAGTAGTTACCGTAAAATCAATTCCTTCTATCCTGCAATGTCACGATTAAATACAAGACATGGAACTTGTGTCAAGCCTATCTTATTTAATCATTTGCTTTCCCATTCACTATGCTTAGTTCTATTTAATGTAAATTAGAAACTCCTTTCTAATTTCATTCACTCTGGCCAGAGATTCCTGAACTAGCATAAGTGGATCAGCATTGAACATTCTCTTCCTTCACTAGAAGGGGTAGATCCTTTATTGATCATACAATATCTTCGTGTACAAATTCCTATACCCAGTAGAGCCCTTATAATTGTCCCTGGAGACTAAGAACTAAACCAAAGCATAGTTTAGTGTACACAAGATGACTATGATGACCTCAAGTCTAAGGATACTTGTACAACTATCACTATGTGAACAATTGCTGACACGTGAGTGAACTCCATCAGTTGTTCAGCTATGTGAGTCATGTTCAGTGAACTTATTCTATAATAAGCACCAACATACTAGCTATAGTGTCACCACACAAATGTCTATGAGAACAGACATCTTTCATAATGAAGCAAGCATAGTATGTACCGATCTTTACGGATTACTAATTACCAGTTAGTAATCCTACGACCAGGAAATATTTAAGTTTAGAGTTATCATCTTTTAGGTCTCATTATTATGATCTCATCATAATCCATAAAAAGCTTTACTCTAAACTATGGTATATCTTATTTAAACACTTAAATAGATAAAACCCGCAATAAAACCAAAACAAGTCTTTTATTAATATCAATGAAATCAAAACAGATTACATAAAAGTTATTCCTAAATCAGCATACATGATTGGACTTAGGACACATCTCTTTCACAAGGTTTGTAGTAATTACCTGATTACTTGAAGAGCTTGTCTCTGTTTCGTCAGACTTGGCCATTAGGGCTAGATTGACGTAGCTGACATCTTCATCTTCATCCAGTCCATCTACTGCCCAGTCATTTTCTTGTGTTATGAAAGCCCTTTCCTTTTGTTTGAGCAGTTCAAAGTATTTTTTCTTATAATCCACAGGCTCAAGCTTTTTCTTGCTGGAATCTGACTTCCTACACTCACTGGCAAAATGCCCTACCAAGCCACATTTGAAACATTTGAATTTTGATTTATCCACCATGTTTCTATTTGGCTTGGCTGCTCCAAAGTTCTTCTTGAACTTGAGCTTGGCAAATCTCCTGGAAAGAAATGCTAGGTGTTCATCAATGTCTTCCATGTCATCTTGGCTCAAAGAATCTTCACTTTCTATTGCAAGCCCCTTGCCCTTATTCTCACAGACCCTTGAAGTTGATTCAACAACTTCTATCTTCACTTCCTTCTCTTTTTTCAACTCAGCAACTAGTGCAATGGATCCTCCTTTCTTCTTTCTTCTCTCCATCCTCTCATCTTGCTCTATTTCAAGCTCATAAGTTTTCAGGATGCCGTACAGTCTCTCCAAAGTAAACTCCTTATAATCTTGTGAGTTTCTTAATGAGACTGTCATTGGTTTCCATTCCTTTAGAAGAGATCTAAGGAATTTCAGATTGGAGTCTTTTGTCTGATAGACCCTTCCATGCAACTTTAGATCATTTAGTAGCTTTTTAAACCTACTAAAAATGTTAGTGAGAGACTCACTTTCTTCATTATGAAAATACTCATATTGCTGAATCAAGAGCTGCATCTTGTTTTCTCTGACTTGTTCAGTGCCATCACAGATGATATGTATTGTATCCCAAACATCCTTGGCAGTTTTGCAGTTGATAATGTTGTCAAACATATCTCCATCAACTCCATTAAACAGGATGTTCATGGCCTTTTTATCCTTCCTGACTTGTTCAATGTCAGGATCAGACCATTCATGCCTTGGCTTGAGGACTGATGGCTCGTTTCATGTTGCTGCTCTCATTGGAACATGAGGGCCTCTTTCTATGCAGTCAACATAGGCCTCATCTTGAGAAAGCAAATAAAGATGCATCTTTACCTTCCAATGATGGTAATTATCTTTATCCAGAAAAGGGATCTTGACTCCAACATCCTTCTTGTTCATCTTGATGTATTGTTTTGATCTTTAAACTCTTTGTAAGTTAAGAGCTTGCTCTGATACCAATTGTTAGTCCCTTAACAATATAACAAGAATTACAGAAGGGGGGTTGAATGGAATTGTTGAAACTTTTTCTTCAATAAAATGTTCTAACTCAAATATATATATAGTGTGAATTGATTAGCAGAATGCGGAATAAAAACTTAAATGAATCAAAACACAAGTAATTAAAAGTGAGAGTCTTTAAAAACTTTTTGGTGGATTCGAATGATTCCACCAGAGATATATATTATATATCGAGAGAACCCTGTGTGCAAAATGCTCACAGCTGCTTACAACAATTGAACAACTAAGACTATAGAGAAATGCTAAGAATTCTGCTTACAAATGTTTCTCTGCTATGTTGCTTAGATCGATAGTTTCTTAGTTGCTACTTCTTGGTTTATATATGTAATATCCGGGATATATCGTGTAATTATTGTTGCTAATAGGTAATTATTATATGTATTCAGTATCTATTCTGTGAATTATTTGTTAAGTGTTAAATGTGTTTGGATGTTTAAAAATATTATTAATTGAGTATTTCAATTTTTATATTTTCCAAATAAAATATAGATAATTGTCATATCTTCCTAATTATTTTTATGTTGATTTATGAATTTATAGGAATCATATGGATTTTATAAAATCTTTTTCCGAGTATTTAAAATCTATTTTATAAAAACGGGAACCAACCAACGTCATCCGTTTTTACGTTTTTAGAACCCGAAACTCTTCCGAGAACTCCTTCCTAACCTAATTGCAATATTCCGAGCATTTTCCATGTTTCGACTTTTTCGATCCGGCGTACGGTTTGTCCTGCGCGGGTCCCGGCGCCACATTTTCGATACAATATTCGTTTCGGTAAATCAATAAAACTCGTATTTTCGATAAACGAAAGCTTTTTATTAAACTATCATAATTATCACCTCGTAATACGTGTAACCAGGCGCTGAAACCAAGACCACAGTACAAATTGTACTGATTTGGATAATTATCTCGAAACCGGTACCGTTTGGATCAGTTTTTATAAATAAACATATCATTTTATATCCGAAATGATCCAACGGGATACTAATTTCCCATAATTATAAATAGCCTCTACCGTATTTTGTTTTGTACCAGTTATCATTTGCAAACAGTATTTACAGAGTTTTTACAGAGAAAATACTATAATTATATTTTGTTCTTCGTAATCAAACACAAATTCGAAGGCATTATCGATATTCGATTTTGGCGTACATATACTCAAAACGAAGCTACTAAAATCTAGAATCCAAATCTTCCATCAATTTCAACCCAGAAACATCAGGTGATTTCCTATTTAATTAATTATATTCGAATTTATTAGTATTTAAATTATGAATTTTTGTTCGAGAGATTGTTTGTATGATTTGATGATTGTATGTTGTAGAGCTTGTTTTCCTGATCATTTTGGTATATTATACTCTTGATTTGGAGTTCAATAACATGTTTAATTTTGGGTTTGATTCTCGGAATTTAGAAATTAGGGTTTATATTACTTTGAATATTTTCAATTCCATTTGGGGAAATCTTTGTTAGGGGTTTTCAGTCGATCTTGATGGGTTCTTTGTGTTCCTTATCAAATTTGCAATCGAACCATGTATTTAGATATCACAAACGATTCCTGATAAGTACGGAGTTGTCTTTTAAAGTTTTCGTCGGAGTTTATGTCGATTTTGGTCGGAGGTTGTGTTCCAGACATGGTTTGTGATGATTGTAACTTGATTAGTGTTTCTGGGAAGGCTGTAAAAGAATTCCAAGCAAAAACCAGACCAGAACGTATCGATTTGAAGGAGTAGCTTTACTTAGAAATAAGTTTAGTATTGTAGCACATTTCATTCTCTGTATTTAAGTTGTAATTCTTAGATGTTGTGGGAAATTATCAGTCATGTTGACTACTAGTGGATATGCAAATAGGAGGGCTAATTGTAAATATTTTATGCCTTGTAATTTTGTATAAGTGGAGTAGTATCAACTGATATTAAAGGCCTTCAACGGATGAGAAACAAAGCTTCAACGGATGTCTCTAAAGCTTCAACGGATATCATCCATCAACGGATGAGTGCTTCAACAGATAATGCTTCAACTGCTAATGCATGAACGGATAAAGCTTCAACGGATAAAGTCATCAACGGATAAAAGCTTCAACGGATGCTTAGTTCAATAGCAGTTGATAGTGACAATTCATAAGCTGACAGAGGCACATGGGTTGACAAAGACAAACTGGAATGTGGCAGCCTCTAGGAGGAATCAAGAAAATGCAGCATTTCCATTCTGGTGCAAACAAGGAAGTATTCAAAGATTCACAGCTAAACCTAAATTGCACTGGATGGAGAAATGAAGAAGAAACATGTGAAGAGTCTTTTAATTGTATTTTACAGTTTTGTCTTCACTTGTAAACTCGGTGTTATATAAACCAAGTAGCAGCTAGTAATTAGAAGTGAATTTTCCTGAGCTGTTTAGAAAAATCCAGAGAGAAAATCATCTAGTTTGTACTAGGAAGCAGCTGTGATTTAATTCTTTGAATCACAGATTTTCTGAAATAACACATCTCTGGTGGAACAACAAATCCACCAGAAAAGTTTTTAAGTCTGTTGTGTTCTTTACATTTATGTTTGAATATATATCTGTCTGCATTAGCTCAAAGCAATTTACACACACTTGCTCATCAAAACACATAGACTAGAAACTGCTCAAAACTTGAAAAAGTTTTGAGATTTACATTCAACCCCCCTTCTGTAAATCTCATTGTTAGTTCACTAGGAATAACAGTTTTGTTTATATTTTTGACCCGGTTTTGATCTAAAAAGTTCCTAAATTAGAAATGTTTTTGGCAGATTTGCAAATTAGTACCTGGAAGTTTCTGAAACTTTCAGGAACTGGATTTCAGTTTTAAAATCTTTTAAAAACTGGATTTCTTTTATAAAATCATTTCCATAATTGATTTTTATTTTCAAAAAATCCGAAAATCATTTATTTTAATTCTAAAATTTATTTTTAATTTAAAAATAAATCTAATTTACTTAATTAATTAATTTTAATTAATATTTAATTGATTAATTGATCAATTAATTTAGATATTAATTGATTAATTAGTTTGATTATTTATTAATTGATTTTAATTGATTATTTAATTAGATTTAATTATTTATAAATGATTTAAAAATTCCGAAAAATAGTTTCGAGCTTTAAAATATTATTTTAAATTGTTTTCAAGGCTCGATAATTATTATAAAATTGTTTTGAAGCCATAATTGGCCAGCCGAATCTTGTTTATTACTCCGAAACTAATCCAACGACCCGTTTTAATTCTGAAAAATGTTTTAAAAATCATTTTAAATACCTGAAAACCTGTTTATGACCCGAGACTTCTTTATAAATGATATATCATTAATTATGTGACGTGCTATGTGTTATATATGACTTGTTGGTTGACTGTCGTTCTATATGTTTGGTGATTACTTGTTTATAGCATAACTTTCAATCCGTTAATCGGATTTGGGTAAAACGAAGGGTAGATAGAAGTGTATGTCGAATAGAATCATATGAGTTAAATATTAATAGATAATTATGATGCCTAGCAGAGTAAACAAGGCATAGGAAAGAGAAGCAGGTGATCAGAAAATAGAATTGACATGTAGAAAATACAACAAGTGATCAGAGGATAAAAGCGAGGCATAGGAGAAGCAGACGAGTGATTGTTGAATAGAGTCATTAGACAAGTACAAGTGAAGTTGAAATCGATTATGATAAGGCAAGTACTTCTAAACCTTTTTCGAGATATAATGCAAATATTTCTAAACTTTCTCGTAACATATTGTTAAGTGTTCAAAATAGCTTTGTTTTATGTTGAAATTACTTTGAATCCTTCAGCCTTGAACCTGAGCCACATCATTTAATCTTTGAGCCGTAAGCCTTATTCTTTGTAAACCATTTCTTGTTGATTTACCAGATACTAAACCACACAAACACGATGCCGCTCCACAAATATATATCCATCATATCCCAAACACTGGAACATAATTGTTTACACATACAGAAACTTTTATACTCAACCATACCTTGTGACATCAAAGTACTAAAACCTTGTAAAAACATTATTTAACTAATACCCGATTATCCTACAGGCTGGAGGCCACTTCTTTTATATACTTTGACATACCCTTTTGGTACCCATGAATTTTTACCATGCTCTTATACAAATATTTTATTGTTATTGATTATGATCCGGTTTTATGAATTATATTATTTATCATATTGAACTGCTTTAGAATTGGATAATTTTCTTTATGTGGACCAGATTCGTGGTCAGACCATATCGATGGTCAAGTTAGGCCAATGTGTGCCTTGGATCCAGTAGTTAGAGCAGTGCTGTGTGCTTTGCTCGGGGTTAGTGCGTGACTGATCAGCAGCCTAACCTTGGTTTTAAAAACTTAAAATGATTATCCAATTCTATTAGTTATTTAACAAGAAACTTGATTCCTTTGAATCATCTCGTTTGATCATTGTTTAACCTCAGTTATTGATAATATGACTTACTGAGCTAGTTAGCTCACTCTTGCGAATCTTTTTATATATTTTACAGTTAAGAAGGATATGGATGATAGTGAAGTTCTTTAGTCCAAAGTGCGAGCTAGGATTCCAGATTATGTTGGATCGAGCTAGCAGGAGCTTATCACAGTAGTGAGATAGTAAGATTGTAGGAGTAATCTCATTATTAGTTGTAAGTTAAATTAGTTGGGATTTGGTACGTTGTAATAAAAGTTAAGGTTGTGGCTTCTTTTCATACTTTAACCTATTGTGATATGTGGTTATGTAAAGCAGGGTCATTGCAAATAATATTTCATATACAGGTTTATATATTGTCTATGTGTTGTGGACCCCAAACTTCTGACCTGGGTTTGGAGGGCGCCACAATATATCACCAAGAATACAAAGTAATGAGACAGGATAATAAAACCAAACTATCTAGTCTATTACAATGCTACTTCATTACTCTATTCCAGCATCTTTGAATATCTTTATAATAGCATGGAAATGGCAATGCTTCTTTGTTATCGAAAACCCAGTTGAATAGGCTACCACATTCCATTTGCATCCACTCGACGCATGTGACTGTGTTGTCACTGTCAACAGATATTTGAATTCTTTATCCGTCGGGTTCATAATCATCCGTCGAGTTGTCTAGTTGATCATCCGTCGACTTCAATGTAGTTTATCCGTCGGGTAGCAATCTGGCACTTGACTTCGTTTCATTTATGCAGAATTACAAGACATCATCTATGTAAAATTAATCAACCTATTCTGCATATCTAGTTGAAGTCAACATGACTTGAATACTACTTACAGATTCTATATAATGGTGTATGCAGAAATTTGCTACAGTCTTATTGTTACATAAGCTACTCACTCGATGTATAATGAGTTATCATCCGTCGAGACTATAATTAGTCATCCGTTGGTACTATAGATCTTATCCGTCGAGTGCTACATAATTTCACTAAGTAAAATCTACCAAGGTGTTTTGTTCATGAAATCATCAAGTACACAACATATACACAATAGTTTACCTATCTTTTCCTCCTGTCTTGACTTCTACCAGATGAGCCATTATTCTTATATTTGGCTGTGGTCTTTGGAGCTATAAGCTCATGTTTAATCCGACAAGAGGAAGACAAGCAATTCGATGTGTACTATGTCAGTCGTGTCTTGTGGGACGTTGAAACCAGATTTCCGATTATATATAAAATAACATACTACCTTCTCATTGCTAGAAGAAAACTGTGCTCTTATTTCCAGGGACATGATATCCGAGTATACATCAATCATCCTTTATGAAAAATTCTTCATAGTCCCGATCTTTCTAAAAGGCTAGTGAATTGGGCAGTAGAGCTCAGCTAATTAAATATCACCTACTTCCCCCGTCAGTCTATTAAAGGACAAGTTTTAGCCGACTTCCTAATTAAATACTTTATGCCTTCAGACATCGAAGCTCCTCCAAAAAATTTGCCACACTGGACCATCTGTCTCCTCCTTAGTTGTTATTTGTTGATGGATCATCCATCACTGATAGTAGTGGATCCGGTGTCTTATTAATAAGTCCCGAAGGTTTTGAAATTCAACAGCCCATTAGGTTTGGCTTTCTAGCCACCAACAATTGCTCTGAATATGAGGCCCTCTTGGTTGGCCTTCATCTGGCTAAAGTTCTGTATGTCCAGCATTTGAAAGCTCACAACAACTTTCGACTCATTGTGAACCAAGTACCTGGAGGTTTTACAACCAAATCACCTCTGATGATCAAATACTTGGAGGAAACCCTAACCAGGCTCCTAGAATTCAAAATTGCCATTCTCGAAGGGATTCTACAAGAAGAAAATCATAGGGCCAATACTCTAGAAGGACTGGCAACTAGTGAAGACCTCTCGCCTTTAACTGGTCTGTATGAAGTGTTATTGGCATCTCTCTTAGTAACTCTTTTTTTAGAAATCCTGTAGAAGTACTGACACTCTCCTACGCCCCCAATTGGATGACCCTCATTCCCTTCGACACCTGGGGAATGGATATCATGGGACCTTTCCCTCTAGCCAAAGGAAACATTCGATTCTTATTAGTAATTGTGGACTACATGACCAAGTGGATCGAAGCCAAAGTTGTTGCCAACACCAATTTCTTAGTCTGTAGAAAGTTCTTTCATGAATACATTGTCACCCGCTTCGGCATACCTCGCATTTTGATCACTGACAACGGAAGGTAATTTATTGAGAATGACTTTGAAAAATATCTAACAACCAGCGGAATACAATACCCCAGATCATCTGTAGTTTATCTACAATCCAACGGCCAAGTTGAGATCACTAATAGGAGCCTTATTCAAAGTCTTAGAAAGAAAGTGCAAGACCGGAAAATACTTTGGGTGGAAGAGCTACCGAACATATTATGGGCCTATCGTACTGACACTCGTAAGCCTACATAAAAAAGCCCTTTCTGTCTAACATATGGCACTGAAGCTCTTATACCTATAAAAATCGGGGAACCCTCTTTCCGAGTTTAAGGTTAAGATCCTCGACTGAATCAGCAAGGCTTACGGACTAACTTGGACCTCCTCGAATAAAGAAGCAAAAATGCTCTCATCCATATGTCTATCACAAGCAAAAAACTGCCCTTCACTTCGGGAAAGTCCTTCCTCGACAGTTTCAAGTTGGAGATCAAGTCCTTAAAGCAACCTCTGTTTCAACCCCCACCAAGAATAAGAAATCAGATCCATCATGGGAAGGCCCTTATGTTGTACCCAAGCCACCAGACCTGGTAGCTATCATCTTGCCCAATTGTTAGGAAAACCTCTCCCCAACACCTGGCACGCAACTCAACTCAAGAATTTCTACCAGTAAATGTTCCTTTTATTTCCCATAATCATCTTTTGAAAGTTTGTAATTAGAGGCATAAATATTTATCTAAATTTTATTTTCTTTTTATACTGATGTGCATATTATGACTTTAAAAAGGGGGAAGAAGAAGAAGAAGACAAAGGAAAAAGATAGAAAAAGCCTCCACCTACGGCTCGGGCATAGCCCCTCATTATATTTACTTTTTACTAAGCTTATTTAAGCAGCCTAAAGCCTTCGACACAAGTGATTCGATCCAACAACTATTTGTTACTAAGCCAACATAAGCAGCCTACAGCCTACGACACAAATAGTTCACCTACATAACTATTTGTTACAAAGCCAACATAAGCTGAATATAGCATGTGGCACAAATAGTTCGCCTACATAACTATTTGTTACAAAGTCAACATAAGCATCATACAGCTTGCTGTTAGGGCGAAAATACGCGCTAATATTCACGCAAGTATACGCGTTCGCAAGTAGTATAAGATATAAATCAGATTCGTTCCCACAAAGACTGGTTTAGGTTAATTCAATTTATGCACCTATGCAACAATGTATGGTTATCGCTCAATGCTAAGACAAATAACAAATTGGGTTTTTATTAAACTAAGAGATTATACTAAATAACATTAACTAAGAGAATTGAGGTTGAATTACTATATATGACAAACATGGGATTCTAACTTCATTACTACTTCATTCAATAGCCTTCTCGTTCTTAACCTTAGCATGTGATAGTGATGACACTAATCGGATAACACGAAACTGATAAACGCCAACTTTCGTTGCACGAATACCATTCTACCAGACATCCACAAAAGAGATAGAAGCTGAATAGGCACCAATTATATTGAGACCCTATATGTCTATAGAATTTGACAACATAACGGTTTAAGCACATGTTATCCATAATGATTACATAGGGCAAGTAAAACGGTTAGAGTTACCTACGAATCATGCATACACATACATAAACCTATGCTAGCATGGCAAGTTCTAAACATCTATATTCACTATCCCTTCAATAGAGATTAACACGCTATCTTATATGTTAGCTACACACATAAGACGAATAAGCACAACCAATACTAGGATATCAATCAATCACCACACACCAAGATATCAAAATAATTAACTATTGAAATCCATAAGTAAATCCGCTAGAACCCCAAGATAACGATTAGTCCATAATCGAACTCATCGTCACCATGGGTTCCAATGAAAGCATGGTATAAAACAAGGTCTTAATAAACTGAATAATAATTAAAGTACGAATAAAGGAGATCTAGGTTCAACAAGAACGAAAACGAGCATCCAAAGTTACAACTAATTCAAAGAATCACAAGTTAAAAACAAGATCTTCTTTTTCGGAGTTGTTCTGTGCTTCTAGGTCTTCTCTTTGGTATCCCAATCTTCTCGGATGATGAAAACCCTTTTTTTAAGTATATATACGCCCCTAGTGGACCTGGACCCTTAAAATCGTCAAATTCCACTCAAAAAAGGCTTTTTCAGCGAAATCAGCGACCAGCCGCGCCTTGAACGGCCGCTCAGCTCTCCTGAGCGGGCGCTCAGCTCTCCTGGGTGGGCGCTCAGACAGCTTCTGGAAAAAATTCTGATGAATCTTGTTTTGGCCATAACTTGAGTTCTACTCGTCAGAATTAGGCGATTCAACTGCTCACGCGAAGCTAACGAGATTCTCTACAACTTGACAATGGCCTTGGATTCCAATTCTGATCACTTTTTATAATATTTTCTTTAAAAGCTCTTTTCTTCATATAACTGATACCTGAAATGCAATAACACAAAAACACATCAAAATACCAATAACTTGAGTCCAAAACACCAATTTAAGCTTGTAATGAAGCATTCCAAGTGGATATAAAATCCACTTATCACTTGCAGAACAAATAGTTCTGTTGGATATATTTGAGATGTCATGTCTAATATATTTCATGTTTAGTTTTCAGATCTTAACTAACATGAAATATCAGTTCTTACTGGAATCAGGACTTACTGGAAGTCAGGAATTAAGGATATCAGGACTTAGATTATCAGAAGATAATATCAGAAGATGGATATCAGAACTTAAGTAGTGGAGGACTAACAGTTAAGGAAGGAAGCTGATTTACAGGAAAGAAGATCGAGACTAATACAAGAAGAAGATATGCATGGAAAGAGTTAGAGGACTAGAAGAATTATATAAGATATCTGATTGATATATTTTAGGAGACATAATTATATTCCATATCAATTAGAAGTTATCTTGTAACTGTGTCTATATAAACACATACATAGGTTTACTCTATAAGAGTTACGATCATCGAGAAGATCATACAATTGTAACCTAGCAGCTCTCGTGATATTTGTTCATCACTAAGAGAAAACAGTTCTATTGTAACAGAGTTTATTATATCGAATACATCTGCTTTCTGTTACTTATGCTTTAAATCGATTTGATTGTATTCTACATTGTATTCAACCCCCTTCTATAGTGTTGTGTGACCTAACAAGTGGTATCAGAGCCTATCTGTTAACACACATACAGTAAAGATCCAAAACAATCATGTCTGAAGAAACTAGAAAATCCAACCAAGCCCGCCAAAATTGAAGAAACTCAAAAGACTCAAACCCACAGTCGATATGAGACTATCAGGGTTCCCATGCTGAGACCTTGTGAATATCCCATATGGAAAGTGAAGATGACTATGTTTCTGGAAGATACAGATCCAGAATACCTTGACAAAATTTATGAAGGACCGCATAAGCCAACCAAGCTCTCTGTTGTAGTTGCAGATCAGCCAGCAAAGACCATACCAAAGGAGAAAAGTGAATACACGGCTGAAGATATCTCATATATTGCCAAGGATGCAAAGGTAAGGCATTTGCTGTATAGTGCCATTGATAATGTCATGTCAAATAGGGTAATTCAATGCAAGACTGCAAATGAGATATGGGATGCTTTGGAGACAAGGTGTCAGGGAACTGATACAATCAAGAAAAACAGGAGGACTATACTCACTCAAGAGTATGAGCACTTTGACTCAAAAAGTGATGAGTCATTAGCTGTCTTATATGACAGATTTGTTAAACTCTTGAATGATCTGTCACTGGTGGACAAGGAATATGATATCGAAGATTCAAATCTAAAATTCCTTTTAGCTCTTCCTGAAAGTTGGGATTTGAAAGCTACTATTATAAGAGACAACTATGCTCTTGATGAAACTACTCTTGATGAAATTTATGGAATGCTCAAGACTTATCAACTTGAGATGGATCAAAGAAGCAAGAGACATGGGAGAAAGTCAAGGACAGTTGCTCTTAATGTTGAGGAGGAATCCCCCAAAGTGGTTGTCTCAAAGAAAGGAAAAGGAAAGGCTCTCATCACAAAGTCTGATTCAGAATCATCAAGTTCTGATGATGATGATTCAAAAACTGAAAGTCTACCTGAAGTAGATGTTGATGAACAGATGATGAAGCTGTGTGCTCTTATGGCGAAGGGTATCACAAATATAGCCTACAGGAAATTCAGAAGGGGAAAGAAGTTTTCAAGGAAAGGTAGAAGTTCTGATAAGAAGGGCTTCAGAAAATCTGTAGGCAACGGAGGAAAGTTTAACAGAGGAGATTACTCAAATGTCAAATACTACAACTGTGGTGAGAAAGGCCACATATCTCCTGACTGCAAGAAAGGAAAGAGTGACAAAGGCAAGGCTCTTGTCACAAAGAAGAAAAGCTGTAAAGACACTTCAGATTCTGAAGATGAGGAGAACTATTCCTTGATGGCAAATGCTGATAGCAGTTCTGATGCTGCTGAGTTAAAGGTACCTGAAACAACTTATACCTTTCATATTGATGATATTACTGAGTTGAGATTATATCTTAAAACCATGTTTATTAACTATAGAGATCAAACTTTAAGATGTGAAATATTAACTTCTGAAAATCTTGCTTTTAAAAATACGAATGATTATTTAGAAAAAGAGTTAGTTATGTTCCATCAAACTCAGAAAGATAGAGATGATGTTTTCTATGTTAGAGATGAAGTGCTAAAAATGAATAAATCTCTAAAAACTGAGTTAGAAAAGGAGAGAGAGATTATCAGGACTTGGACTAACTCTGGGAGAACAACTCAGGATATACTAAGTAGTGAGAACTAGAAAGAGGGCTTAGGTTATGGAGATGAGAAAAGTGAAAAAGAAACTGAACAAGTTAAGCCAATTATTGTTAAACAGACTACTAAGCCAAAGGTAAATCCTGTTAAATTTGTAGCTAAAACTGTAAAGTTTGATTCTGAAAAGATGAAAGATATTAAGACAGAAGTGATAGCAGAGTCAACTTCTGACAAATTAGAACAGGATAAACCAACTGAAGTTAACATAGGCTTAATGACTAAGAAGCAGCTTAAACATAAGCTGAAAGAGATTACCAGTGTAAACAAGGTAAAGGTAGCTAGGAAAAATAAGAATGGAAAGGAAGGTGTGAATAAAAGTAACAACTATATGCTTGTTCCTAATGCTCCTAGAAAGAAATGCTATAACTGTGGAAACTCTAACCATCTGGATTCTTTTTGCAGGAAGAATAAGAATATAACTTCTTACCTTCTAAGTTAGGAGTTAAGAGTCAGTCTGTTAGGTTTAAGCCACAAAATCCTTGTTTTCATTGTGGTAGTATATGGCATTCCATTTATACTTGTAAGGAATATCATAGTTTGTACTATGATTATTATCAGATAAAACATTCTTTGAAGAAAGTTGCTTTAATTCCTTCTAGTGTAAAGTATGATGTAAAGTCTGATACTATTAATACTGATAAGAAAAATGTTAGCATAAACTCTGATGTTAAATCCGCTGTAAATGTTAACAAACTTAAAAACGCCAAAGGATCCAAGCAAGTCTGGGTCCTTAAAACTAACCATTAGTGGTCTTTGTGATTGCAGGGCAACAGGAAGAATATCCTAGTTATGGATAGTGGATGTTCAGGACATATGACTGGAAATAAAGCCCTGCTATCAGATTTTGTGGAGAAAGCTAGCCCAGGAGTTTCTTATGGAGATGGCAACATTGGAAAAACTCTGGGATATGGCAAGATCAATCTTGGGAATGACATCATTGAATCAGTAGCTCTTGTCTCAGGACTTAAACACAATCTGTTGAGTATAAGTCAAATCTGTGACAGAGGTTATCATGTGGATTTCTTTGAAGAACACTGTGAAGTTATAAGTAATTCTACAGGCAAAGTGGTTCTGAAAGATTACAGGCATGGTAACATTTATGAAGCCAGACTTTCAACAAGTACTGATGGTTCTGCAATCTGTCTATTGAGTAGAGCATCAATTGAAGAAAGCTGGAATTGGCACAAGAAACTCTCTCATTTAAATTTCAACAATATAAATGAGCTTGTAAAGAAAGATCTTGTGAGAGGACTGCCAAAAACAGTATTTGCTCCTGATGGCCTTTGTGATTCATGTCAGAAGGCAAAACAAAGAAAATCTTTTTTCAAGAGCAAAACTGAGTCATCAATTCTTGAGCCTTATCACCTACTGCATGTTGATCTATTTGGTCCAGTCAATGTCATGTCTATTGCAAAGAAGAAATATACTATGGTTATAGTGGATGAATTCACAAGATACACTTGGGTGTATTTCTTGCACAAGAAGACTGAAACAGCATCTACTCTAACTGATCATGTCAAACAGTTGGATAGATTGATCAAAAATTATGTTAAAATAATAAGAAGTGATAATGGCACTGAGTTCAAGAATTCAATCATGGAAGAGTTCTGCAAAGATCATGGAATCAAACAGGAATTTTCTGCACCTGGAACTCCACAGCAAAATGGAGTTGTAGAAAGAAAGAACGGGACTCTCATTGAAGTTGCACTAACAATATTTGATGAAGCAAAGCTACCCACCTATTTTTGGGCTGAAGCTGTGCAGACTGCTTGTTTTACATAAAATGCTACACACATAAACAGGCATGGAAAAACACCATATGAAATGGTGAAGAAAAAGAAGCCAAATCTGAAATACTTTCATGTATTTGGTTGCAAGTGTTTTGTTCTTAAGACTCATCCTGAGCAGCTGTCAAAATTTTATCTAAAAGCTGATGAAGGAATTTTTGTTGGATATCCACTTTCCACAAAAGCCTTCAGAGTCTAGAATTTAAGAACAAGGGTTGTCATGGAATCTATAAATGTCTCTTTGATGATAAGGAGATTACTGGACTTGAAGATTTCAATGATCATGATCAGCTGAGATTTGAGAATGAAGATTTAAATTTTGATTCTGGAAATTCTGATGACTTATATCCTGATCCTGTAAGTTCTGATGGATTAAGTTCTGATGTCATTGAAACTGTGGTAACAACTCCAAAGGAAAATGCACATATCCAGGGGGAGCAAGTTGAAGATCCTACCACATCCCAAGACACACGAGAAGCATCAGAACCTGTCACTGGCTCTTCAAGTTCTAATTCATCTAGTTCTGATGAGCCAAATTCTGATAATTTTGGAAGCTCCAATTCTTCAACTCCTGAAAAATCAAACTCAAATTCTGAAGTCTCAGAGAGCATAACTACAGGGGGAGCATCAGAAAATGCTGATGGAGACAGCATGGATCATGGGGGAGGATCCAGTTCTAGAGATCAACTTCTATCTGCAAGGAAGTGGACTAAAGCACATACACCTGATTTAATCATTGGAGATCCTGAAGCAGGTGTTAGAACTAGAACTGCAACATCAAATGAATGTCTCTATCATTCTTTTCTATCTCAAACTGAACCAAAGAAAGTGGAAGAAGCTCTTCAAGAGGCTGATTAGGTGCAAACAATGTAGGAAGAGTTAAATGAATTTGAAAGAAATAAAGTCTGGACCCTAGTGCCAAGACCAAAGAACAGATCAGTTATTTGTACAAAATGGGTCTTCAGAAACAAAACTGACATTGATGGCATAATTATAAGGAATAAAGCAAGACTGGTTGCTAAAGGCTACTCTCAACAGGAGGGAATTGATTATGATGAAACATTTACACCAGTTGCTAGATTAAAAGCCATAAGGATCTTTTAGGCTTATGTTGCTCACAAGAAGTTTAAAGTCTTTCAAATGGATGTGAAAAGTGCTTTTCTCAATGGAGAATTGGAAGAAGAGGTATATGTTGAACAACCTCCAGGCTTTGTAGATCCTAAATTTCCCAATCATGTCTACAGGCTTGACAAAGCACTTTATGGCATTAAGCAAGCTCCAAGAGCATGGTATGAGACATTAGCTCAATTCCTTCTGGAAAGTGGATTTCACAGAGGCACAATTGACAAGACTTTATTCTACCTCAACCATGGAAAGGACTTACTTTTGATACAGATATATGTTGATGATATCATATTTGGTTCTACTAATTCCAAACTATGTGAGAAGTTTGCAAAGCTAATGCAGTCAAGATATCAAACGAGTATGATGGGAGAACTCAGCTATTTTCTGGGCCTTCAAGTCAAGCAAACTGAAGAAGGCACTTTTATCTATCAATCCAAGTACACCAGAAATTTACTAAAGAAATTTAGAATGCAAGATTGTTCAACTGCATTCACTCCCATGGCCACTGCAACCAAGTTAGATAAGGATACTGTTAAATCAGTAGATATTACTAACTATAGAGGTATGATTGGCTCCTTACTCTATCTAACTGCAAGTAGACCTGATATCATGTATGCTACCTATCTTTGTGCAGGATTTCAGGCTGATCCAAGAGAACCTCACTTAATAGCTGTGAAAAGAATTTTCTAGTACCTTAAGGGTACAGCTGATCTAGGATTGTGGTATCCTAGGGAATCAGATTTTAAGCTAATTGGTTACTCAAATGCATATTTTGCAGGATGCAAAATAGACAGGAAAAGCACTAGTGGAAGCTGCCAATTTTTTGGAGGCAGATTGGTTTCTTGGTTTAGCAAGAAACAAAAGTCAATTTCCATATCAACTGCAGAAGCAGAATATATTGCTGCAGGAAGATGTTGTGCACAGATTCTTTGGATGAAGAATCAGTTACTGAATTATGGGTTAGAATTTTCTAAAATCCCTATTTACTGTGATAATCAAAGTGCTATTACTATGACATGTAATCCAGTTCAACACTCAATGAAAAAGCACATCAGCATTAGGTACCATTTCATAAGGGAACATGTGGATGAAGGTACAGTGGAATTGTATTTTGTTCCAACAGATCAACAGCTAGCAAATATCTTCACAAAACCACTATGTGAAGCTACTTTTATAAGATTGGTAAATGAACTTGGAATGGTTTCAGGTTCTTTCTCTAAATTTGCTTAGTTTTTGTTCTCATGCATCAGACTTTATGATCAGTGTTTACAGATTGTATTATCTATATGTAATCTATGCTTAATTTGAAAATTCATTAAATACTGATTGTTATCTGATGTGGATTTATATACTCTGATAAGTGTTTTGAATGTTATGTGCCTATTTAATCCAATGAGGATAACTGTGCTAGATGCTGACCTAGTAGTCTTTAACATACTAGAAATCCCATGTTTGAATTAGTTATTTATGTAAAAACTCATTAACACAAGCAGATTCTGATATTGAGCTTAGTCAAGTTTACTTTGTGTATCTTATTACTAAGTCATAAACTAGATTCTTGTTTCTTATCTGTCAAATTCTGATATCAGTAAATCTTAAGAATGAACTAAGTGTTGATAAGCCTCACTTATCAAAAGAAAAGAAAAGAAAAGAATAAAAGTCACCTTTGAGATCTAGAGTAAAAATGTGGAAGGGAACACCCAAGTGCATTGCTGATATTAAGTAATATGCATTAGAAAAACAAAAAATTTTCTTGGTGACTTTTCACACTCTATGATTACTGGAGAAATACTCTGATAACAGCATAAATTCTGATAAGCAGTCATGACTCACTTACACTGAGAAGCCACTATAAAAAGGAATTTCAAAATATGCATAAAATGAGCACAAACAGTTGAGGTGGACTCTTGCATAAATTTTTTCTATAGTAGTCATCATGACTGATGACAGATTTTAAGCATTTTTCTTAGTTATGCCTTATTTCTAAGATGTACTGAAGTTTATCAGACTTTAATCTTTATCTGATATTTTGCTGAATGTACACACTTTCACTCCATATGAATGATGAAAATTACTGTGGTGATTAAGTTGTTTTTGACAAACAGTTAAGTGTTATTTGCATAAATTCTGAGGACAAGTTCTGATGGAAGTTCTGATGATTAAACTCTGAAGAAAACAAGTCAGTATTTGTATGAAGAATCACAGAAAAAGATATTCACTTTTTGAGTACAGAAGCCATGTTCTGATGACTATTAAAATCTGATATAAGTTAAGTTCTGATATTAAATCCTGATGGAATCCTTGATGCTTACGTGGCATTTTTCTTTACTTGACTTATTTGTGATAATATCTGAAACAGTCATATTTAAATCAGAATAAATTTGGGTGAGGTAAAAACAGTCATAATCATTATAGGTTAGTGGTTAACTTGTATATCCTAAAAACCTGCATGTGCACGGTAATTATTGCTTATTTTACGTGCCCATTAACTCCTGCTCTAACCGTTTATTGACTGTTCACACGATGTCAGGTGTAAAGTGTATCACATGCTTCAAAAATATAACTGTTGAGTGGAGAGAGTATATATATGGGAGTTAAAATATTTTCTAATCTTTTACTTACTTTTCTATTCTTAATCTCTTTTACTTTCTCTCTCGCTCTAATATTCTCTGAAGCGTTTTCTTTCAGGACTTTTAACAAACAATTTGCAAATACTCTCTTTCTCACCTATTTTCTTACAGAGATGGCACCAAAAGATGTACTTTTCAATGGAGCTAAGTTTGTTCGTAACAACTACTCCGCCATTCTTAGAAAGGCTGAAGCTCCATCGGAACTTCACTTCATTCAGGATTTTCTCGCTAATTCTGATATTGGGTACGCTCTGAACCAACCTGATGTAGTCTCTGGAACTCAAGTGCTGGAGTTCTGGCAAAGTGGAGTATATGATGATGGTGGTGCTCAAGGGACCCCAAGTATAATCTTTACAACAGGGGAGGATGCGCATGTCGTAACTTTGGCCACAGTACCCAAGCACTGCAGTTGCCTGAAAATAAAGCCTATACAACTGTTGAGGAGCCTATTCTTCAAAATATGATGGCCAGTCTGGGGTATGAAAGGATATTGGCAAAGCTGGGTCAATTGAAAAGACCTTACATAAGGAGGGAATGGAGTTTCTTCTTTGACTGCATCACCAAGGCTTTTGCAAACAAATGTTCTAACTTTGATGCAATCCCCATATTCAGTCAACAAATCGGGTATGATCTCATTAATCAAACTGATTTTGATTATGCAAGTGATGTCTTAGGTTTCATTGGGGATAGGATGATAGAAGACAGAAATACTGTTTATTTTGCTAGATTCTGTCAGCTTATTTATAGTTTTTGTTGTGATGATAAGCCCCAATCAGCTAGTGAAATTAATTCCATCATTTAAACTAGCTAAAAGAGCTTTTAATGACTTATTATCTACTGATAATAAGAAGGCTATGTTAAGACCCCTCCGAGTTCCTTTATCTGTCAAACAAGCCTTAATAACCTATGATCCAGTCAAATACACTGCACTATATTCTGATGTCCAACCATCAGAACCTCAACCATCAGCACCTACCACCTCTACAAAAACACCTCAGACTTCTCAACCATTAGCACAAACAACCATACCTTCATCTTCCAAACCTTCTAAGAGGACAAAGTCTGTTCCTCAACCTCCACAAAAGAGGAGGAAGATGATTCTCATAGATGAGTCTGAGAGTGAAGAGGAAACAGTTGAAGCACGGGTTCATGCATCTGAACCTGTGACAGTTGAAGCTGAGAATGTTACTTCTCAGAAAGAGAATGAAGCTCAAAGTTCTGATACTTTGAAAAGGAAATCTGTAAATTCTGATGCTGTTGAAGCAACTCCTTCATTGGCAAGAAGATTGAAGAAAATGAAGGCTAGGAGGTATTTGGATAAGGCTATATCAGAAGAGACTAAAGAAGTTGAGGAAGGGGATCAGGAATCTCTGATCTCACAAGAACCAATTATCATTGAAGCCCTTCCAGCTCAAGCCAAAGACACTGCTAATGACACAGTTATTACCCCTCATGTCTCTCCTATTAAAGCTACATATGATGCTAAAGAACAAACTGATAATTATGAAATAGATATTCATAATTTGAATATACCTGAAGTTCTTTATCTAGAAGCTCCATCTATATTAAAGTACTAGCTCTGGAGATAAATTCTGCTGACCAGAATTTAGATGATGTTATTCCTGAATCTCCAGTTGCTTCACACACTGTTGAGCTATCAGAACAGAATGAGTCCTCCTCAAGTTCTGATGACAGTGTTTCTGTTGAGACTCCAATACCTACTCTGGGCAAGGAAGAATTGGTGAAGAAATTTGTTGAAAAAGAAGCACCTATTCCTTGGGAGGATACTCACAGAGGTGTTGAGTGGACCAAGAAGTGGAATGAATCATATTTTATTCCATGTTCTAAAGTTCTGACAGAGCATATTGAAAAAGCTGATGAGTTGCTCACAAATACTGATTTCAAGACACAACTCAAGATCACAGCTCTGTCTATAAAACATCTTCAAGGTCTACATACTTCTACTCATGAAAAGGTTGATACACTCAGAGAAAAAGCTGATAAGCTAGATCTACAGATCAAGCTTGACAAGAACAGGTATATCAGACCTATTTCTGAAAAAGTTGAAGCCATTGAGAAAACTCAAGAGGAGCAACAGGCCCAAATTGCTGAGGTCCTGGCTAATCAAGCTTCTCAGAAAGCTCAATTGGATGAAATCAAATCTTCGGTTGAACTTCTTCTTTCTCTCTTATTTCCTGATGATGCCAAAAAGGGGGAGAAGGTAGTTAAGTCCAAATGCTCACCTACTCAAGAACTGAAGAAAATGGATGATAAAGGTGATGACCAGGGAAACTCTGAAAAGAGCAGAGGTCAAAGAAAATTTCAAGGAAAATCTTATGTTCAGAACAAGTCAAGTTCTGATGCTGTGAATGCTCAAAGACTGAAGTCAAGTGGTGATAAGCAAAGTCTGATGCCAAATTCTGATATTCTGATTCAGTCAGGATCTGAAGACTCTCAGAGGTTTTTGTAAACTCTAAAGTTAAAGGGGAAGCAAACTACTGTTTATTATAAAGATCCTAAAATCCTGACACTTGATGAGGAGATAGCAAGAAGATTATTTCTGAAACTCAATCCAGCAATGGATTTAGAAACTCTCAAGGAGGAAGAAGCTAGATTTGCTGCTGAAAAGGCAAATCATAAGTCTAAAGCTTCTGATACAAAAAAACCTCCAAGGCCTAAGGAAAAAGGCATTGTGATCAAGGAAAAGTTAAATTTTGAAACTTCAAAGTTCAAGACTAGATCACAGACTGAGAGTGATCCCAAAGACAAAGGGAAAGGAAAAGTTGATGAACTAACCAAGTCACTGGACTTGAAAACTTCTCAAGATCTGATGAAACCAGTGTGTAAAATGGTTCAAGTAACTGATGATAATCTTGTTAAAGATGAAACTGTTCAAATTCTGAAAAGAAGAAAGATAAATGAAGATTCTAAAATAACCTCTGACACTGCTCAAGTTGTTGTTCAGAATAAAGGACAGGAAGGTACAGAAGAAACAGCAAATTCTGATCAAGCTATCAAGACATCAACTACTGACAATGCTCAAGTTGATTTGGGTAAAATGACAATTGCTGATAAGAAGAAGCTGTTATGGAAGAAAGCTACTCCAGTTGAACCAAAATCCAATCTCGTGATTAATCAACTCGCTACATTTGGGTTAAGAGCCAAGCAACCTCGAGATAGAGCTGGATTAGATTCTGACGAAGAGAAGATTCAAACAGGAGTAGAGGTTACTCTAAGAGATCCTTTCATGTTGACTGACAAACCATATGAACAAATCAAACAAAGGCACCTTGACAAGGTGTTGTCTGCTCAAATTGTGATAGATGCTCATGATAAAGAGAATCTAAAAGAGAAATTGATTTTATTTCTCAATGATGGAAGGACTTATAGATTAGATGATACTGATGTACTAAAAAAGTCTATCAGAGAACTTCAATATATTCACTATCTTCTGGAAGTAAAATCTGATGTTACAAGAAGATGGTCAGAATACATTTTGAAGGCTATAAGAGATCTATTCAGAATCTCTGGTACAAAGACTTCTCATTACAGTCCAATGATTACTGAAGGTGATGGAAGAGGAATTTCTATGCTGAAAAATTCTGCTAAGGTGGAAGTTATTCTGAAAGGAAGATGCTTATGTTATAATGAAAACTCTTCACATCCTAAGGTTATTAGACTTGGTGATGGACTTGAAAGAACATCCATTCAAGCTCTCAGAACAGCCATTTATCAAATTGGTGATAGTAAAGAAGAAGAACTGATGCAGGTCAAAGCACAGTTAGCTGAAGTTCTGAAGAAAGCTGAAGATAATCTGATGAATGATTTTATTAAGAATCATTATGGATTCAGATTAATTCAGTGATATTGGTAAAGCTGGATGTTTTGTAAGTTGTAATTAATAATCTTATTAAACTCTTATTGTATTTGAACTTAAATGTTTTTTACATCATCAAATCTATTAACTTGTACATTCTTGCATAATTTACAAGTTGGGGAAGATTGTTGGATATATTTGAGATGTCATGTCTAATATGTTTCATGTTTAGTTTTCAGATCTTAACTAACAGGAAATATCAGTTCTTACTGGAATCAGGACTTACTGGAAGTCAGGACTTAAGGATATCAGAAATTAGATTATCAGAAGATAATATCAGAAGATGGATATCAGAACTTAAGTACTGGTGGACTAACAGTTAAAGAAGGAAGCTGATTTACAGGAAAGAAGATCGAGACTAATACAAGAAGAAGATATGCATGGAAAGAGTTAGAGGACTAGAAGAATTATATAAGATATCTAATTGATTTATTTTAGGAGACAGAATTATATTCCATATCAACTGTGTGTCTATATAAACACAGACATAGGTTTACTCTATAAGAGTTACGATCATCGAGAAGATCATACAATTGTAACCTAGCAGCTCTCATGATATTTGTTCATCACTGAGAGAGAAGAGTTCTATTGTAACAGAGTTTATTATATCGAATACATCTGTTTTCTGTTACTTGTGCTTTAAATCGATTTGATTATATTCTACACTGTATTCAACCCCCTTCTACAGTGTTGTGTGACCTAACAAGTTCGCCTACACAACTATTTGTTTATGAAGCCAACGTAAGTAGCCTAACGCCTATGACATGACTAATTTAAATGATAAACTATTTTTGCACAATCAATATGAACAACCTAAAGCATACGGCATGTGTAGTTCCATTATATTTGTTTACCAGTATTAACAACTTATCTGAAAAGGAAAAAATCTTTTAACATTATTGTTCTTATATAAATAATCCTTACTATCAAGAAGAGAACATTATTATAAAGAGAAAATCAGATTATTCAAAAGCCCAAAGGCACCATCCGTTACAATCATAAAACAAGAACTAAAAATCAAGTGCATCCCTCGCAATAATGCTGAGGCGATAGTTCTCCTCCTTCACAGACACCATATCCTCTTCCAACTCATGCACCTTCAACTTGAGCTTAAGAATTTTACTCACCTAACGAAGGATCTCTCGTATTTTCGCCATGGCTGATAACAGCTATTTCTCATTCGTCATCGCTTTCTTCCCCTTGTCACTAGCACAACTACCCTGGGATTCCATTAGAATTATAAAAGAAAAAGATTTATGAAGAAAAGAAGAGAAAAAGGAAATGAGAATGATAAATCTGGAAAAAAACCCAGTATTTATAGAAGGAACCAACCCCTCACCTCCTCAGAAATCGTAATTTATGCATTTATTACTTTACAATTACCCATGTCAGCTTAATCCCTTTGTATTCACTCACAATATTTTGACTTTTTGACCTTCTCATTACCAATATTATCATTTTCAAAATTCCCTTTTCTCATTTAAATAATTTTGGTCAAAGTACTGCCCGTTATTTTTCACTGATATTTATCACCACCAACACTTACAATTACGCTTACGGCATTCTGCCACCAATATTCAACAAATAAAATAGAAATATTCGAAATCAAAAGAAACACAAGCATGTAAACATAATTTCATTCATTAATTTAAAATTACATAATCAATTAAAAGACAAGAATTTCAAAACAACATCAAGGATAACGAGGATGACAACCCAACGACATCCTCAATTCATTATTTTCATCTTGAAACCTACAGATCATCTCCCTCAACTGCTGCACATGCTCCTCCATCTCTATGATTCTCCTCCACAAAGTACGAATGTTGTCGTTGGCATCTCTGAGATACCCCTCTAATTAAACCTCTCGTCTAGACTTTCCTCCATTCGAAGAAATACTTTTTTCTTACGGACAATTGGGAATTGGTAATAAAAATAATGACATATCCTCTTCCCCAACCTAACCTTTTATAAGCTTCAATTCACTCTTCAACCACCCATGTCAACAATTAATTGTAAGTCATGAATTTAGCCATATTATCTTTGTAAGTGATAAGAGCTTCTTGATCCACTCTCTCTATAGTTTCAGTCACCTTCTGGGCCTCTTCCGTTTTCACGGTCAGCTCTTTCCTTAACCTCTCCATCTCCAAACGAAGGCTTTCAACCACACCTTGCTCCGATTATAACTTTTTGAGGTTCTCCTTGTTATCTTTTTTCAGACTATCGATCTCCTCATTCTCTGACTTAAGCACCTCCTACAAATATTTATGTTTTTTATTCAACTCTTTAAGTTGCTTAAGAGCCTCATACTTGGCTTTCCTCTCAGTCTTCACCTTCTCATGCTTTATCTTTATCTTCCCTCTACTTTTCTCAACCCTTTCAGCCAAATTAAGCACACGAGTTCTCAAGTGGAAAAAAGAAGAAAAGAAAAGAGGAGGAAAGAGAAATGTTAATGGTAAGGAATACCAAGGGAAACACACATATATGACTTTCCTATGGAATCTGATGAATTACCTTTTCCGACAGTGTCTTGGTCCTTCTAACAGCATCAGTATCTGATTCAGTTCCCATTTTCCTTCGATCAGGAGAAAGAGAAAACACCCCCAATGCACCCACCGGATTACCTTTTCCACTTCCTTCTGCCAACCAACCTTCACATGTAAGATGAAGAAGAAATAAATGTAAAGCCTTACCGTAAAATGCTAATAAAAATGAGCAAGAAAAAGAATAGGAAGGTTAACATTTTGCGTTATGTTGTGCAAGACATGCCTGTACTATAACAAGACTAAGTCAAATTGACAGCCCTAATTAAATTGAATGATAATCTAAGTTCACATTTTTGTATTGTATCACTTAAGTCTGTAAAACTGTAAATAGATTAGACTGGAGTATTTTTCTATAAACAGTCTCAAGCCTAAGAATAAACTATGTAAGAAGATCATGCCTCAGAGACAATGTGAAGAAGCTTGGAGTTGAATAAATCTGTTTTGGGAAAAATATTCTAAGTCAAGAAATCTACAAGTAACATATTAAGTCTTATAGAGAAGTCATTCGAGAACTTCAGAATGACTTATCGAGAAGTCAAGAAACAACTTATAGAGAAGTCTCAGAGATATCGAAAATACAAAAGGAAGATATGAAGATTGAAGATAACGACAAGTCATTTCTGTATTACAGAACTCAGAGATATTGATAAGCCAATATGAAGATATGAAGATTAGAGATATCGACAAGTTAATTCTACATGCGAAGACTTGAATATCTCGACAAGCCAAGCTCATTCGAGAACTCAGAGATCTCGACAAGTCAAGCTCATTCGAGAACTCAGAGATCTCGACAAGTCAAGTTCACATTCGAGAACTCAGAGACTTCGATAAGTCAAAACACTTGTAGAGAACTAAAAGATCTCGATAAGTCATTATACTTATCGAGATGCTTGTTCTCTATAGTACAAACTGGAGATCTCGATTAAAACTCAAAGTACAAAATGCAGACCAGTTAAAGATCCAAGATTATCAATCAACAAACAAATCAATCACTAATTTGAAAAGTCTACAAAATCAGCTTGAAGAGTACAAGATCACATGCCAAGATTAGCTGACAAAGTAAAGTCACAGACATGCATGATTTGCAAAGATACACTAAGACAGAAATAGAAAGTTTTAGCTAACTTAAAGTAGGGTTTAGTACATGTTATTTGATAAGTGGATTTTATATCCACTGGGAACGCTTTATTATAAGCTTAAATTGGTCTTTTGGACTCAAGTTGTTGGTATTTGATGTGTTTTTATGTTATTGCATTTCAGGTATCAATTAAATGAAGAAAAGAGCTTTTAAAGGAAATATGATAAAAAGTGATCAGATTTGGAAGCCAAGGCCATTGTCAAGTTGTAGAGAATCTCAACAGCTTCGCGTGGACAGTTGAATCACCTAATTCTGACGAGTAGAACTCAAGTTATGGCCAAAACAAGATTCATCAGAAATTTTTCCAGACAGGAGCTGAGCGCCCGCCCAGAGAGCTGAGCGCCCGCCCAGGAGCTGGGCGCCCGCCCAGGAGCTGAGTGCCCACCCATGACAGCTGAGCGGCCGCCCAAGGCGCGGCTGGTCGCTGATTTCGCTGAAAAGCCATTTTTGAGTGGAATTTGAAGATTTTAAGGGTCCAGGTCCACTAGGGGCGTATATGTACTTAAAAAAAGGGTTTTCATCATCCGGGAAGATTGGAATACCAAGAAGGAGACCTAGAAGTATAGAACAACTCCGAAAGAGAAGATCTTGTTTTCAACTTGTGATTCTTTGAATTAGTTGTAACTTTGGATGCTCGCTTTCGTTCTTGTTGAACCTAGATCTCGTTTATTCGTACTTTAATTATTATTCAGTTTATTAAGACCTTGTTTTATATCATGCTTTCATTGGAACCAATGGTAACGATGAGTTCGATTATGGCCTAATCGTTGTCATGGGATTATAGCGGATTTACTTATGGATTTCAATAGTTAATTATTTTGATATCTTGGTGTGTGGTGATTGATTCATATCCTAGTATTGGTTGTGCTTATTCGTCTTATGTGCGTAGCTAACATATAAGATAGCGTGTTAATCTCTATTGAAGCGACAGTGAATATAGAGCTTTAGAACTTGCCATGCTAGCATAGGTTCATGTATGTGTATGCATGATTCGTAGATAACTCTAACCGTTTTACTTGCCCTATGTAATCAAGATAGATAACTTATGTTTAAACCGTTATATTGTCAAATTATATAGACATATAGGGTCTCAATATAATTGGTGCCTATTCAGCTTCTATCTCTTATATGGATGTATGGTAGAATGGTGCTCGTGCAACGAAAGTTGGCGTTTATCAGTTTCGTGTTATCTGATTAGTGTCATCACCATCACATGCTAAGGTTAAGAATGAAAAGGCTATTGAATGAAGTATTTAATGAAGTTAGAATCTTATGTTTGTCATATATATTAATTCAACCTCAATTCTCTTAGTTAATAATATTTAGTATAATCTCTTAGTTTAATAAAAACCCAATTTGTTATTTGTCTTAGCATTGAGCGATAACCATACATTGTTGCATAGGTGCATAAATTGAACTTAACCTAAACCAGTCTATATGGGAACAAATCTAATTTGTATCTTATACTACTTGTGAACGCGTATACTTGCGTGAATATTAGCGCGTGTTTTCGCCCTAACAAGTTTTTGGCGCCGCTGCCGGGGACTCGATGTTAATTTTTAGTTTATGTGTTTGTCATCAGTGGTCGTTAAAGTTCACTAACTCAGATTCTTTTACTTTCACGGTTTATATGTTTGTGTTTCAGGTACTCATTATAATGGGAGATCTAGCAGCACGAATGAAAGCCTTAATGGATTTTTCTCAACCCAAGATCGATGATATTCAATCTAGCATTGTGAGGCCAGCTATCACAGCTAATACCTTTGAGATCAAGACTGGAATAATTCAATGGGTGCAGAATTCAATTCAGTTTGGGGGTTCTTCAACCAAAGATCCCAATATGCACATTAGGGATTTTATTGAGATATGCGACACCTTCAAGTTCAACGGTGTTTCTGAAGATGCTGTGAAACTGAGACTGTTCTCATTCTCTCTGAGGGACAAGGCTAAGAGCTGGTTACACTCTCTACCAGCTGGTTCGATTGCTACTTGGGAAGATCTTGCTCAAAAGTTTCTCACTAAATTCTTCCATATGGCGAAGTCAGCTGCATTCAGAAACGCTATTACTCAATTTGCGCGGCAAATGGGAGAATCTTTATATGAAGTTTGGGAGCGCTACAAGGAGATGCTTAGGAAGTGTCCTCATCATGGAATTCCTGATTGGATGATCATCACTTATTTTTATAATGGGTTGGGAGCACAGTCCAGACCCATGCTCGATGCAGCATCAGGCGGAGCATTATGGGCAAAGAGCTATAAGGAAGCTTATGATCTAATTGAACTTATAGCTGCTAATGAATATCAGTATCCAACCCAGAGATGTCCACAGAGTAAGGTAGCAGGAGTTCTTGAGTTGGATACAGCTACGGCTCTCACTGCTCAACTAAAGGCGTTGTCTATGAAGATCGATTATCTGGCTAATTATAGTGTTAAGCAGATAATTAGTGATTGTGAGCTGTGTGCAGGTTCGCATGCGATGGAGCAATGCGCTATATCTAGTGACTCAGCTCAGTTTGTGAGCAACTTTCAGAGATCGCAGAAACCAGTTCCAGACACTTATCATCCTGACAACTGGAATCATCCTAACTTCAGCTGGAGCAACAATCAGAATGCGATGCAACAACCATTCCAGCAGTTTGGAAATAAGCTATTCAACCCTCCTGGTTTTCAGCAACAAATTGCACCAAAACAACAACTCCAAATTCAACAACAAAATCATGAAGCATGTCTATCTTCGAATGAAAAATCTGAATTGGAGGAGTTGCGGCTTATGTGCAAAAACCAGGCTCTTATATGCCAAAGCCAGGCTATTTCTATCAAGACTCTGGAGAACCAAATAGGCAAAATTGCTAATGCCTTATTGAATCGGCCACCTAGAATGTTTCCTAGTGATACAGAAGCCAATCCAGGCAAGAGGGAAGTTGAAGAACAGGTGAACGCCATCACCTTAAGGTCTGGAAAGGTTGCAAGCCCCCAAATTCAGCAAGACGAAGAGCCTGAAAAGTCTCAAGTTCCAGAATCTGAAGTTTTGGCCGAAGAAGATATGCAGAAGGAAGTAGAGGTGGAACCAAGGAAGACTACTGTGGAACACACTCCTCCTGAGGGTAATACAGGGGAGAAACAGATCTATCCTCCACCTCCTTTTCCTAAGAGGCTGCAGAAGAAAAATCCGGATAAGCAGTTTGAGAAGTTTTTGGAGGTGTTCAAGAAACTTCATATCAACATACCTTTCGCTGAACCTCTTAAACAGATGCCTAGCTATGTGAGGTTTATGAAAGGTATTCTCTCTCGGAAAGTAAAGCTCGATGACTTAGAGACCGTTGCTCTAACAGAGGAATGCAGTTTTGTGCTGCAACAGAAGTTGCCTCCGAAGCTTAAAGTTCCTGGAAGCTTCATTATTCCTTGCACCATCGGAAACTTGTCGTTCGACAAGTGTTTATGTGATTTAGGAGCTAGCATCAATCTGATGCCCTTATCTATCTTCAAGAAGCTTGGTCTTCCTGATCTGAAACCAACATACATGTCATTGCAACTAGCTAACCGTTCCATCGCTTATCCACGAGGTATAGTAGAGGATGTCTTGGTCAAGGTGGATAAACTCTTCTTCCCTGCTGACTTTGTAATTCTTGATTTTGAGGAAGATAAGAAGATTCCCATCATCTTGGGAAGACCATTCTTGGCTACAGGTCGAACTATGATCGATGTGCAAAAAGGAGAGCTTTCGATGAAGGTTTACGATCAAAAGGTCACTCTTAATGTTTTCAAGGAAATAAAGTTACCCACGGCTAAAGAGGAGTGCTTTAAAGTAGAGCAACTGCAGGTTTTGAATGCACCTCCGTGGAAGAGGAAGTTGGATATGCCATTCGATTCTCTTGGGTTAGCAAAGCTGAAAATTTCTCAGGAGCGTTTTGAACCATTTATTCAAGAAGCTCCCATACTTGAGCTCAACCGAAAGCCAGATCACTTGAGTTATTCATTCTTAGGTGCACCCCATGATAAGGGGTTGGTATATATTTTTGATGATGTAGAGAGTGGTTGGATGGATCTTCCAGTGCTTACAGAGGGTTCTTCTCATGCGCCACAGACAGTTGATAGGTTTGGTCTTGGTGATGAACAGTACAAGTGAGTGACTAGGCGTATGGAGGCCATGCATGACATTCACCATCATTTTGCTGAAGATTTGACACACGCTTTCGGTACTGTTGTTCGAGACACTGGTGGCGAGGTTGATTGGCCACCTGATCCTCCACCCGATGAGGGTGACTCTCCCGCTAACTAGGTATGCCTGAAATCCTTATTATTACCTTCAATGAGGACAATGAAAATTTTAAGTTTAGGGGTGATAATGTAAGAATTAGTAGTGTGTGTGTCCATATAGATTCATATAGATTCATATTACATGTTTAGTTGTAGTTCATTCATATTTTTGCATGATTATTCATTTAGGACATATTTGTTTATATTTATGTGATTTCATATAGTTGCATTTGTATGCATATTTAGCATGATCCCTTAAGATGAACTACGATATTTGATAATTTGATGTTGATTTCAGTGTGGTGATGACGAATAGATGGATGTTTAAGTCTTAATGAATTGATTTACATGCCAGGAACAAATATTTTCACAAAGTCTTATAGGGTTTCTTTTGATCTAGATCATGATCATACTTGTTTGTTGTTGAGATTTAATAACTAGGTTATATTTAGAATTTGTGATATTCTTGTAATGACATAAAAAACTGATTCTTTTTATCTTGAGAAAAACTTGGATTTCATTGCTAGTTATTGTAAGGCTAGGCGTCAAATGGCTAGTAGCCGGCTCATATTTTTATGAGTAGTCTAGGGTTGAATGAGATGGAGCAAAACACACTCATTCAGAAATTATTGGAAAAAAAAAAAGAAAAAAAAAGAGAAAAAAAAGAAAGAAAAAAAATATGTGTTTATGCATAATTGATCAAGAGTGAGCTCTTTAATACTCGAGTTATTAAGTTCTAGGGGACTTTGTGCCTAGTGACCTAAGGCTTTTATAGTGTGGGATCCGCTAACCTAACGCTCGTTACATGGGTATTATTGCATAAGTCTTTTGTGACCTCATTCATTGCACGGTCAAATAAGCAACTGTGTTATGTGTTCAATAATAGAGTGAATCCTTGTATAACTCTAAGAGAAAGGAGGTGTTATGAGTCATAATGTGTTTATTATCTATTCTGTTTATAAACTTTTGATTGTTTCGATGATAGATAAGTTATGGTTATTGATCTAGTATCGAGAGATATCTGTTAAGCATTCCACACATGCACGTTTCTGGTTTGTGAGTTGGTTTATGGGATTTATTCGAGCTCTGTTTCAAGTTATTGCATTCTTAGAGGCATTGGCTTATTCATTTGGTTATGGTTATTCTGAGGGGATCGATTGCATTATCATTTAGTTGCATTCACGTAGTTGCATTCATGCATTAGGTTTGTTTTGTAGTTTTGAGTCTGTTTATGCTTGAGGACAAGCATCGATTCAAGTTTGGGGGTATGATAAGTGGATTTTATATCCACTTGGAACGCTTTATTACAAGCTTAATTGGTGTCTTGGACTCAAGTTGTTGGTATTTTGATGTGTTTTTTTGTTATTGCATTTCAGGTATCAGTTAAATAAAGAAAAGAGCTTTTAAAGAAAATATGATAAAAATGATCAGATTTGGAAGCCAATGCCATTTTCAAGTTGTAGAGAATCTCAACAGCTTCGCGTGGGCAGTTGAATCGCCTAATTCTGACGAGTAGAACTCAAGTTATGGCCAAAACAAGATTCTTCAGAAATTTTTCCAGACAGGAGCTGAGCGCCCGCCCAGAGAGCTGAGCGCCCGCCCAGGAGCTGAGCGCCCGCCCAGGAGAGCTGAGCGGCCGCCCAAGAGAGCTGAGCGACCACCCAAGGTGCGGCTGGTCGCTGATTTCGCTGAAAAAGCCTTTTTTGAGTGGAATTTGACGATTTTAAGGGTCCGGGTCCACTAGGGGCGTATATATATTTTAAGAAAAGGGTTTTCATCATCCGGGAAGATTGAAATACCAAGGAGAAGACCTAGAAGCACAGAACAACTCCCAAAAAGAAGATCTTGTTTTCAACTTATGATTCTTTGAATTAGTTGTAACTTTGGATGCTCGTTTTCGTTCTTATTGAACCTAGATCACGTTTATTCGTACTTTAATTATTATTCAGTTTATTAAGACCTTGTTTTATACCATGCTTTCATTGGAACCCATGGTGACGATGAGTTCGATTATGGGCTAATCGTTGTCATGGGATTCTAGCGGATTTACTTATGGATTTCAATAGTTAATTATTTTGATATCTTGGTGTGTGGTGATTGATTGATATCCTAGTATTGGTTGTGCTTATTCGTCTTATGTGCGTAGTTAATATATAAGATAGCGTGTTAATCTCTATTGAAGCGACAGTGAATATAGAGGTTTAGAACTTGCCATGCTAGTATAGGTTCATGTATGTGTATGCATGATTCGTAGGTAACTCTAACCGTTTTACTTGCCCTATGTAATCAAGATAAATAACTTATTCTTAAACCATTATGTTGTCAAATTCTATAGACATTTAGGGTCTCAATATAATTGGTGCCTATTCAGCTTCTATCTCTTTTGTGGATGTCTGGTAGAATGGTGCTCGTGCAACGAAAGTTGGCGTTTATCAGTTTCGTGTTATCTGATTAGTGTCATCACCATCACATTCTAAGGTTAAGAATGAAAAGGCTATTAAATGAAGTATTTAATGAAGTTAGAATCCCATGTTTGTCATATATATTAATTCAACCTCAATTCTCTTAGTTAATGTTATTTAGTATAGTCTCTTAGTTTAATAAAAACCCAATTTGTTATTTGTCTTAGCATTGAGCGATAACCATACATTGTTGCATAGGTGCATAAATTGAACTTAACCTAAACCAGTCTCTGTGGGAACGAATCTGATTTATATCTTATACTACTTGCGAACGCGTATACTTGCGTGAATATTAGCGCGTGTTTTCGCCCTAACACTATTGCATGATGTGTAAAACCAGTGTTTACTGTTCTATAAAGTAAACACTGGATGTTTTTTTCTAGTTGTAACAAAGTAGATCTAGAAAATCTTGTGCCTCTGAAGAGAGAAGATGTGTTATTTATCAACAAAGAACCCAGAAATTTGTAGCAAGACATACTTGATTTTAATATAAAATTAAGTGAGTTTTTAAAGATAGTGTGTTCATGTGCATGTTTTATTATTCCTGTTAAAGCATATTATCTCTACAAGTTAGACTACTTTGTTCACCATCCATAATAGTTCAAAAAGCTTAAAAATAACCTAAAACACATTCACCTCCTGTGTTGTATTCATTACCTAACAAGTGGTATCAGAGCAAAATCTGAAAGCAAACATATTAAGGATCTTCGAAGATTGAATACACAAAAGCTTAGCATTATCAAAATTCCTACCTTTGACAGATCTAATTACACAATATGGAAAAAGAAAATGATGATGTTCATCAGGATGACCAATCCATTATACATTCAGATCCTCAAGAATGGGCCTTTCACCCCGATGATAAGAGTTCAGGAATCTAAAGATGGAGACATGGTCATTCCATCACATTATGCTCCTAAAGATCCTTTAAAATATACTGAACCTGAAAAAGAAAAAGTCCATCTGGATAGTGGCTTGCAGCTGATCTTGATAGAGTCACTTGACAATATAATGTACAATAACATTGTTAATTGTGACACAACCAAACAGATCTGGGAGAAAATAGAGATCTTATGTGAAGGAACAGAGGAGGTTAGGTCAAACCAAAAGAGGATTCTAGTTTCTCAGTATGAGGGGTTTATGGCTAAACCAAAAGAAGGAATTACTAAAGTCTTTGAAAGGTTCAATAAATTGATAAATGACTTGTAGCTACATGATAAATATTATGAGGCTGAGGAGGTTAACCTAAATTTCCTGCTAGCTCTTCCTGACCATCTTGAACAAAAACTATCAGCCATTAGATAAGGAAGAGATATAAGCAGAATGACTTTGGAAGTTCTATATGGAATCTTGAAAACTTATAAACTTGAAATGCTGCAAAGAAAGTCATTGAAAGCACATCATGGTCATATTGTTGATGGTGCAAGTGCTTTGATTGTGAATGAAAGAGAAGAAAGTGAAGACGAGTAAGATGATCGAGTTCCAGTTGTTCAAGCTATGGAACAAAAGAACAAAGGACCTCAGAAGCAAGTTGTGTTGGAGGTGGAGGAAGATGAATATTACATCCTGGATGAGCTAGATAAAATGGATCAATCCATGGCTTACTTGGCCGGGAAATTTTCTAACATAAGAGTCAAGAAGCCAAGATTTTTCAAAAGCAAGGGACAATCTTCCAACAGCAACAATTGGAAACCAAAAGCTCAGTACAATTCAGCTAGCAAAGGTGGCTACAAAACAGGATCTGTGAATAGATCAAAGATAAGGTGCTTCAATTGTGATGAGATGGGTCACTTTGCTACTGAATGCAGATTTCCTAAAAAGGTGAAGAAGGATAAAGCTTACTTGGAACTTGAAGCAAAATATAAAGCTCTCTTGAAGAAGTAGTCTGGAAAAGTTTATATTACAGAAGGAAAGAGCTGGGATGATACTGATGTTGATGATAAGGATGAAGAGGTTGGAAATTATGCACTTATGGTTTTTTAGCATGGAGAAGCATCCACTTCAAAATCAAAGGTACCAACTCTAACCACTATTGATTTAAATGCTTGTCAATATAAGGAGACTGTGGAAAAGATGAGTGTGGAGATGTTCTATATACACACTAGCTTAGTAGCAGCTACTGAGAAAGTTAGTAGGCTAACAAAAGCTAATCAGAAGCTTGAGAGTGAGAAGCAAAAGATGGATCTACTGCTTGTGGAGCTTGAGTCAGTCAAGCAAGAAAATGAATACTTGAAAAACAAGTTGTTGTGTGCCAATGAGATTGAAGCTGTGTTAAGAGAGAAGATTGAAAAGAATGAGGTGAAGCTGAAATCATTCAGGAATGCATCTGAGTTGGTTGGCCAGTACCATGAGAAGAATAAGCCATGTGCTAACATAGCTATTAGTCTTGATTATGATGCTTTGAACAGAAACAAGAAAGCTGTAGGTGGTAAAAAAAAGCAACTAAAAATGAAGTTTTCCTAGCCATGCTGAGAAAGGTTGGCTCACCTATGTTCAAAGCATGCGAAGTAGATTTCAGTGAAGAAGAGTTGATCCAAAAGCAAGAAATTGTTGATGAAGACAATGAGAAGAAAAATGCAGAAACAACTCCAACTTTCAAAGTTGAAAAGAAGCCCATGGTCAACCAAGATTCCAAGACACCTGTCAAGAAAGTAAAAACTAAAGATGCAATAAAGAAAAAGAAGAATAAAAATGGAAAGATTGGGATAAACAAAAGTAACAATTTTGCTTATGTTGCAGATGCTCCAAGAAAATAATGTCAAAAATGTGGCTCTATAAATCATCTAACTCACCTTTGCAAAAAGGTTGTTAGTAAGTCAGGAGTAGGAGCATGCAAGTATAATGAAGCAAAAACTGATGATCCATACTCATTATGTGACAAGTTTGATTGCATACTTTGCAACATGAATGTAATGACAAGTTGCCACAAGCTGAGAGTTGATCTTAAGAAAATCAATATTGAGTCTTCAGCTAAAAAGGACAATGCACATCATTCAATAAATTCTATTCTTTCTGAATCATCAAACCGTAACTCTATCAAATCTATTAACAAGAGAATAGTACCCAACACTGCTTGGGTTGATAAACACACCTAAACTCATTATGTGCAGGGCAAAGGAAAGAAAGTCATATGGATCATAGACAGTGGTTGCTCAAGATATATGACAGGTGATATGGCCCTGCTATCACAGTTTGAGGATAAGGCTGGCCCACTAGTGACTTTTGGAGATAACAGCAAAGGTTTAACAATGGGATATGGCAGATTAATTTCTGGAAATGTTCTCATTGAAGATGTAGCACTGATAGCTGGTCTTGAAGTGAATCTCCTTAGTGTTAGTCAATTTGTAGACCAAGGATTCAAGGTCTCATTTGACAAAGAATAATTCATTTTTATCAGCAAAAAGACTGGTGAAGTTGCTCTGAAAGGAGCAAGGAATGGAAGCTTATTTGTTGCAGACTTGGACTCGGCAAATAAGGATGAAATTTGTTGCTTCTAAACCAAGTCATCTGTAGAGCAAAGTAAGCTATGGCATAAGAAACTATCTCATTTAAATTTCAAGGCAATCAATACTCTAGTCAAAAGGAGTTAGTGAGAGACATGCGTAATCTGGAATTTGCTCAAGATAAAGTCCGTGATACTTGTAAAAAAGGAAAAATGAAAAGATCAAGTCACAAGAGTAAAACTGTGAATTTTATAAGTGCACTTTTATAACTTATTCACATGGATTTATTTGGACCAGTTAATGTCCAATCAAGTTCAAGAAAAAGATATGCACTTGTGATGGTAGATGACTACTCTTGACATACATGGGTAGAATTTATGCACTCTAAGGTTGAAACTCCACACATCATAATTGAACACATCAAGAAGGTTGAAAAGCAGGCTGTAGATCAGAATTTTGTAAAAAGATTGAGGAGTGATAATGAAACATAATTCAGGAATGCAACCTTAAATAAATTCTGCAAAGACAAGGGCATTGTTCAAGAATTCTCAGTTGCTTGAACACCTCAGCAGAATGGGGTAGTTGAGAGAAAGAATAGAACACTAGTAGAGGCTGCTAGAACAATGCTTCAAGATGCAAAGTTGCCAACAAGTTTTTGGGAAGAAGCTGTGAACACTGCATGCTACACTCAAAACAGATATCTCATTATAAGAATCTTGGCAAGTCACCCTACTCAATCCTGTCTAAAAGAAAGCCTACTGTGAAACATCTTCATGTGTTTGGAAGCAAGTGCTATGTTTTCAAGGTTTTGAAGGACAACTCTGAATATGTGGGAAAATTTGACTCCAAGGTTTTTGAGGCAATTTTTCTGGGATATTCATTGGAAAGAACTGCATATAAAGTCTATGTGATTGAACAGAAGAAAATTATGGAAAGCACATATGTCACTTTTGATGATGACAAGTGCCCAGGCTTGGAATGCCTTGATGAAAATGAAGTTGAAGCCCTAAAGTTTGAGAATCTCAACATTGATAGTGATTCTGATAATGAAGCTAAAGTCAACACAAATCACAGATTTAATGAAAAGTCTACTGAACAAGTGAATCATGAGAATGGAAGCTCATCTAATATACTTGAATTTGATAGCACAAACTCATGGGGAGAAAGAGGGGAAGGTTCTGTCAGTCATGCCAATGGTGAAGAAAATACTGAAAACTCAAGTCAACAAACTCACACCAGAAAGTGGGATAACAGTCACACTAGAGAAGTAATTATTGGTGATCCAACTGCTGGAGTGGGGACTAGGAGTGTAACTGCAAATGAATGTCTACATGCATGTTTTCTTTCACAAATTGAGCCAAAGAAAACTGAAGAAACTCTACTTGATCCTGATTAGATATCTGATACGCAAGAGAAGGTAAATCAGTTTGAAAGAAACAAAATTTGGGAGTTGGTTCCTGCACCAAAGAACAGAAGTGTAATTGGAACAAAGTGGGTGTACAGGAACAAGATGGATGAAAATGGAATTGTCACCAGAAAAAAAAAGCAAGATTGGTTGCAAAAGGCTACTCACAGGAGGAAGGAATTGCCTATGATGAAACTTTTGCTCCAGTTGCAAGACCAGAAGCAATAGGGATTTTTCTTGCATTTGCTGCACATTTAAATTTCAAAGTATATCAAATGGATGTCAAGAGTGCTTTCCTTAATGGTGAGTTGAAAGAAGAAGTTTATGTGCAACAGCCACCTGGCTTTGAAGATCCATAATTTCCAAACTTTGTATATAAGTTTCTCAAGGCTCTCTATAGACTAAAATAAGCACCTAGAGCCTGGTATGACACATTGTCATATTTTCTACTTAAACATGGATTCACTAGAGGAACAATAGAAAAGACACTCTTCTACAAGAAACATGGTGATGATATGATCCTAGTTCAGATTTATGTGGATGATATTATCTTTGGTTCTACAAATGAAAAACTTTGCCAAAGATTCTCCAAGCTTATGAAGAGTGAATGTGAAATGAGTATGATGGGGGAATTAAGTTACTTTCTTGGACATCAAGTCAGTCAAAGAAGTGATGAAATCTTCATCAGCCAAACTAAGTATTTCAAGGATTTATTGAAAAAGTTTGGTATGGTTGATTGTTCACCTGCATCTACACCTATGTCTACATCTACAAAGTTGGATGAAGATAAAAAGGGCAAGAGTGTAGATATTTCAAGCTATAGAGGAATGATTGGATCTTTGTTGTACTTAACTGCAAGTAGACCAGACATCATGTTTGTTACATATCTGTGTGCAAGATTTCAAGCCAATCCAAAGAAATCACATTTGATGGTTGTGAAGAGGATTTTCAGATACTTGAAGGGGACTCCAAAATTGGTACTATGGTATCCTAAGGGAACTGGTTTTGAAGCTGTTGGATACACAAATGCAGATTTTGTTGGATACAGGGTTGACATAAAGAATACTAGTGGAAGCTGTCAGTTTCTTGGACAAAGACTTATATCCTGGTATAGCAAGAAAGTGTCAACTTCCACAGCTGAGGCTGAATACATAGCTGCTGGAAGTTGTTGTGCTCAAGTGTTTTTTATTAGAAATCAGCTAATGGATTATGGCCTAGTGTTACACAAAATTCCAATTATGTGTGACAATACTAGTGATATATCTATTGTGGCTAATCCAGTTAATCATTCTAGAACAAAGCACATTGATGTAAGGTTCCATTTTATTAGAGAACATGTTACAAATGGTACCATTGAGCTCATTTTTGTTCCAACAGAAAAACAATTAGCTGACATTTTTACTAAACCTTTGGATGAAACAACTTTCACTAGACTTGTAGGTGAAATTGGGATGTTAAATTCTTCATCTCAAGGCAAGAACTCAGCTAATATTTTGCAGCAAATTAGTTTAGAGTTAATCAAAATTAATTTGATTTAACTGGAAATTAACTGGAATATAAATTATAAATATTTCAGAAATCTCTGCATATTTATTTTTCAAAATTCAAAATTTAGCTTGGAATTTTTCAATTCTAAAAAAACTGTCTAAATGTTGATTTGCATTTTCAATATGCAAAATTAGCGCAAGGCAGAATCAAAGTGATCAAAAGTATATAGAGAACTGAGTCCTCAATAAGTCTAACTGACTTATCGACAAGTCATTTTAAGACTTCTCGAGTGAGTTCTTGACAAGTCAATTTTCTGACTTCTCGAGGGACTTCTCGATAAGGTTTATTATGACTTATCGATAAGTCATTGTAGAGTTCTCTATAAGTGTTAACTCATAGAGTTCTCTACAAGTACAACTTTAGACTTATAAATAACTCATAACTGAGATAATTTAATTTAATAAATTATTTAGTAAAATACTTTTGACAAAAATCATTCTGATTTTATTTTGATTTATTCAAATAAAAATTGGAAACAAATCAGTCCATTTAGGACAAACTGAGTATTTATTTGACATCTCGACAAGTCAGTTTTAGTTCTCTAAAAGAGTAAATTACAATGACTTCTCGATATATAATTTTCTTTTCAAAATTACTTCTCGATAAGCAAATTCCAAACATTTATTTTTGAGTTCTCAATAAGTCATTTGCTTTTACTATAAATACTCAAACATCTCGACATACACATACTTACGCCTTCGAGAACTCTAAGTGACCTAGAATTTCCAAATCTAAACCGATTTCTCTTTCGTTTCGAACTCTTTCTCTTCAATTTTTCTTACCCAATATACTTCATACTCTTCTCAATGGCATCAAACATTATTGTACCCTTTATCCCAAAAGAAACCAAATTTCTTATATTTCTGGATGTAAATCAAGCTCCTGAAGCTTTCAAAAGCTTTATGAAATTTCTGTCTGAAATATACTTTGTGGGAGCTCTTACTGCTAATCATGTACTCTACTTGGATGTGTTATGGGATTTCTGGAATACAGCAGTGACAAGAACAGTGGTGCATGAGAATCAGGCAGCATCAATAGTGATAAATTGTACAATCAATGACCAACAGGTGGAGATCTCTGAGAATGATGTCAATATGGCTTTAGGCATACCTACTGACAAGCTGGTGGAGGTTCCAACTCAGGATGAGCTTTGTCAATTCATGGACTTCATCAATTATTCTGAAAAGATTAATCTGGAAAGCATGAACAAAAAGAACCTGATGAGGGAATGGTCTTTTCTCTTTGATTCAGTAATCAGGGCTTTCACTTGCAGAAAGTCAGGGTTTGATAATATTTCAAGTGTTGTCCAGAAGCTGGTCTACTCAATGGCTCACAACAAATAGATAAATGTAGGACACTACATCTTGGAGGAATTGAGCACCAGGCTAACAATGCCATTAGCATCAAGAGGTAAGGAAATATTTCTTCCTAGATTCATTATGTCTGCTTTAAACTATAAAGTAAATGACATACATATGATAGATGGTGTAGATAGATCATTAATAGGCAATTGTAAGCAAGTGTCCAAAATTCTATTTGGATCACTATCTGCAAAGAACAAGGTGAAAGTGGGTCTTAAATTAACTCCATTCATGTTGGAGAAATTTAGGAATTATCCCTATCCTATGCCTGATATGAGGTCCAGTGTAACTCAATCTAGTACAGTAATGGTCCCTGAACCCGCGGAAGTACAAACAAAGGAACACCAACAGGGACCTTCCAATATTGAGACCCCTTCTTCTATACCAGTAGCTACTAGGAAGCCAACCACTTCATCCTCTCAAAAGGGTGAAGTAAGTAAAAAGAAGAGAAAGCAGGAACCTTTACCAATTATAAATGAGAGTGGTGAGGAGCAGATAGAACCTGAGTCACCCTTGGTCAAAAGAAAACCAAAGAAGACTAAAAATTTAGAGTTGACCACTCAAGCCACCTCTGCATCCTCTTAAAAGTATGTAGTTGTAACACAGGGACCAAAATAAACTCTAGGGGTATCCTCTCAACAGGGTGTCTCTATTGAAAAGAGCACTCTCCCTAGTACACTATTTAATGAGTCTGCATAACCATCACTTGATCAAATTCAAGTTTATGGAAGGAGAAATAAGGATGACACACACAAGGAGAGCACATCCCTTGAAGCTCCCTCATCTATTCAGGGGAAGATGCCAACACTCAATACTGAAATTCAAAATCTTCTATCTAAAATTTCTTCTTCCTACACAGCACTTGAATCTAATTCTCAAGTGTAATCCCACTCCAGTGACTTGGTTCAAGAAACCTTGCTCACCACCCAGACACCAAATTCAAATAGTGAGAGACTACTAGCTGGGGTAGACCTTGATGACACCATCACAAACATGGGGGATTCATCATTTTTTACCGAAGACCCCATGGTAGTTACAGATGCACCTTTCTGTGCAAATCAGCATTCACAGGCTATAAGGTTTAAGGGTAGTACTCCTAAGGGGGAGCTATCTAAATCCTCTCTAATACAATTGGAGGTTCCCGTTACAGAAACAACTCCCCTCACAACCCTAGCTGAAATTGCACTGACAATTGAGGCTAGGAGTACAATTGCCAATAACCCTGTTATAGGAGAGGCAAAAATATCACATTCATGTGACAGTGCTTTGCCAGAAGCATAAGGGTTTGAGGCTGGTGCACATGATAGTAACCCAACCAAATCCCCTCCAATTCAACTGGAGGTTCCCATCACAGGTGGAGAACAACACCCTGTCATAACCACAGTGCATACTGTGAGTCAAACTATGACTCCTGTCACGGGTGGTTCTGTTACCTTATCTCCTTCACACCCAACCAATTAACCTTCCACCTCTCAACCACAAGAACCTCATCTCATATCCCAATGGCTACAAGAAGCTGCATATCAACCTTCAACAGTTGATGATCTAATGGTTGACTAACTTGGTGGCCTTGCACAAATATCACAGCAGCTTCTCACATCCAACATGTCAAATCAAGACTACCAGGTCATCATGTTATCCTACCAGACAGATGTTGAAGAACAACATAAAATTGTTGATGAAGCTGGTCAGGATGCAAACTGTGATGCATGGTTGGACAAGGAATTTTCAATTGAAATGGATGTTGTATTAGCTTAATTCAGGGAGGAGTATCTAACCATCTTGAGAAGCAATGCCAGATCCTTAACTCCACAGGAAGTTAATGATGCAGTAAATGAAGTATACAAAGCTCAAATCAAAGCTTTCCATAACTTTGGAAAAGCACTTCAAATTACTTTAACTGGACATCAAGACAAGATAATGAAGATGGTAAGAGAAAAGATGGACCAAATCATTCCTTCAAAGACAGAGATCAAAAATAAATTCATAATCTTTGATGATCAAATGGAAAGGTATGATCTAAGTGGAGTAAAATCTAGTGTCAAAAATCTAAGAACCTCATTTGTAGCCCTACATGACCAAGTTCTAAAACATATCACTCACTCCAATGACACAAGACTGAAGCTGGATCAGATGCACTCTAGCAGATACACTCCTTCATCCTTGTTCATGGAAGAAATTAAAAAGGTTGTGCAGGATACTTTTGGGGTCTCTACTACCTCCACATCTCAATGCTCATCTACCATGTAAATTCAAGAACTTCAACAGCAAGTGTCTTCTCTCCAAACTTCTAATGACTCACTTAGTGCACAAGTACATGCTCTCACATCCTTGGTGCAGAGTCAACACACAGACATCCAAACCCTGGTGGACTCTCATAAGCACCTCCAAATACAGAATTATGTAGCTTTGGGAACCATCATGGGAAGCTCAATATACCATTGCCCTCCTTTCCTGAAGCTGTAAGGCCAGAAATACCAACTCCCCTACTCATGCATGTTCCCAAGACTAAGGGGGAGATAGAAGCTAGGATTCAACAATCCAAGGATTCTGGTAAATCTAAGGAACCTATCACATCAACTCAGCATGGCCAAAGTTCTTCACAAGCTCATTCATTCAAAGATGTGGGAAAAGATAGATTCAACAAGGCTGCAGAAGGACCAAATCAAAATCAAAAATTCAGTGAACTTCTTGCAGTCCCGAGGATGTCTCTTCAAAATAACTACATCACCTACAAAAGAGCATTGGCCAAGAACATCAACTTCATTAGGGCAGTGGTTATGAAAATTGATAATTAATTGGAGAAAAGGATTGTTGTGTATATCAATGATAATGGTGTGGACAGATGTCTCCGGGTGTCTCTTCCAAATCTCAAAACCTTAAGAGCATCTGAGCTGGACATAATGATTGAAAGAGTAAATTCAGTCATTCCAGAGCACACCCAACTGCTGATAGAGCTAAAAAATGCACAGATAGCAGCTTTTCATGAAGCCTATCTAAATCCAAACAAAGGGGTGGCCTACATCTTTCCAAAAACTAAAGAATGAAAACAACTCATTGTTCTCAGAAATTGTGTCAAATCAAACATGAGGCTGATCACGACTCTTCAGTCTGATCTAAAGTACAAAAGGAACAAGAAAGCTGAGGATGTGGAGATGATAAGGATTCAGGAAATGTATCTACAAAATGCTGATACCATATTGCCAAATTTAAAAATCAACAAATCAAGAGATGACAAGGATAATGATGAGCAGAAGCATGATGAGCAAAAACCTTCCGGTTCAAATCCAAGTCAATCTTCAAAAGCAACTGGCAGCAATGACAGGAAGCAAGATGAGAAGAAAGGCGATGACAAGAAGAAATGAGATAAAAGAAGAAGGAAAATTCTAATAAAATGAGCAAGAAAAAGAAGAGGAAGGTTAACATTTTGCGTTATGTTGTGCAAGACATGCATGTACTATAAAAAGACTAAGTCAAATTGACAGCCCTAAGTAAGTTGTATAATAATCTAAGTTTGTATTTTTATATTGTATCACTTAAGTCTGTAAAAGTGTAAATAGATTATACTGGAGTATTTTTTTGTAAACAGTCTTAAGCCTAAGAATAAACTTTGGAAGAACATCATGAAGATCATGCCTCACAGACAATGTAAAGAAGATTGGAGTTGAATAAATCTGTTTTGGGAAAAATATTCTAAGTCAAGAAATCTACAAGTCACAGATTAAGTCTTATAGAGAAGTCATTCGAGAACTTCAGAATGACTTATCGAGAAGTCAAGAAACAGCTTATAGAGAAGTCTCAGAGATATCGACAAACCAAAATGAAGATATGAAGATTGAAGATATCGATAAGTCATTTATGCATTAGAGAACTCAGAGATATCGATAAGCCAATATGAAGATATGAAGATTAGAGATATCGACAAGTTAATTCTACATGCGAAGACTTGGAGACCTCGACAAGCCAAGCTCATTCGAGAACTCAGAGATCTCGATAAGTCAAGCTCATTCGAGAACTCGGAGATCTCGGCAAGTCAAGTTCACATTCGAGAACTCGAAGACCTCGATAAGTCAAAACACTTGTAGAGAACTAAGAGATCTCGATAAGTCATTATACTTATCAAGATGTATGTTCTCTATAGTTCAAACTGGAGATCTCGATGTAAAACTCAAAGTACCAAATGCAGACCAGTTAAAGATCCAAGATTATTAATCAACAAACAAATCAATCATTGATTTGAAAAGTCTACAAAAGCAGCTTAAAGAGTACAAGATCAAAGGCCAAGATTAACTGACTAAGTAAAGTCACAAACATGTACGATTTGCAAAGATACACTAAGCCAGAAATAGAAAGTTTTAGCTAACTTAAAGTAGGGTTTAGTACATGCTATTGTATGTTGTATAAAACCAGTGTTTACTGTTCTATAAAGTAAACACCGGATGCTTTGTTTTAGTTGTAACAAAATAGATCTAGAAAATCTTGTAACTTTCAAGAGAGAAGCTGAGTTCTTTATCAACAAAGAACCCAGAAATTTGTAGCAAGACATACTTTATTTTAACATAAAATTAAGTGAGTTTTGAAAGATAATATGTTTATGTGCATGTTTTATTATTCATGTTAAAGCATATTATCTCTACAAGTTAGACTATTTTGTTCACCATCCATAACAGTTCAAAAAGCTTAAAAATAACCTAAAACACATTCACCCCACCTGTGTTGTATTGATTACTTAACACGTTACCTGTAGTAAAATGAAGGATGGTACACTTCTCCGAACTTTCTTCATGCCTAAGCTTCCTCGTACCTAATACCAGGCTTTTTCCCTGATCTGGATCCTTCGGATCGTCCTTCCCCCAGAGGGGAGTATTGAAACATCTCTCACAGATAAATCGATGAAGTCCCCCTCTTCCACGCCTATGCCAGAAGGATCCATAATCTTCTTCATCTTTTTCTCCTCTCTTCTCTCCTTCTTGTTGATAGCCTTAAATCCCGTTGGATAAGATTCTGTAGACCTCTTTTCTCATAATAAAGGATTCCCTTCTCCTTCAGTTATAGCATGGCTAGTGGTAGTCCCCGAAGATGCCTCGTCCTCTTTCTTCAAAACATTTTTATTTTATTATTGCCTTTATTGAGCCACTTCAAGATCTTTTGGCGATCCATATGTTCAGGGATAGGAAAATCTTGCAGCAATAATAAAATAAGGAAATTCCATCATCATTAATCATGAGAAAAATAATCCTAAAGAAATCACAACATTTAGGATCAAAATGATTACAATGAAAAAAAAATCATATAAAGCTTACGGTTATGAGCTATCAAAAATTCGGGGTTCCAGAAATCTTTCACTGGCCATAACCCCTCCTTCTTTCCCCCCACAAACTGAATTGTATAATCCTTTTCATTCTCCTCCAAATTCTCAAACCTATGAATCGCCTATAATCCCATCGGGCCTCTTATACTCAGGTAAGTACGCCAAATCCCCTCCCTTGAACTTCAAAAATTTCCCGTGCCAAAATTTATTTGATGAAATACCATACACTAATGTCCCTCCTAAGGTCGATGCACCCCTCCAATGAGGTTCTTGCATGGGATGATAACCCCTTGATCCCTGCATCTTATGTAACGACCAGAAAAGATTCAAAGTCGGTTTCAAACCCAACTCCGTGCGTCTAGCTATGAACGCACTAATCTTTTTCACCGAATTGAGACCTAACTGCCTGTAATAACCCCAATTTTTGGAATTTTTGAAACCCTGATGAATAGTAACTTTTGCTGATGATGCTGATTAAGGAAAATTATCAGACCACACTATATAGGAGTACTGTTATGTAAATTCTAAGATCATATTAGTATTCCATAAAGTAAATAAGTGTATGTAAAGATCGTCAGAATCCAAATTCGAAAACTTTGATTTTTCCCGAAAATCCACCAGATACCGAAAGAATTGAGTATAAGGTAACATGATTAAAAGGATTTAAATTCAAGGATTATAAGAGAGGATCATAAAAGGAATATAAAATATTGAGAAAGGTTTAGGGGAACCCAAGTAATAAGATCCCGGATATGATCCCTCGAACGATAAACGCGAACGAAAGTTAAGCGAACCGTATAACAGATAAGCGGTCATTAGCCAAGTAATTAAGGGTTAATCAAAGAGGTTAGTGGATGATGATGTCATCACACCAACAAGAAGAAGAAAAGTGTAAAAATATGACCTAAGCTTGATGACATAAGCATGACAAGTGGGAAGGATTGGTTGGTTGATTGTGAGCCACACATTTTTCACCATGGTAAATTCCATGTAACCAAGCTAAACACCACACAAATCATCAAAACACAAATAAAGAAGCTATTTCTTCTTCTTCTCCTTCATTGCCTCGACTTTTCTTCTTTAAACAAGAAGGAAAATTTCAAAACTCAAGCTTCACTCCATCATAAATCAAGAGGTTAGTCTCTATAGCTCTTATATTTCATAACTAAGAAGAGCAAGTAGTTTGAGTGCCTGAATCCAAGGTTTGCTAGCTCAAATAAATCATTTTAGTTTAGGGTGAATAGTAACTTTCAAGAACAAACTTTTTGATTCTTGATTTTATTTGTAAGGTCAAGGTAGCTTAAGCATAGATCAAGGCTTCCATGGACATTCCAAGGATCTTTCATTGTTTAAAAGCTTCAAGAAGGTATAAAAAACTTCAAACCCTAAGCTTTACTTTGAATGTTTAGGAGTGGTTTTGATTGTTATAGTATATGAGAAGCATGATGCTTGTGTGTTTCAAGTTTGGTTCGGTTTGTAGTGATTTGGATGATTGAATCTTGTTTATAGTTAATGAAACTTAAGTATAGTTAGTAGTTCATGTTTAGGGTTGAATGAATTGGAAAATCTTGAGATGTTGGGACTGATGTGGTAAGGTTTGGATGAGGGTTGGTTGTATTGTTGATTGTGAGTTGGATTGTGGTTGTTTGGAATGGTTTAAAACTTTGGTAATCGTGTAAACATAGCCGTCGTAATGCCCGATTTACCTTAGACTTTTTTAGTTCTTAATTTCAGGACCCGTGAACTCACTGTAAGAATCTGACCATTGCCATGTTTAGATAGTTCATGTTACGAGCTTCGTTTTGATATGTGTTCGCTTGAATCCGATGTACGGTTTAGGAGAAACGACCGTTTTAAGTAACGGCATTTCGCGAACGAACCATTACCCCTCGCCTTACTTTGAAACCTTGGTTAAGGCCCTTAAATTACTAATTGGAGTATGAAACTATTATGTAAAGTGGATTATGCAGTTGGTAGAGTACTCGCGAAAGAATTGCCTTAAAATTCTTAATGTTTAATTTATTAAAAATGGTGCAGCCGAGGGTACTCGAACGACTTATGTGATTCATTAAGCGTAGGAGTGACCATAAGCGAACGTTAGGGTTCAATTGGTTAAAGTCTAGTTTCTTAAGTGACCGGGATTTAATTCTGACTTATGTTGTTGTTCATAGGTTATCGGACCCACTCTAAGCTTAAGTCTATCCGGGAACACTCAGGCAAGTTTTCTACCCGTTATACTGTTGTTGTGATATATATATGTATATACATTATCTTGTGATAAGTGCATGTTTTTATTAGCAAAGTCTTGCGATATATTGGAGCATGTGATATGATATATATATATATATATATGCATGCCCGTTTTGTAATCTTGATATTCTATTATCAATTCAAATGCTTATAAACTGCATAATACATATGCTAGATATAAGCAGTAGTTGCGTATACCCTTATTATAGGGGACCCGAAGGTGAACATTTTTCTAAACCGGGAGTCGATGTTCCCGAGTATAATATATATATTATTATATATATATATATAGATATAGTTTTCAAAACTATTAATCGAATAAGGTTTATTCGATAACTTTATTTTATTTAATGAATACTATTTTGAATATTCATTCGAGGACTTATGACTATGTTTATTTTATTTAATGAATATTATTTTGAATATTCATTCGAGGACTTATGACTCCGCTTATTTTATTAAATAATATTCTTTATTTTATTAAAGAATGATGTTTCGATAATCAAACTTATTTTCGATTATTCAAATAAAGATCGTACTTTCGTATAAGTATATCTTTGGTTATTTATTATTCATTTCAAGTATGAGTTTTTAAAAACTTCTACTTCAATTATTTTTATAGAGATTATCCTTTATGGGAATATTATTTAAATAATAATATTCAGATATACTCCAACATATCGGAACTGATTTATTTTATTAAATCAGCATTACTCCAAACATTCTTTAAAATGTTTTCGAGTCTTCAAAATGATTTTTAAAAGTTAGAGCGGATCCCAAAACTCATTTTTTTGATTTAAGATCTCCCTTTCGAAGGGGATTTAAATACTCGCTCAAAACCTGAGGGATCCGGCTCTATGGTGTATTTTATATTCGCAACAAGGTTGTTGTTTTGAGAAAACATTTTGATTACTTGCCCAACGTTCGGGAAGTAAGTCCATCTATTTGAGTCGGCATAAGCAACATGGGCTCAGTGGGCCTCCATGAAAGTGTAAGTGGCTCAGTGGGAGTCCATCAATGCGTAAGTGGCTGAGTGGCAGTCCAGCATAGGTCCTAATACGGCCAGGGTGATGACCAGTGGGGAATTCATCCATCTACTAGTGGAAAAGGTTACTTATTGGTATCTTTGCCTGATCAACAAGATATCAGGTTTATGCCAAGGTTTTCTCCTTTCCAAATTCATTGGATATTGCAACTCTGTTTATAATTTTCATAACAGAGGTTTTCAAGGAGTGTATGAAATGTATATATATAGGTGTGTATATATATATCGGGACTTAATGAAGTATCTCGTAACTTCATTATTTATAATGATATTTCAAAGATTGAATCTATTCAAGTCTTTTCTTGTAGTCTCATCTATGTGATGAACTTTTGAAACTGATTATACCTTGAACGGCGGTAGTTCAAGCAATATTCGGAAAAGATATAAGTATATTGGAGTATCTCGTAACTTCACCTTTTCAACTTATATTTGGTTAATGATTATCTTATGCATGACAAAGATTTTCAGAAAAACATTGAGACAAGGTTAGATATATGAGATCACCTTGCAACGATATTTTTTTATACAGTTATAAACTGGAACTCTGTGTATATTATACATGGCAGAGGATTTCAAGATTTTAAAAAGTATATATACATATATACTAAATATTTTGCGACTTGGTCGCATTAAGAGTTCAAACTTGGTTCATTTCTTTTTGACCAAGACTTTCATGAGTATTATGAGAATGCTCATATATTGTACATTATTATACATATTATTTATGTGGGATTGTTGCTCACCCTTGCTTTCTTCTTTCATCACACAACAACAGATAGACAAGATGAACAGGACCAAGCTCCCAATTCGTGAGCGGATAGGAAACGTTCCGCAGTTTCCTGTAGGCGTTGATGCCGTTGTGGCTGAGGTAGGAACTACCAATAGGCTAGACTTTCAACTTTTGATGTACCAGACTTATGTATATTATGAATTGTAATAATGGCAAAGAATACGTAAATTTATTCAGAAACCCTTTTGAGGTGTAATGACTTATAATTGTGGAATAAAATGACTTGTGTTATTTTTGGTATTCATCTCTGAGACTATAACTTGTGGTGTGTGTGTATATATTATGGGGTCACAGTACGCAGTAGTTGGTTGACTGTTAAGATTAAGTATTGATAAGGGAAATGGAACTCGTGACAACCCGAATCCCCGACCCCGGATTTGGGGGTGTTACACTGCCCTATACCAATTCTCATTTCACACAGAAGCATGTGGAAAAACCTGTGCATAGGAAGTCGTAAGCCCCCCCTGAAAGTCTCCAAGGGAATTCATACCCGTCTCTATCCCCCTCTTTGCCAAAGCGTCTCTCCTTCGGCAGGTAACCTAATCTCGAACTCCTTCGGAATATGAAAGACATACCTCACCTCCGTAAAGAAATTATCATCAAAATTGGGAGGTTTGTTGATATATTCCAGATCCCCAATAATTTTTCCAAACATTTCATCTGGGATTATCCCATATCTCCTTGACTGATAATATCTAATTTCTCCAAGAGTTTTGAAGTAATCATTCCTATATGCACCTGGAGGTGTCTTCACAAATTTCTAAATACTGTATATCCATCCATGATCCCCAATCAAACTCCCCGTAGCTATACGCATTTTGTCTCTCCCTCTCTCATTCTCTTGCCTCTACACCCTAGTTATCTCTACTATCTCCGTTCCATTTCCCCTGCCCACACCGAAAATTTTAATTCCTTTTTTCTTCCCTTTTATGACCTCGCCCAACGGAAACATTCCCTCTGGAACTGTGGGCCAAAGTCGAGGATGACCCTACGCCTGTTCCCATAGGAAACACCTCTTGTAAAGGACGATCATCCTCGTCTCGTCTTCACCTTTTTGAGACGAAGATAAAGCCTCATTCTTTGAATCAGTAACGCTCTCACTATCACTCTCCTTCACCACGAATCTCCCATGTTTCCCCATTCCTAGATCTTCTACAGACAAAAAGAAAAGGTCTTTATTAGCAAGAAAGTCATAATACAAGGACTGAAAAGATGAAAAATAGAAAGATAAACAAACAAAGAGAAAGAAAACCCCTTCCACCCAAACCCGGAATTCGCATTCAAAACCCACATCGTCAATCTTCTCTCAAAACAAGAATACCCCCCCAATTACTCAAATTCGAACTTCACTTTGATTTTCCAACCTCTCACAACCAACTTTTAATCCTTGTCACACTTTCACTCTAACCTCTGAATCATACCCCAATATCACATACTTATATGAAGCCCACTACCATACTCGGAAGCAGATTAAAAGAAAAGAAAAGCGTACTGGAATGAAATTATATCAAGGTCGACATAATACCTGTTAAAAAATGATAGCATGATGGATGAAATCAACTATGTCCGCTTAACACCTCTCATTTGCTTCTCCTGTTCAAAAGTGTACGAGAATAAAAAAATAAGAGTGAAATGAGATATAAATGATTATGTGTTTAAAAAATGTTTACTTCCCCCGTTTTCCAAGGAAATGAACTATCGTGCCTTTAAATGATAATGAATATTTTTAAATGGGGCCCACTGAAATAAAAAGCGGGCGCGTGAAGTTCACTCCTCAATTCTCGTGCTTTTTTCACGCCTATCTTCAAGCCACGTCACCTCCTTATCATTCACAACAAAGGAACCTAGTGCCACATCTGGACATGGTGTACAGGGATTAAAGGCCTACGCCCACTGAGGGCTTAGCCATGTCCTTGGTGGCCGTAGGCCTAACCTTCGATTGTCGTAATCTTCTCGGTGATCTTATCTTTACCTCCACTTTACACGTATCATTTATCCAGACACCTTGTTACTTTCTTCCCTTTTTCCCCGTCTTCCACGTGTTCTCCTAGCCCTTAATAGTCACAAAACTACTAGACTAGAGGACACCTAACTGTTAGTAATAGAAGGGATAAAAATGAAAGTCCGAGAAAATAATCAGAGGACAAACACAATCACATGACTATAAAACTGAACTAATCCGTACGGACCTAAAATCAAAAACCAGAATTACAGCTATGAGTAGAGCAATTGTATTATTGTTTATAAGCAAGCTTCTCAGTTTTTATTAGACGATATATTTGTAGGATCATTGTTATTGTTTATGCAGTCTGAGTCGTCTGACCATGGGGCAGAGCTGGTTTTATCAAACAGGCACAAAGCAAGTGCATCGATGGTAATAATATGCCGCTGGAACATACCCTCAGTCTTTTTTTAACTACCTACCTTGGCTGCTTTAGATTCACTCATTATACACACAATAATTTATCATCTTTTTTACTCATCCAACAAAAAACTAATAAAGTTAGAGCCTAGACTTATAATATATACTGTATTGGAGTGACTAAGGCAAATCCAACAGTGATACAAAGATCTAAATTTGGGGCAGATTACTTTAAATTTCATTCCAACAGTGATCCAAATGGTGATCCAAATTTGGATCAGTGAACAGTAGTGATCCAAATTATTCACTGATCCAAATTTGGATCACTTGATTTAATATAAAATAATGATTTTGTTATTTATAGTTTATGTGATTTTAAATTGATTTTTGATTATTTAATTATATAATCAATAACATAATATAATTAATAGTTAACAAAATTTATTTTTAAAATAAAAATTAAAATAATGAGAAAATATAATTTCATTAAAATTTAAAATAAAAAATAAAGAAACACATATTACACTTAGAGATACATTAGTTGAGTATTTGTGGGAAGAATATACTAATTCGGAAAATTAGTGTGTATCAATAATATTTTGTATGTTAATTATTGCAATAAATGTATTTTTCGTGAATTAAGTGCACAATTTTAATATTTTAATGTGCAATAATTTCTTTTTGATTTAATTAATTTATGAAATATTATATAAATTGTTAATAATGATTAAATGATAAATTTAAGATAAAATTGCTTAATATGATATTTATATGTTATTATATGTAAAAAGTAATTCGGATCAGATATTGAGTTGGTCAAAAATTTGGATCAGTATTTGGATCGGTTGGTGATCCAAATTTGAATTTTTGGATCACAACTATTGATAATCCCAGATCACCCCGGGACCTTCTCCTTGTAGGGCCCGAGCTCAAACTCCTTTTAGGCTGTGACGGCGGCCGTGTGCGGTGTAGCTGTAGGGTGGGAACCTGCAAAACAGAACCGGAGGGGGGTGGCGTCCCCGCGGCACCTCCGGCGTGAGGATGAGAAAGGGTTTTGAGGAGAAGAAGGGCAAAGTTGGGATTATGCAGATATGTTTATGAAGAGTACGTGTGTGCATGTAAGTATATGTGAGAGAGAGAGAGAGTATATCAGCTTGTACCCTGTAACCTTCCTTCTGTTCTACCTTTTATAGGCCTCCTACTAGGGTTTAGGGGTTTGTCCCTTTTCATCTGGACCGTAGGTTGGCCTTTTGGACTGTAGGGCATCTGGACGCCTGGGATGCGTCAGAGTACTATCAGATCTGGACCGTAAGAACGTCCTGGATTCCGGGTGCCTGGAAGGTGGTGATGTTGCCACGTGTCCTGGGCTCCCCAAGGTCAACGCTGAATCCGTCAGAGTACTATCAGATCCAGAGCGTAGGAACGTTCGAGATCCCGGGAACCTGGACGGTGGTGATGCCGCCACGTATCCTGGGATCTTATGTTTGGGCCCTGGGCCTCTTCAATTGGGCCTGACTTATTATGGGCTATCATTTGCCCCCCACTCCCTTATGCGGGTTTACCCGGATGGGGGAGTAGAGTAATTGCCCTTGTGCCGCGGCGCCTTTGTAAAATTTTGGGGGTTGTTTGATTTGCTGCCCCCAAACCCCGGGGTCAAATTGGGCTGAGACTCCGGGGTTGACTTGGTTAGTCATTGGACTTGAGCTTTAAGGTGGGATTCCTTGAAATACTTAGAAAGGTTTTGGGGCTTTGATTTGTTTTGCTGCCCCCTAACCCCGGGGTCAAATGGGGATGAGGCTCCGGGGTTGACTTGGTTAGTCATTTGATTTTAGTTCAAGGCGGGATTCCTTGAAATACTTTGGAAAATTTTGGGGGTCTGATTTGTTGCCCCCTAACCCCGGGGTCAAATTGGGCTGAGACTCCGGGGTTGACTTGGTTAGTCATTTGATTTTGGATTTGAATTTTGGGCACGGTTTGGTGGGCAAGTACACTCCTGACATTTGATTTGACCGGGGCTCTGAAAAGTTGTTGCTGAGAATCCGGGATGTCAGACGACTGTTGGGATTCTAGCCGGGGTCAAAGATATACACGTTTTATTCGTATCTTTTGAGTGTACAGTTTGTAATTTCCTCCCCTTTTTTGCCTAAAAAGACGCGTCGTGACATGATTGCGGTAGTGGTAATAATTGTTGTAGTTATTAATTTGTCGCCAATCAATTGGTGCCACGTGGCCCCGACGGTTTCTTTAACCCAAAAACCGCTCACATCTTCTTTCTTCCTTCTATAAATACCACCCTCTCCTTTTCTTTTTTCATTTACGCAAACACTTCTGCATAGAGAGATAAGAGCATTTTACAGAGATTTTTGGAGCATTCGCTGTTGAAGCCGCATTTCCTTCTCCTGCTACTTTGTAAGCATTTTGATTTCTCACCTCTCTCTTTTACTTCTTTTCCATTCATTATCGCCATGCATGTAACCATTTTGTGAGAGTTTTGCTTTGCTCTTTCGTATTCCTTGTTCGAATTTCATGACTGTCTTGTTCATTCGACCTTTAATCTCTGTAGTTTGTAGATTTTGCATGGCCTTTGCAATGGTTTTGTGCTTGATTTGCGTATTTAACACAGATTTTGGTAGTATTATATGCGAATAAGTGGGTTTTTGTAGTGTAAATAGTTGTAGAGCCCGGGGCGTGTTCTTTGTATATGCTTTTTGTTGTATATGTATGTATATGTTGCAGATCTTGTTTTTGGGGTAAGATACGTACATGATTTGTTTCTAAACTTGTTCTGTTTTTTGTCTTGTTTTGTTGTTGGGTTCGAGTTTGGCATTGACTCCGGGGTGCGTTTACATAGACACGTGTAGTATATGCCAGGTAGTCGTTTTAAGCGTATTGCTACTCTTAGGAATCGGTATCCCGAGCGTCCTGTCGGGTTAGGTGAACTTAACTCCTTCTACCCCTCTTCCTCTTCCAGCTGCAGTTCAGTAGAAATGCCTCCCCGGGTTGACCCGCCTCAACAAGTTTTAGCTCAGACCCTAGTATTAGGTCCCGGGGGTACCTTATCGAATCCGGATGGGTCGTGGGAGGATGTAGATGAATATTTTGTCCAGTGCCGAGTGAACCCCAAGCCCATGAGCTTTTATTACAGAGATTTATCCGAGGCATATGGGGGCCCGGATGGTTTGGGAGGCCGGGAGCCTTATAATGAGGATGAGATGGATAGGAAGTTCTTCACCGCCCCGGGTACTAGGTATGAGTGTGGGGCAGTTCATAGAGAGGTTCAGGAGAAATACACAGACGCCGAGGTCGATGGTGCCCTTAGGCTTACCTTTAACCTTGATGACACATACCAGTGGAGATGGCCTGAGGAGCATGAAAGGGTATACCACCGACCGGAGGGGGGATGGGTTGGAATTCCACTTGAGTATCTCCGGGGCATGCGCCTCGGATTACATCAGTTCACCAAATCCCTATACCGGGATATTTATGGTATCCCTTTTACTCAGCTAGCCCCGAACTCGGTGAAATGGATCAGCTGGTTTTTAGCTTGCTGTCATGCCAAAAATTACCTCCCCACCTTCAAACTTTTTCATCATATTTTTAAAATTAAGAGATCCACCGCGCGGCCGATTTACGAGTTCATGTTTAAGATAGAGGATTGTGGGTATCCCTCTGATAAGATGGTGCTCCCGGTTAGTATGTTGACGTCGCTTAAGGGATGGCACCGGGAGTTCATTTTTGTCCGGGGTGGGGATCTGGAGTTCATGCCACTCCATAAACTTGAGATTAAAACAGATAGGTTTCCGGTCCAGCGGCTCGGGCAAGCAGCTCTCGCGATGGTTTATGCCTTCTGTGGGGCACTTGGGACGCAGTGGACCCGGGACTATTTTACTAGCAATGAGAACATGCATGCTGCCGGATGTAAGTCTATTGCCTTTGCTTTATTTTGATACTGTATCTTTTATTGATTGCTTGTATCCGGGACTGATTTCTTGTTGTTTTCCTTTTCAGGTATTCCGAAGTTGATTCCCTACCCCCCAAATATGTCTGCCCAACTTAAAGATCTGTCGGCCAAGCTGCGAAGGATTGGGGGAATGACTAGCGTGGATGTTGGGAAGAAGAAGGTTGGAGAGGGTGATGATGCGGCCCGGAAGGCGGCGGCGTCTCGCCCGGGGAGGACAACAATCGTGATCGACGAGCCCCGGTCCAAAGACGTGCAACAGGGGGATGTGATAAGAGTTCCAGTACCTCGAAAGAGGAAGGGTGCCCCTGCGAGTTCCGGGGATAAAAGTGGCGATGTTTCTGAGGGCCCGGTTTCAAAGAAGGCTGCAATTGATCTGGCTCCGGACACTCCGGAGACTCTGAAGGCCCTGCTTGCTAGTTTTACCCCGGAGGCTCGCCGGAGGGAGTTGTTTGAGAATTATGCCAGCACGGCGGAGAGGAAGACATACAGGAAGGAGCCCCTCGACGACTTCCTGGTCGGGCTTCAGGAGGATATCACTGCTGTAAGCCTTTTTCTTATTTGCCTTTTTTGCTCTTGTATTTGTGTTGCCTAATCACGATCTATAATGTTTTCAGGCTAACTCCCGGGTTGCTGGACTAGTTTGTATAACCCGGAGCCTTCAGGCGAAGGCTGATGCTGCCGAAGTTTACCAAGTTGAATCCGAGCGGCTAACCCGGGAGATTCAGGAGTTGAAGGAGGCCAGTGCAAGGGAGGCTGCTGCTCATAAGAAGATTATAGATGAGATCCGGGAGAGGTAGGACCAGGCTGAGGCTTCTGTCCGGGAGATGAGGGCTGAAAATCAGAAGTTGAAAGATGATCTTGCCGCCCGGCCCACCCCCGAGGAGGTTCTGGCAGGGTTCTGGGGGACTCCCACGTATTTCGAAGAGCTGAATGACAAAGCGCTGGAGAAGATCCAGATCTGCTGGAATGTTGCTCCGAAGTATCTCGGCGAGGAGCCTCAAGGTACAATAGACGTCTTCCTGGAGAAGTATATAGAAGAGGAGACCCGATTGGAGCAGGAAAAGGAAGCTGTCCGGGCAATGGAGTCTGGTGTTGGGACGTCCAGCAATGTTCCCTTCTTCTCCGGGTCGCCACTTGCTGAGCAGCCTCCCCTACCAGAGGGCAATCCGGAGCAGCCTCCTTCGCCTCCCGCCGACTCTGCCGCTGAAGCTTAAGATTTTGCCATGTCTTGGCATGTAATTTTTATTTCCTTATTTTTAGTTTGAGCAATTTCGAACTGAGCCTTTTGGCTTTTTTAACTTGTCTGTAATCCGAATGATTTCGATTTGCCCCCCGGGGTGTGGTTCCCCGGGGTAGTTTAACATGGTTGTGCTTTTATTTCTTTCCTTATTGATTTGTTAGGAAAAATATTTGACTTTGAGAAATTTTATAAGTACTCATGGGTTGAGTTTTTATAGGACCCCGGGCAGGGGTAATTCTCCATTTGATAAAAAATTTCAAAGTACACATGGGTTATGTTTTTGCAGACCCCGGGTTGGGGTAAGATATTTAACTTTGAGAAATTGTATAAGTACTCATGGGTTGAGTTTTTATAGGACCCCGGGCAGGGGTAAATCTCCATTTGATAGAAATTTTCCAAGTACACGTAATGAAATTGATTCAAACTATGGAACGCTTAAAGTAGAGTTTTTCATTCATATTGAGAGCAAAAATTACATTCTGGGGTGAATGAGGACAGTGCTTACATCAAAATATCATAATATAGATGTAGATGTGTTTCCAGGGTGTGCACCTTTTCCTTATTGGTAGAATTTCCTTAGGCGGGTTCCATGCCAGGTATTGGGGACCTCGGTTCCGCTGAGGTAGCTTAGTTTGTAAGTGCCCGGACGGATCACTTCTTTGACTATATAAGGGCCTTCCCAGTTTGGATGCAGTTTTCCCTGGTTAGTTGGGTCCGAGGCTTCAGTGTCCCGGAGTACTAGATCTCCTGCGACATATTCCCGTATTCTGGCTTTCTTCGCAAAGTAAAGCTTTGTTTTTTCCTTGTAGCTTTCCATTTTTTCTACGGCCCGATCTCTTACCTCATCCAGGAGTTCGAGGTTGGTCCTGAGGCCTTCTATATTGGAGACCTCGTCAAAGTTGGTCACTCTATGAGAAGGGGATCCGGTCTCTACCGGTAACCGGGCTTCAGTACCGTAGGCGAGCTTGAATGGAGTCTCCCCGGTTCCCGTCCGGGGGGTAGTTCTGTATGACCATAAAACCTTCGGGAGTTCATCCGGCCAGTTCTTTTTAGAGTCTTCCAGTCTCTTTTCCAAGCCTCGGAGTATAGTTCTGTTTGTGACCTCAACCTGTCCATTCCCTTGTGGATGGGCAACAGATGTTTTTTTGTGTCTAATCCCGAGTTCTTTCAGATAGGTTTCAAAATCTGAACCCACGAACTGCGGACCATTGTCCGAGATTAAGACCATCGGGATCCCGAACCTCATTACAATCGTGTCCACAAACTTGATGCAGTCTTGCTGGTTAATGGTTCTCATAGCCTTGGCCTCCGCCCACTTAGTCATATAATCTACTGCTACCAGGACATAACGGAGATCCCCTTTTGCTCGAGGGAAAGGACCCATGATGTCAATTCCCCAGACAGCGAATGGGATCGGTGAGAGAACGGATCCCGGGAGGCTTGCACCCTGTTTTGGTACGTTGCTGAACTTCTGGCACTTACTGCATTTTTTGACATAGGCGACTGAATCGGCGTGGATTGTTGGCCAGTAATAGCCTTGTCTGATGACTTTGTAGGCTAGAGCTTTAGCCGCTAGGTGATCCCCGCAGATCCCTTCATGAACCTCCCGGAGGCAGTAATCCGCTTCCTCCGGATCAACGCACTTTAGAGTTGGTGCAGAGAAGGTTCTCCGGTATAACTGATTGTTTTCTAGAAAGAAGCGTGCAGCCTTATACTTGAGGTACTGGGCTTTGTTCTGATCTTCCGGCAGGGTACCGTCCTTGAGGTAGGCTATGTAGGGCGTCATCCAATTCTCCGGGTTGCTAACACATAATACTTCTTGTCGATCGGTGCTGGGGGCTCCGAGTTCCTCGAAGTAAACCGAGCTGCTTAAATCTGAAGTATTCTGGATGAGCTTGGACAGCTCGTCTGCTTTCGTATTTTCTTCTCTGTTTATCTGTAAGATGGTCGAGTCCGGGATGGTTTCCAGGATTGCTCTAACCATTTCCTGATATCGGGCCAATTTAGGATCTTTTGCGACATATTCACCATTAGTTTGTCTTACCACGATCTGAGAATCGCTGTAGATTGTTAAACTCCTTACTCCAAGGGATTTGGCTAGCCTGAGCCCGCAGAGTAGGGCTTCATATTCAGCCTGGTTGTTTGTTGCTTTGAAGGCGAAGGTGATGGCCTGCTGAATTACGAATCCATCCGGGCTGGAGAGGATCAGACCGGCTCCGCACCTTTCGGCTGTGGCCGAGCCATCAACATGTAGCGTCCAAAGATCCCGGTTGTTAGACTCTTTTTCTCCTTTGGAACTGGTTTCAGGCGTTTCGGGGGTTTCTGGAAAAGTACATTCCATGACAAACTCGGCCAACGCCTGGGCTTTTATGGTTGTCCTTGGGATGAATTTGATATTGAATTGGCTCAATTCGATTGCCCAATTGACTAATCTCCCGGAGGCGTCCGGTTTGTGGATGATTTTGCGAAGTGGTTGATTAGTGATTACTCTGATTTCCCTACCTTGGAAGTATTGTCTTAGCTTTCTGCTCGAGTGTACGAGGGCCAGTGCGAACTTTTCCAAGTTTGGGTACCGGGTTTCGGCATCTTTCAGGACTTGGCTCGCATAATATACCGGGGTATGTGTCCCATTTTCCTCCCGGATGAGTGCGGAGGATACTGCTCTTTCCCCGGCTGCGATGTAGAGGTAAAGGGGCTCCCCGGGCTTTGCTTTTGATAAAATAGGCGGGTTCATCAAATGTCGCTTTACTTCTTCGAACGTTGTTTGACAGTCCGGGGTCCACTCGATTAGCTTTTTGTTTTGGGCCCCTTTTAACAGTTCGAAGAATGGTAGGCATTTTTCTGCCAACTTTGGGATAAATCTTCGAAGTGCCGCTAGGCATCCTGAGAGCTTTTGGATGTCTTTTTGAGTTCGGGGAACTGTCATTTCCATTATAGCTTTGATCTTCTCTGGGTTGGCCTCTATTCCTCTTTCGCTGACCAAAAAACCCAAAAACTTCCCGGAAGGGACCCCGAACGTGCATTTCTCCAGGTTCAGCTTCATGTTGTACTTTCTCAAGTTTTCGAAACACTCCCGAAGGTCCTGGATGTGTTCTGAGATTGTGACCGACTTTGCGATCATGTCATCAACGTAAGACTCCATGTTCCTGCCCAGTTGCTCTTTAAAGATGGTATTCATCATTTTTTGGTATGTTGCTCCGACGTTGATTAACCCAAACGGCATCATAACAAAAGCGTAGACGGCCCGGTGTGTGATGAATGCCGTTTTTGCAATGTCTGCCGGATTCATCTTGACTTGGTTATAACCCGAGAAGGCATCCATAAAACTTAACATGACATGGCCCGAGGTCGCGTCTATCAGCTGGTCGATATTGGGCAGGGGGTAAGAGTCTTTAGGACATGCTGAATTGAGGTTTGTATAATCCACGCACATTCGCCACTTGCCATTGGGTTTTTTGACCAGCACAACGTTTGCTAGCCAGTCTGGATACTTAATTTCACAGATTATGTCTGCCTTTAACAACTTCTCGACTTCTTGGTCGATTGCCTGTTGCCTTTCCGGGGCGAAGTTCCTTCGCTTTTGTTTGATTGGTTTTTGCTTTGGATCTACATCCAGACTGTGCATGGCCACGGATTCATCGATCCCTGGCATGTCTTCCGGGGACCAGGCGAATACGTCAGCGTGCTCTTTTAGTAGATTGATAAGCTCCTTTTGGAATGTGGTTTCCAAGCCTTTTCTGATTTTGATTTTTCGGGTGGGGTTCCCGGGTTCCAAATCTACCTCGATTGTCTGTTGGGCCGGTTCTACCTTCGTCTTCTCCTTGCTCTCTACAAACTTTTGAATCCGGGCATCAGCGTTGGTTACGCTGTATCCGGAGTCTTCGATCATGTTCACATCCAAACGAGCCCTTTTACTAAGGTGTTCTCGATGCTTCTTTCTGCTTTGTCCCTTGGGCAGGGACATTATTCTCTTCCGGTTTTCCGGTTCCGTTTCTGCCATGACGAGTACTTGACCATAGCATTTACCAGCCATTTCCCTATCTCCTTTCAGTTCTCCGGTGCCTCCTGGGGTGGGGAACTTGAGTTTTAAGTGAATAGTTGAGGGGATCGCCCTGAGCTTGGTGATAGTGGGCCTACCAAGGATCATATTGTATGAAGAGGTTACGCTTATCACATAGAATTTCATCATATGGGAGACCTCTCGGGGTGCGGTTCCAAATATGATGGGAAGATAGATGATACCCCGGATTGGAATCATGGTGTTCCCGAATCCGTACAAAGGGTCTTCAAGACAGGGATCCATTCTGAGGTGTCCGAGCTCCATCCTGTTAAGCGTGTGTTCGAATACGATATTAGCAGATGAACCATTATCAACTAGAATTCTTTTTACCTCGTTGTTTGCGACGTCGAGGGTCACCACTAATGCCAAGTTGTGATCCGGATCGAGGCCCTCATAATCAGAATAAGAGAAGCAAATCGGTTCGTCCTCCCGAGTCTGGATCATCATCACATCATTCTCCTGATCCGGGCTCCGCGGTGGAGAGGCTGTGCCACCGAAAACAACACTCACCACATTTTTGCCTCTTCCCAGGGCTCTGTCTTTGTCATTCGAGCCCCTTTGAAGATACTGGTTCATGTTTCCTTTCTTGATTTGGTCTTCTATGAACATCTTGAGGGAGAAACAGTTTTTAGTAATATGGCCATGATCTTCGTGATAGCCACAATGCTTGTCCCGGGCCCTGTTTTCAGGCGGCGCTAGCAAAGGTTTTGGCGGATAATAAAATGGTTTGCCCTTGACTTCACGCAAAACGTCGGCCCGGGGCCTGTTAAGGGGTGTCCACTCTGGTTCCGGCTTGGGTTCCTTCTTGGCCTTTTGTTTCCTTTCATTTTTTCTTGATTCGGGGTACGTTTCCCGGGGTGGGATTCCCCGGGACTGCTGGGTGTAGTTGGCTTGCCTGTCAAACTTGTATCTCTTGTCTCTCCGGGACGACGAGCGTCGCTCCGGAGACTCGTCATCGTCTTGTATTCTTCTGTTCATCTTCATTGATTTGAGGAAATCATTTTCCTTTATGAACTTTGATGCCAACGCATATGCTGACGCCAGGCTTTGGGGCTCCCTGTGAATCAGGTCTTTGACATAGCCTTCACAAGATATCGGGTGCAAGTTTCTTCGAAAGATGTTTACTGCCTCCTTTTCTTCTAAGTTGGAGAGTTGGTTGACTGCTTCCTGGAATCTTTTGATGAATTCCGGAAGGGGTTCCTTGCTTCTTTGTTGGATCGTTTCTAGATGACACATCTGCAGCTCGTTCATCCGGTTGGCCCTGAATCTTTTCAAAAATATCTCGCGGAAGTCTTTCCAGGATTCCACACTCCGGGATGGTATGCGGCTGAACCATTTCTGAGCGCCCCCCTTCAGTGTTGATGCGAAGAATCGGCATCTAGTCAGGTCGCTGTAATCATAAATATTGGATATTTGCTCAAAATAGTTCAGATGCTCTTCCGGGTCAGCCAGCCCGTCAAAAGAGTCAAAATTGAAGTACTTCAGCCCTGACTCTCTAGGGGTGGCTTCCAGACTCTTTGTGAACGGGGTCGCTGCTGCCCCTACTTCCATGTCGCCCTCCACTTTCCTTTTAAGGTCTCGAAGGGCCCGGGCCATTTGTTCTTGCTTGGACTCCTTCTCCGGCTCTGAGTCTGAGGAAACATGAATCCGGTGGGCCTTTCTCTTTAGCTTGGCCTCCTCCTCCCGGATCCTCCTTTCTATAGATTCTTGGGCTTTAGCCTCTTCTTCTTTCCGGATTCTCTCCCGGAGGGCAGCTTTTCTTATTTCATCTCTGGCGTCCTCTGGTGGCTTTTTTTAATTCTTCGCAATCCGGTCGAAGACGGATCCCCGAGATTCTCCGGACTGTTCTTTAGACCGCTCTCGCTGATCCCCTGGGCGGGTCTCCGGATCGGCGTTCTGCTTTTCCTTCCACAGGTCCATAGCCGCCTGTATCTGTTCCGGGGTCATGCTTCCCCATGGGTTTGTGGTGATCCCTGTGTGTTTGTGGGCAGCTTTTTCAATGACTATTCTCTGATCTCCTGGTTGGAGATTTTGAGAGGGAGTCCGGATTATAGGGAACCCTTCGTCCAGGTCTTCCATGTCTCCATCCCTGGGTTGGGGAGGAGGCGGTAGGAAAGAGGCGGAAACTGCTGCTTTGCTTTTTCTCGTAGTCATGGTTACTTGGAAATGCTATGAATTTACAATAATAAACCTTGTAGAAACGGGTCTGAGAGATGGGTATTAGCGTTCTTACTGGGAGATGGTGTTTCACGTTTCTGGGAGGTGGGTTCCCCTCCTTCTAGCGCCAATGATAATCCCAGATCACCCCGGGACCTTCTCCTTGTAGGGCCCGAGCTCAAACTCCTTTTAGGCTGTGACGGCGGCCGTGTGCGGTGTAGCTGTAGGGTGGGAACCTGCAAAACAGAACCGGAGGGGGGTGGCGTCCCCGCGGCACCTCCGGCGTGAGGATGAGAAAGGGTTTTGAGGAGAAGAAGGGCAAAGTTGGGATTATGCAGATATGTTTGTGAAGAGTACGTGTGTGCATGTAAGTATATGTGAGAGAGAGAGAGTATATCAGCTTGTACCCTGTAACCTTCCTTCTGTTCTACCTTTTATAGGCCTCCTACTAGGGTTTAGGGGTTTGTCCCTTTTCATCTGGACCGTAGGTTGGCCTTTTGGACTGTAGGGCATCTGTACGTCTGGGATGCGTCAGAGTACTATCAGATCTGGACCGTAAGAACGTCCTGGATTCCGGGTACCTGGAAGGTGGTGATGTTGCCACGTGTCCTGGGCTCCCCAAGGTCAACGCTGAATCCGTCAGAGTACTATCAGATCCAGAGCGTAGGAACGTTCTGGATCCCGGGAACCTGGACGGTGTATCCTGGGATCTTATGTTTGGGCCCTGGGCTTCTTCAATTGGGCCTGACTTATTATGGGCTATCAACTATTGGAGATGGCCTAAATCTCATCATTCGCAAAAGAGAAATTTTAGCCTGCCCTCTTATTTGAAGTCTGGTACTGTAATCTGTATTGAACGAATTATGACAATTGTTTTAATTGCTTGGATATGAATGAAATATTTTTGATATAAAAAAATAGCACAGTTTTATGAGCCTCATTATCAGAATTTTAAATTTTGATTTTATGTAAATATACCAATCAATCTTTCAGTTAATTCTTAAAATTATTTTGTCCAGTCAGAATTTTAAAATTCGATTGACTATTTATTTTTCAGTTGATAAGACTAATTATATTTTAAATAAGAAGTCCTTCGAATTTTGTGATACATGTCTGCTGACTTGTGGTAACAGGTAACGTCTGGGTATTCCAAAACTCAAAATAAAAGGTAGAAATTAGAATTATCTTCCACCTAGATCAACATCTAGGTCAACAGCCATTGACATGATATTATCTACAACGTCAAATATGCAGAGTCACCAAAATCAGATATGCGGAGTCACCAAAAACATACAAATTATATTAATTTTTAGATATCGATTGATTAAGAGGTTTAGACACCATGCCCCGCAGACACAAAATTTAAAAATAAAAATAAAAATGCATGCATCAGGAAACTTAGTTTCTGATTAATACTCAACTTTATTATTGATTCCATTTATAGTACACAACGCAGCAAGCGTCAGCAGCACACACTGCATACTACATCTATAACAAAACATTAGATCCCTTCACTCATCACGCACTTTCTTGCTATTGCCATCCTTTGACATTTCCTCAGACGACTTCACAGGTGGTGGCTGTGGAGGAGCCCCACCGTGTCGCGGTGGAGCTTGGTTTGGCGGGGGGACAACAACAGTGTGTTCTCCGACGCTGAATTCAACCGGAGGAGCGGAGAGATCATCAGGGAGCGCGAAAATGCCTTGCGAAGGCCTCCTGCGGTGACCAGAACTAGCAGCTTTTTCAGACATGTTTTGGGGTAGTGCTTGTTTGGGCTTAGGAGAAGGGAAGATTTATAATATTTGTTTGTGAATGCGGGGAACTCAAGGAAATGGATGGTGTTATACTAATGTGTTGACTCTGATTATTGTATTTATTGTATCTGGATTCCTTTGCAGATAAATAAGTAGTGTCCATATTTATTGGCACATCCACTGTACCTAACTACCCCCCTTCTTTATCTCTAACTTAGATTTTGGTACGAGTACAGTGAATACTTTTGATTTCTGGTTTTGTTAGCTTCACAGATTTATTCATTCATTCACATCGGAATTAATATCTTATATATACAACTAATCAAAGCTCTAAATAATAAAATATTTTTAAAGTTTCTGTTTTTTATACATCTTAGATAATTTTTTTGATTATGATTAATACATTTTAAACTTACTTACTTATGATTAATATTATTGTATAATCTGTGAAAACAAACAAAGAAAAGTAATCGCATTTGGGTGTGTGAATAACACACCGGTGTATAAAATAGTAAACGAAACATAGAAAGATGAGACATAAACCAAAAATCCGAGTCCATTGCGTGTCTATCTCCTTAAAGCGTATTAGCCCTTATCGGATATGTGAGTGAATCGCCTCCTAGAATAAAACGAGTTGCAGTGAAACAGAGCGTAACTATAAGCGAGTTTGAACCGAGCAACAAATTATCACCGACGAATACAGAGAGAAGAGAGAGTGGGTATGATTTTGAATTAATAAAATCATACGACTTAAGGATGTATATATAGGGGTAACAAGAATTGCGCGTTACTTCATTAATTAATTAAACCACACTAATTAATTAATTATGCTAATATTAATCTGTAGCTGACTCGAATTAATATTCTGTCAAAATAATTATAATTATCTGTATCAAAAAATGAACTAATTATTTAAAGCCCAAGTCTAGAGGAAATAAGAATTAACAAACCTAATTCGTGATTGGACGACCCAATTTTCAGCTACATTTGTGTCCGCATGTCGTCCACGCAGACTTTGCAAGCTTCGAATTAGCCTCGAAATCCCATAATTTACATCCCATGTGCGCACGTAGAGGATGGAGCGATACCTTAGTAACACATTTAGACAGTACTAGAGTGTTGTGTTATATAAAGCAATGGAAACCCTTTTTTCATTTGAATGTGGGATATAAGGTAGCTTAACTACATTTCCACTTTCAAGGGATGATCTTTAGATACTCATATCTCATTGATATCTTGGTCATTTTGAGTGATTCAAAGTGTCTTGAAAAGCTCTCATGGAGAATCACGCATTCCAAGCGTCACTTGTTACGCACACGCAACATTCACTCACACAAGTATGGCTCATACATGACTTGACAATGTGGGGCTAAAACCAAATTTTTCAACAATCCTCCACATGGATGAGATTGATGTTTCAGTAGCACACACCAGATAGACAGATCAACACTGAGTTTGACCTTGGTGATATTTTCTTTGATTAGATATATCATATGATGAGTGGAGAAGGCCCTTGAACATTCGCTCAAATAAAATTATCAACTTTATTGGTAGACAGTGGACGTGCTTGTCCTTGAACTGTTCAACCGTTTGTGTAAGATGATACTTATCACTGTATCTATTCTGACTTGTTCAGCTCTCATGAGTATGTCCATTTTGGCCATGGAACATCGTCCTGGTTCTGCATGAGTTTCTAAAGAATTTTGCCTCACAATTCTCTCTTAAAACGACCCCACTTCTTTTCCACATATGTGATCTTTATCTTATAGGGTAACCCGCGTTTACTCAACAAGATTCCATGCCTTCACTCTTGAACTCCAAGTATTCGCCAAAAGATCATTAAAATCTCAGAAGCTTAACCTTATACCATACAAGGTCTCACTGTTTTCTCATTATAGAAACAGGCCAGGGTTTACCCCCAAAGTGATTTGGTCATCATGATTTAGTTGGCCCATTGAACCAAGTTCTTAGGATCTCCAGTCAATATTGGTTGGGTGTCCAACATGAAGTTGTTAAGCAATAGGCTTAAGGCCCATCCCTCTCGATGATTTCTCAAGCATTTCTCTTGATAACCCTTTGGTTAGCGGATCCACGATATTATTCTTTAACGGTATATAATCAATAGTGATAATTCAGGTTGAGATTAATTATCTGATGGAACTATGTCGTTGTCGTATATGATGAGGTTTTCCATCATATATCGTGCTTCATGCTCTGCCAATAGCGGATTCACTATCATAATGTATCCCTATTGCAGTCATAGGCGTTGCCCATCTTGGAATATCCTCTATAAATTGGCATAGATATTTAGCCTCTTCAGCGTATTTATCTAATGCCTCAAACTCATCTTTCGTGTTGGAATGAGTTATCACGGTTTGCTTTGAGGATTTCCATGACATTGTCGCTCCAGCTAGTGTAAAGACGTAATGACTCGTAGACTTTAGGGCCTTCTTGCTAGATATCCAGCTCGCGTCAGTGTATCTCACTAATATGACTGAATATTTTCTATAGGGTAGCCCATAGTCTCGAGTTCCTCTCAAGTACCTTAGTACTCGTATGATCGCTTTTAAGTGATCAGCTCTCAGATTACTTATAAATCTACTCAACTTTCTAATTGAGTATGTAATTTCTGGTCTTCTACAACTCATAAGGCACATTAGACTTTCAATTATTCTTGAGTATGTCAAATGGGAAATTGCTACACCTTTGTTCTTGGATAGATGCAAAGTCATATCCACGGGTGTCCTAACTTTCTCAAAGTCATCCTTAAGAAATTTCTCAAGGATCTTGTCAACATAATGAGGTTGACTCAATGCGAGTCCCTCTAATATTATAGAAATCTGAATTCTTAGAATCACATTTTCTAGTTTCATATCTTTCATATCAAATCTTACCTTTAACATTTCATATGTAGATTTGATCAATATATCATTATTTTCGGTAATAATTATATCATCTACATACTCATCATGACATAACCGTTGTCATAATCCTTTACATAACTGCTCTTGTTATCCTTGTAATAGGCACAACTATCACTTTCATCGATCTTGAAGTCACTGGTTGTTAGTCGCTAAACACGCAGTAAAATTCACGTAAGTATACGCATTCGCAAGTAGTATAAGATATAGATCATATTCGTTCCCACATAGACTGGTTTAGGTTAACTTTGTAATTTATGCACTTATGCAACACTGATATGGCTATTATTCAATACTAAGACGAATAACAAATTGAGGTTTTGATTATAACTATGATTATTTAACAATTATAACTAAGAAAATATATATGGTTGAATTAATATATATGACAAACATGGGATTCTAACTTCATTAAATACTTCATTCAATAGTCTTTTCATTCTTAACCTTAGCATGTAATGGTGATGACACTAATCAGATAACATGAAACTGATAAACGCCAACTTTCGTTGCATGAATACCATACTACCAGACATCCAAAAAATAGATAGAAGATGAATAGACGCCAATTATATTGAGATCCTATATGTCTATAGAATTTGACAACATAACGGTTTAATAAATAAGTTATATATCGTGATTACATAGGGCAAGTAAGATGGTTAAAATTACTCACGAATCATGCATAACAATAACACATGAACCTATACTAGCATGGCAAGTTCTAAACCCTTAAATTCACTTTCGCTTTATTAAGACTTAACAAGCTATCTTATAAGTTCGCGACGCTCTTGAGATGAATAAGTACAACCAATACTAGGTTATCATACAATCACTACACACTAAGGTATCGAAACAAATCAACTAAAGAAATCCATAAATAAATCCGCTAGAACCCCACGATAACGATTAGCTCATAATCGGACTCATCATCAACGTGGGTTCCGATGAAAGCATGGTGTAATAAACGTAGTCTTTGTAAATGAATAATAAACAAAGTATAACACAAGAGTATAGGTTCAAGAATAAGAAAAACTAGCATTCAATGTTAAAACTTAAATAAAGAATCACAAGTTAAAACTAGGTCTTCTTCGCCTTGGTTGAATTGTGCTAAAACGGTCTTCTTTACTCCTTCTCCTTGTGCTCTGATGTGTCTCTTCTGAAAAACGAGCTTAATTATGTATATATAGCAGCCCCATGCAGTGTAGAAGTCTTTTGGATCAAAATCAGAGTAGAAACAGGATTCTTTAAATTCGACCTGGCACGGGCGCGCTGAGTTTCTGGACTTCGGTCGCGGCCGCGCTATCACAGCGCGGGCGCGCTGACACTTTGGATCAACTTCTGATTTCTTCATTTTCTTGCTGATTTGAGCCGGCTTCCCAAGAGTTTTTATTCCAACACCACCTTAACACCAAATTAGCACCAAAATAATGCTAATTCACCTGATTACCTAGATAATGCCTAAAAATGCAAAAACACTAGAAAACACATTAAAACACCAACAACTTGAGTACATTTATACCAATTCAAAGCTTTACGGAGCGTAATAAAGTGTCATAAATTCCACTTAACATTGTTTCATATAGATTTTCTCATCTATATACCCATTTAGGAAAGCTGTTTTCACATTCATTTGATGTACTGCTAAATTTTATCATCCTTATGGAAGTTATTCTCGTTACAGGAAAATATGTGTCAGAGTAATCAAGGCCTTTCCGTTTCTTGTATCCTTTAATTACAAGTCTCGCCTTATACTTGTCAATAGTGCCATCAGTTTTTAACTTCTTCTTGAAAACCCACTTGCTACCTAGCGGTTTTCAACCGGCTGACAAGTCCACTAGTTCCCAAGTATGATTCATTATAATTGAATCAACTTCGTTCTTGATGGCCTCTTTCCACATAAGACCATCAGGTGAGGTAACCACTTCTTTTAGTTTTTGGGTCACCTTTCTCGAGCAAATAGGTCATAAAGTCAGACTCACGAGATTTCTCCGTATGTTATCTTTTGCTCCTTCTCAGTACCCCACATTTTCTTCCTCATTTTTTTCACTCTCATTATTGTCATCTATAGACTCATGAGCTCGTTTAGATGTTGCAGGATGTTTGTTTCCTGAATTACAGGGAAACATCGTCTCAAAGAATGAGATATTCCTTGATTCCATAATTGTATTATTCTGAATGTCAGGAATCTTAGAACCATATACGAGAAACTGATATGCAGTGTTATGTGGTGATATCGAATAAAGATATAATCCACAGTTTTTGGACCAATCTTCACCTTCTTAGGTGCAGGGATCGGTATATTTGCAAGGCACCCCCACACTTTCAAGTATTGATAACTTGGTTTCTCTTTCTTCCATAATTACTTCCTTATTCTTACTAGTCATCTTATTAGTAAGATAATTTGCACTTAAGATGCCTTCCCCCCACATCGATTGCGGAAGTCCATAGCTTAAAAACATCGCATTCATCATCTCCTTGAGAGTGAGATTCTTCCTCTCAGCTACTCCATTTGACTGGGGGAAATATGGTATAGTGACATCATGGATTATATCATGCTGTGAACAGAATTCCTCAAAGGTTCAACATATTCATCTCCACAATCACTTCATATCGTTTTGATTTTCTCCTTTTGTTGTGTCTCGACTTATTCCTCATAGATTTTAAATTTATCAATAACTTTGTCTTTGATTTTAAACAAATATACATAACAATATTTTGTACAATCATCCATAAATGTAATAAAATACTTATTTCCTCCTCTAGTTGGAGCGAATTTTAAATCACAAATGTTGTTATGTATTAAGTCAAGCACTTTAGTGTTTCTTTTAACTCGTTTAAAAGATGATCTCGCTAAATTTTCCTCAAAACAAGTTTCACACTTATGTTTTGAATCCATATTCAATTTTGGTGTGTATTCTTTACCACATAATCTTTATAAAGTGTCATAACTCATATGTCTTGATCTAGCATGCCATAAATTAGGAGACTGTTAGTCCCTTAACAATATAACAAGAATTACAGAAAGGGGGTTGAATGGAATTCTTGAAACTTTTTCTTGAATCAAAATTGTTCTAACTCAATTATATATATCAGTGTGAATTTATTAGCAGAATGTGGAATAATCACTTGAAATGGATCAAAACACAAGTAATTAAAAATAAGAGTCTTTAAAAACTTTCTGGTGGATTTGAATGATTCCACCAGAGATATATAATATATATCGAGAGAACTCTGTGTGCAAAAATCTCACAGCTGCTTACAAATGAACAACTAAGAATACAGAGAAATACTGAGAATTCAGCTTACAAATGTTTCTCTCTTGGTTGCTTAGTTTCTTAGTTGGTTAGTTATTCTATTTGCTGCTTCTTGGTTTATATATCACCAAGATTACAAAGCAATAAGACAAGATAATAAAATAAAAACTATCGAGTCTATTACAATGCTACTTCATTACTCTATTCCAGCATCTTTGAATATCTTCATAATAGCATGGAAATGGCAATGCTTCTTTGTTCTCGAAAACCCAGTTGAATTGGCTACCACATTCCATTTGCATACACTCGACGCATGTGACTGTGTTGTCACTGTCAACAAATATTTGAATTCTTTATCCGTCGGATTCATGATCATTCGTCGAGTTAATGATCATCCGTCGGGTTGTTGATCATCCATCGAATTCATTGTTGTTTATTCGTCGGGTAGCAATCAGGCACTAGACTTCATTTCATTTATGCAGAATTACAAGACATCATATATGTACAATTAATCAACCTATTCTGCATATCTAGTTAAAGTCAACATGACTTAAGTACTACTACAGATTCTAAACAATGTGTATGCAGAAATGTGCTACAGACTTATTGTTACATAAGCTATTCACTCGATGGATAATAAATCATCATCCGTCGGGACTATATCGGGTCATCCGTCGAGACTATAATCTTTATCCGTCGAGTGCTACAAATTCACTAAGTAAAATCTACCAAGGTGTTTTGTTAATGAAATCATCAAGTTCACAACATATACACAACAATCTCCCTCAATTTATGTCTACTGGAATTGTAGCCATAAATTAAGAGATACTTAATGATAACAAAACACCCTAAAAATACAACTTTGAAAGTAGATAGATAAAACTGTAAAGTGCTTCAATTAACAAAATGTACAAAGTTAGCTCACAGTCATTTTCAAGGGGCTCCTCTAGCCTGAGCAGATTTATCTAGTTCCTTGAAGGTCTGGATCTCTTTCCAAGCTTTCTGTTATTTTCTTCTATCTGATTTTGGAGCTGCCTGTGGAATTCCAGTTCATCAGATTCTGAGAGATTTAGCTTTTCTTGCATTTCCAAGAGAGTCTCATTGCTAGAGATGCTCATTTGGTCTTGTAATCTGAAAAATCTTGTCACTCCTTTGTCATCCATGAACTCCATCAGCCAGTAGGGCCTTAGATGCACTATTCTCCCTGTGTAAGGGATAATTAGAGTCTTTGGGAGTGCATCTTTAGCTCTAACACTCCTTAGTTCTTCAATCTTCTTTAGAACCAATCTTCTTGTAGTAACATTGAACCCAAAGTTCTTCTTGAAAGATGAATAAACCTTAATCAGTACAGCTTGGCTTTCTTGAAGGATCCTGTGAAGTGGCCATTGAATCTCCTTTCCTCCCTTGTACTTGAAAACTAGCCTTTCAGGTAGGTTTCTGTATGCATCAATCCCTCTTACTTCTTCTAGTTCATCTAGATAGAGATTTAGATCAGAGAATTCCTTGATATCACACAAGTACATGTAATCTCCCTTATTGACTCTAGATTGAGCTTTGACTAAAGATTTGGATTTGAGAGGTGACAACTTCACTTTCTTGACTGTTCTTGACTTTGTTCTCTTTGGCTTGTTAAGGATTTGCAAATTGAAGTCAGGAATTGGTATGTTCTCCCATTCTATTAGTTCATCCTTAGGCACAATAGGTTCACCATGAAAGTTCCTGTAAGGATCCACCACCTTGATATCTTCAAATACCACAGAGGGTTTTGATGCTTGAGTTGTAGTTGGAGTGGATTCCTTGGGAAAATGATTCTCCAATTCCTTATCAACAATGTCCAGTTTCCTTTTGGTTCTTTTAGCCAGTTCCTTGATTCTTGGAGATTTCTTCTATTCTTGTTGAACTTGCTTCTGTGGATCTTAAGATTCAGTAATTCCAGATGGCTGAGAAGGAATCTGTTGTGTTGGTTTCACAGCTTGTAGCTTGGCCAAGATAGTAGTTTGCTCTTTCTTTTGCCTAGCCTTTTTGGCATCTAGAATAGCTTGCTTCTTTTCTTGCTTCAATTTTGCCTTTTCTTCTCTCTTTGCTTGAGCAAATTGAGGATGTCCAGCCACCACATAGTTTTCTTTCTTATTCATGAAAACTTTAGCAATTCTTCTTTTTAAAGCTGAATCAGCTGGATCCTTGTAGAAGGCAATTGACCTTGACATAAGTTTCTTCTCATCAGGCTTAGGTGTCTCATACACATCATCCAAAGGGTTCTTTAATGATAATTTTGGATAGTTCACCCTTGGTTTCAGAATTATTTCAGCCTTTGGAGATTTGATGCAGGATGGTTGTCCCCTTTCCAGATAGTTCATGCTCATCTCATTCACAGAAATCTGCTTGATTTGAGAGTGATGGATGGTTGACTTTTCTGGCTCCTTTACTAGCCCAAATTTCCTTTGTATATCCTCATCAATCTTCTCTCAATTGATAAGTTTCAATTGCTTCATTTCAGCTGCTCTAATGTTGGCTCCTGCTGCATTTATCAGATCTATACTGTCTATAACTGGTGGCTTTGAGATAGTAATTGAAGGCACAATTACTTTACTGATTTGAATTTGAAGCCCCCCCCCCCTCACTTAGTCCTTTCTCCCCCTTTTTGTTATCATCAAGTTGAGTAGAGGAGGAGGTTTGAGCAGCCACCAATTTTTGAATCAAATCTGTCTGTTGGGCTTGATGAAGATGAATGGATGTTAAAGATGTTTCCATGGCTGACATTCTTGTATCCAAGGCATCTATCTTGGTTGCAAGATCAGAATTTTTCCTTAATTGCCTCTTGATGTCAAGCATTGTAGCTTCTGGAAGCTTAGAATCCATCTTGTCTGAAATGGCCTTCTTCATCTCCTCAATATCACCCTTGACGGTGTTTACATCCCTAGCATGTTGGAAGCCTTGAATTTGTTGAAGTTGTAGAGAGGCTAGATGTGCCAGAAGGAGCTTCTTGGTGCTTGCATTTGTAGTGGTTAGAAGAGCAGTATTTTTCTGATTGATTAGTTGGATCAGGGTTGTCTTGAAGTAGTGCTCATCACAGTGCTTTGAAAATGCCCAACACAGTATCTAAAAGATGATGCTCACTTGCACTAGATTTTGGCTTCCCCAACAAAGTTAAAGAAGGAAAATCAGGAATTGATGTGTTTATCATATCCACATCCAGAGAGTTTGTGGGTGAGTTTGGTGTTTGAGGTGCTTCTATTACTAGAGATTTTGGCTGTGACTCCATATTTATTGGAGCCACGTCAAACTGAATTTGTGAAGGTGCAGTGACTGTGTCTTTAGCACCGGTTTGCACAGTGTGTGTACCCTGTGCATCCCCAAGGGTTTTAGATTTCTTCTTTTTGGCATAAGTTTGGGGTGAGCCTGTGTCCCTAACCCTCTTGACCTGTGCTCTTGGTTGAGAGCTTTGTTCAATAGCTACATCCTTTTGGGAGGATGCAGCTAGAAATGAGCTTTTATCCTTTTTAAGCACTGTAGTTTGTTGGAAAACTGCAGTGTGGCTAGGTTGGGAACCACTTAACTCTCCATCCTTATCCTTAGAGTTTCTTTTATGTTCACCCCTTCCCTCACCTGCCTTACCCACCTTCACACTCCCCTCTTTGGTTTTGGTGGATTTTGCAACTGGCATCTTTTGAGAGATACCAGAGGGGTTTTCTTTGATTTGGATTTAGAAATTTTTGCTGGTTTGGTAGCTTGGGTAGGCAACTGTTGGGTCATTGACACAGTTGTCATAGCTACACTGGAACTCAAAGAAACTTGTGAGGTTGGAATAGTAGGGATAGATGAACTTACCTCACTTACCTTAGGTGCTTCCATTGCAGGGAAATAGAACAGTGGCACATCCTTGTGATGATTGGCCCTGTTCAAATCTACAATGATCCTTCTCTCTTGAACCCAACAATCTAATTTGTTGTTAGGGTTCTCAAGCACAATTCCCTCAGAGAGGTGGTGTTAGGGCGAAATCACGCACTAATATTCACGCAAGTATACGCGTTCGCAAGTAATATAGAATATTTTCTAGTTCGTTCCCTCAGAGACTCAGACTAAGTTTTTGTCTAATTAAACTCACTCACCAATGTATGATTACTTCTCAATGTTAAGATAATAACACTTAAAATTGTTGATTAAATATTAACTATAATTAACTACTTAATTAACCACTTAACTAACACTTCAATTTATCAATAATAAAACACTCATGAGATCACAACTTCATTATTACTTCCTTCTATAGCCATTGTTATTACCTTTAGCATGTGACAGTGATGACATTAATCGAATAACACGAAACTGATAAAAGCCAACTTTCATTGTACTAATACCATTCTACCAAACATCCACAATTAAGATAGAAGTTGAATAGTCATCAATTATATTGAGTTCCTATATGTCTACAGAAATTGACAACACAACAATTTAAGCACAAGTTATTCCTTTTGATTACATAGGGCAAATAAAACTGTTAGAATTACCCACTAATCATGCACAACGTACATGAACCTATGCTAGCATGGCAAGTTCTAAATCTCAAGATCCACCGTCGCTTCACAAGAGATTAACACCCTATCTTATATGTTCGCGACGCACATAAGACGAATACGCACAACCAATACTAGATATCATGCAATCATCATACACTAAAGTATTAAACAATTAACTAAAGAATTCTATAATAAATCCATTGCAACCCCATGATCACGATTAGCCCATAATAGAACTTATCGCCATCATGGGTTCATATGAAATCATGATAAACAACACAAGAAAATAATAACTAAACTAATTATATTAAAACAGAGTACGTCACAAGAGTAAATAAGTTAAAGCAAGAAAACTAGCATCCAACGTTACAACGAAACAAAAATCACAAGAATATATGCTTCCTCCTTCGTTGCGGTGTGCTAAATCGGTCTTCTTCCTTATCTCCTTCGCTTCTTGCGCAAAACACAATCTAAAACATAATCTCCCTCTTATTCTCTATGAAAACGTCTCAAATCTACTTATATAATAGTCCCATAAAACTCAGATTACATAGAAGTTGGAAGCCAAACAGAAGTATAAGTCTAAAATAATTTAGCTTTTTCCCCGACCCTGCGCGGCCGCTCAGCATTTCTGCGCGGGCGCGCAAGGCTGCTGCGCGGCCGCTCAGCATTGCTGCGCGGGCGCGCAGGACCCTACTGGAAAAATTCCAGGTTTGCTCCGTTTCTTCGCCGTAATCTGCCCGTTCTTTTCCTCTCTCAATGGTGAACACATGCCAAGGCTTATTCTTGATGATTCCTCCTCCGAAATACAACTAATACCCTGAAATGCATAAACACTAGAAAAACGCATCAAATACACAAAATACTTGATTTCAAGACACCAATTTAAGCCATTTTAAGACGTTCTAAGTGGTATAAAATGCCACTTATCAGGTGGTTAGCTAACATCATAAAGAATCTAGCATAATACATATTCTTACCTCTCTTATTTAACTTTCCTAGTTTGAATCCTAACTCAAATAAAACAAGGTCACTAAAATTATAGAACCTATCTGTAACTAGCATGTAGAGCATGTTAAGCATGGAGATATTGACTGAATCAAAATTACTGATTTTACCTGAAAAGACCTTTGTCACTACATCACATATAAAACTTCATACTTTCCTAAGGCCCAATCTCCTAGTGTCACTTAACTTAGAAGTAGAAAGAGCATAGTTCATGGAATTAAGCATATTGATTATGTCAGTGTCAGTGTGTGGTGAGGTCACAGTGTTATCAGGAATCTTGAAACCTGCTTTTATAACATCACTATTGATACAGAATTCCTTACCTTTAATGGTGAGTGTGATTGTCTTATCTGTTGAGTTGTATGTAGCAGTGGTCCACATCTCTTCAACAACTTCACAAAAGATTGTGGGTGATTCCAGCATGGCATAGCTAAGCTTGCAATTCTTCACAAAGTCCATCATCTTGTGATAGTCACCAGATTGCTGAATCCCCTTATTTACTAGTGCAGTGAAATTGTTCTTCTCATAAATAAACCCAGTTTGAGACATAATCTTGACAACGGGCGCCATTGTTAGAGAATAAGAGCTTGAAGAGAGAGAGTAAGTGCTTTGAAAGAGAAAGAAATTGGAGCAGTTGATTTGAGAATGATAAAAGAAAAGCAATGGAAATGAAATAAGCTTTTATACTATCTCAAAAAATAACTGTTAAAAAAACAAAAAAGTGAAATAAAGTAAGCAATGAAAATTGCCCAAAATAGCCATTTAAAAATAAACTGTAAAAATTCCACCCATTATCCGTCGTGTTATGCTTACAAACTGTAAATATACTCGATGGATAATGTTCAGGGAATTAACGGCTAAGATTAAGATAATTCGACGGATGAGGATAAACAGTTATCCTTTATCCGTCGAGTCATAAATTATTCCAGAAAAATAATTGATTTTTATTAGTAAATTGTATACCGACGGATGATCAAACTCGATGGATAACGATCATCCGTCGAGATGTAAATTTTGACTTAGCCAAAATTTCATCCAAGACTGAAAAATCAATTAAGTTTCTGGCTGCTTTACAACTTGCAAATTATCTCATAAAGATTTAAGAATAATTGAGCATACCTAATTCACTTACCAACCTTAAAAAGGTGGATTCATCCAGTGGTTTGGTAAAAATATCTGCAAGCTGCTTCTCACTTGGAACAAAATATAGTTCTACAGTACCATTCATTACATGTTCCCTTATGAAGTGGTACTTGATGTCTATGTGCTTTGTCCTTCAATGTTGTACTGGATTTTCAGTGATGGCAATTGCACTTGTGTTATCACAGAAAATAGGAATCCTTTCAACTTGCAGACCATAATCTAGCAGTTGATTTTTCATCCATAAAATATGTGCACAGCAACTGCCAGCAGCAATGTATTCAGCTTCAGCTGTAGAAGTAGAAACTGAATTTTGCTTTTTACTGAACCAGGACACAAGCTTGTTTCCTAGAAATTGGCAGGTTCTTGTTGTACTTTTTCTATCAATTCTACAACCTGCATAATCTGCATCTGAATAACCAGTTAGATCAAAACCACAATCTCTAGGGTACCAAATGCCAAGTTTTGGTGTTCCCTTGAGATATCTGAAAATTCTCTTAATAGCTACTAAGTGAGATTCTCTAGGATCAGCCTGAAATCTAACACATAAATATGTAGCAAACATTATATCTGGCCTACTAGCTGTTAAGTACAGAAGTGAGCCAACCATGCCCCTATAACTTGAAATATCCACAGACTTTTCAGTAGTGTTTAATTCAAGTTTAGTTGCATTGGCCATGAGAGTTTTTGCAGATGTGCAATCCATTAGATCAAACTTCTTTAAAAGATCAAAAATATATTTAGTTTGACTAATGAATATTCCATCACTAACTTTCTTAACTTGCAAACCAAGAAAGTAAGTTTGTTCTCCCATCATACTCATTTCATACTTACTTTGCATCAATTTGGCAAACTTTTTGCAAAGTTTCTCATCTGTAGAGCCAAAAATAATGTCATCTACATAAATTTGAACAAGTATACTAGAGCCATTTACATTTCTAAAGAATAAATTTTTATCTACAGTACCTCTTGTGAAATGATTTTCCAAAAGAAACTTTGATAAAGTGTCATACCAGGCTCTAGGTGCTTGCTTCAATCCATAAAGTACTTTCAAAAGATAATAGACAGGTTCTGGAAAATTTGGATCTTCAAAACTAGGAGGTTGACTGACATAGACTTCCTCCTCCAAATCTCCATTCAGAAAGGCACTTTTGACATCCATTTGATAGACCTTGAAATTGGCATGGGTTGCATAGGCTAAGAAAATTCTGATGGCTTCAAGTCTTACAACATGAGCAAATGTTTCATCAAAATCTATTCCTTCTTGTTGATAATAGCCCTTAGCAACCAATCTAGCTTTGTTCCTGACTACTATGCCATTTTCATCCATCTTATTTCTGAATACCCATTTGGTGTCTATTGGATTCTTTCCTTTAGGCTTGGGCACCAGCTTCCATACATTATTCCTTTCAAATTGGTTTAGCTCCTCCTGCATAGCTAAAATCCAATCACGATCTAACAAAGCTTCTTCTACCTTCTTTGGTTCTTCCTTGGAAAGAAAGCTACTGTATAGATATTCTTCTCGAGTTCCTCTCCTGGTTTGAACTCTAGAAGAAACATCACCAATTATGAGCTCAAATGGGTGATCTTTTGTCCATTTTCTTTGTTGAGGTAGATTAGCTCTAGATGAAGAGGCCTCATTGTTGTCTTGATGTGTGATTGAGTTTTGATTGTTAGAAACTCCCCCTGAGTTTGTGGATCTTTGATTTGAGAAAGGGGAACTTTTTATAGGTGATCTATCCTGACTTTCTGCTCCTTTTGATAACCCGAAGAATGACGAATTTAGAGTACCGACGGATGAAGCTGGTTGTCTTCCGTCGGATAAAGCAGATTGCCTCCCGACGGATGAAGCATTATGCAACTCGACAGATGTTTAGTTTTGTGCTTCATTGGTAGGAGATTTTTCTGCATTATCCTTTGATACTGTTTCTTGATCACTTTCATCATCACTGTCATCACTAACCATCTCTATATTATCAAATTTGAGGCTTTCATGGTAGTCTCCATCTTGCAGTCCTTCAATCTTTTTATCATCAAACACAACATATATTGATTCCACAATAATGTTGGTTCTTTGATTGTAGACTCTATATGTTTTACCAACAACATATCCAATAAAAATTCCTTCATCTGCTTTAGCATCAAACTTCCCATTTTGATCAGTTTGATTTCTCAGAATATAGCATTTGCAGCCAAAGACATGAAGAAAATTTAGAGTTGGCTTCTTGTTCTTGAACAATTGATAGGGAGTCATGCATCTTGCTTGATTAACCAGATACTCTGAGTGTAGCATGCAGTATTTACAGCTTCAGCCCAGAAATATGTTGGCAGTTTGGATTCTTCAAGCATTGTCCTGGCAGCTTCAATAAGTGATCTGTTCTTCCTTTCCACTACTCCATTCTGTTGTGGAGTTCTTGCTGCTAAAAACTCATGCAGAATCCCATTTTCCTCACAAAATGCTCTCATGACAGAATTCTTGAACTCAGTTCCATTGTCACTCCTGATTCTTCTAACCTTGAAATCAGGATGATTATTGACTTGCCTTATGTGATTGATGATGATTTCACTAGCCTCATCTTTAGACTTTAGGAAATATGTCCAAGAGAACTTTGAAAAATCATCTACAATTACTAGGCAAAATCTTTTCTTTGAGATGGACAATACATTAACTGGTCCAAACAAATCCATGTGTAGCAGTTGCAAAGGTTCTTCAATTGTTGAATCAAGTTTCTTTCTGAATGATGCTTTGATCTGCTTTCCCTTTTGGCAGGCATCACACAATCCATCCTTAGAAAACTCCACTAGAAGAATGCCTCTAACCAGTTCTTTCTTTACTAGCTCATTCATGGTCTTGAAGTTTAAATGGGATCGCTTCTTGTGCCAAAGCCAACTTTCATCCTGACTTGCTTTACTGAAAAGACAAGTAACATATTCTGCATTAGATGAGTTGAAATCAACTAGGTACACATTTCCTTTTCTCACACCAGTAAGAACCACTTTGTTGTTTCTTTTATTAGTCACAACATAGGCTTCTGAGTTGAAGGTTACTGAGTTGCCTTTATCACAAAGCTGGCTAATACTCAACAAATTATGTTTGAGACCATCCACTAAGGCAACCTCCTCAATGATGACATTGTCCTTTGAAATCAAGCCATATCCCACAGTATAACCCTTGCTGTCATCTCCAAAAGTAATACTTGGGCTAGCTCTCTCCTTAAACTCTGTAAGTAGGGTAGAATCACCAGTCATGTGTCTTGAACAACCACTATCCAAGTACCAAAGATTCTTTCTGTTTCCCTGCACACATCAAAATCAAATCAAGTTGATTTTGGTACCCAAGTTTCCTTGGGTCCTGCCTTGTTAGCTTTCTTTTTCTGTTTCTTAGGCTTTATCTCATTTGACTTGGGGATATCAAATTTATCCTTGGTCATTTGAGTTGGGCCTTTGAAACCATTCATTACAACATAATTACCATGCATATTATTATTAACAGGGATGGCATGCTATGAGTAAACATGTTATTCCAGTATGGCATGCTAAATGGCATTTGTGGCATACTAAATGCAGCATAATAAGGATTAGGTGCAAATGGCATGTTAGCAAACTGTGCATTCATATTCTGTGTAGACATGGCATTTATAGGCATGAGAGACATGGCATTCATGTTTGGAAAGTGAGGTGGCACATACATGGAAGTAGGCATGACAGGTTTGCAATTAACAGATAAATGATTTACACTACCATACTTGACATAGATTTTTCTAGGAGCATATTTATCAGGTGTGTAGTTATTGTGTTTGTTAATCCCTACTTTACCATTTCTATTATTTTTCTTTTTAGCCTCTGTTTTTACCTCAATCTTTTCAAGTCTGTCACTTAACTGTTTGACAGTCATGTGACCAATATTAGCCTTTTTCCCTTTCTTAACTTGACACGATTCTCCTGAAACAAAGTTCTTAGAAACAGACCCATACTTCTCATTCAGCTTAACAAGTTTGGCTTTACTGATAGGCTTGCTCACAGCCGACGGATGAGGATTTTCATCATTCGACGGATAACCCTTTTTGTTATCCGACGGATGATCCTCATTATCCGTCGAGTCTACATCTGTTAGCACTCCATCTACCAAATTTGGTTCTAGTCTCTCTTTGTTCTTTTTCCAGGCTGTATCACAGAAAGACTCAATTCCTTGAACTTTGGTGATTTGAGCATGGACATCCCTGGATATTTTCTGAATGATGCTTTGATCTGCTTTCCCTTTTGGCAGGCATCACACAATCCATCCTTAGAAAACTCCACTAGAAGAATGCCTCTAACCAGTTCTTTCTTTACTAGCTCATTCATGGTCTTGAAGTTTAAATGGGATAGCTTCTTGTGCCAAAGCCAACTTTCATCCTGACTTGCTTTACTGAGAAGACAAGTAACAAATTCTGCATTAGATGAGTTGAAATCAGCTAGGTACACATTTCCTTTCCTCACACCAGTGAGAACCACTTTGTTGCTCCTTTTGTTAGTCACAACACAGGCTTTTGAGTTGAAGGTTACTGAATTGCCTTTATCACAAAGCTGGCTTATACTCAACAAGTTGTGTTTGAGACCATCCACTAAGGCAACCTCCTCAAAGATGACATTGTCCTTTGAAATCAAGCCATATCCCACAGTATAACCCTTGCTGTCATCTCCAAAAGTAATACTTGGGCCAGCTCTCTCCTTGAACTCTGTGAGCAGGGTAGAATCACCAGTCATGTGTCTTAAACAACCACTATCCAAGTACCATAGATTCTTTATGTTTTCCTGCACACATCAAAATCAAATCAAGTTGATTTTGGTACCCAAGTTTCCTTGGGTCCTGCCTTGTTATCTTTCTTTTTCTGTTTCTTAGGCTTTATCTCATTTGGCATGGGGATATCAGATTCATCCTTAGTCATTTGAGTTGGGCCTTTGAAACCATTCATTGCAACAGAATTATCATGCATATTATAATTAACAAGGAATGGCATGCTATTAGTGAACATTTATTCCAGTAAGGCATGCTAAATGACATTTGTGGCCTACTAAATGCAGCATAATAAGGATTAGGTGCAAATGGCATATTAGCAAACTGTGCATTCATATTCCGTGTAGGCATAGCATTCATAGGCATGGGAGGCATGACATTCATGTTGGGAGAGTGAGGTGGCACAGACATGGAAGTAGGCATGGCAGATTTGCAATTAATAGACAAATGATTTACACTACCACACTTGACACAGATTTTTCTAGGAGCATATTTATCAGGTGTGTAGTTATTGTGTTTGTTAATCCCTACTTTACCATTTCTATTATTTTTCTTTTTAGCCTCTGTTTTTACCTCAATCTTTTCAAGTCTGTCACTTAACTGTTTGACAGTCATATGACCAATATTAGCCTTTTTCCCTTTCTTAACTTGACACGATTCTCCTGAAACAAAGTTCTTAGAAACAGACCCATACTTCTCATTCAGCTTAACAAGTTTGGCTTTACTGATAGGCTTGCTCACAGCCGACGGATGAGGATTTTCATCATTCGACGGATAACCCTTTTTGTTATCCGACGGATGATCCTCATTATCCGTCGAGTCTACATCTGTTAGCACTCCATCTACCAAATTTGGTTCTAGTCTCTCTTTGTTCTTTTTCCAGGCTGCATCACAGAAAGACTCAATTCCTTGAACTTTGGTGATTTGAGCATGGACATCCCTGGATATTTTCTGAATGATGCTTTGATCTGCTTTCCCTTTTGGCAGGCATCACATAATCTATCCTTAGAAAACTCCACTAGAAGAATGCCTCTAACCAGTTCTTTCTTTACTAGCTCATTCATGGTCTTGAAGTTTAAATGGGATAGCTTCTTGTGCCAAAGCCAACTTTCATCCTGACTTGCTTTACTGAGAAGACAAGTAACAGATTCTGCATTAGATGAGTTGAAATCAGCTAGGTACACATTTCCTTTCCTCACACCAGTGAGAACCACTTTGTTGCTCCTTTTGTTAGTCACAACACAGGCTTTTGAGTTGAAGGTTACTGAATTGCCTTTATCACAAAGCTGGCTTATACTCAACAAGTTGTGTTTGAGACCATCCACTAAGGCAACCTCCTCAAAGATGACATTGTCCTTTGAAATCAACCCATATCCCACAGTATAACCCTTGTTGTCATCTCCAAAAGTAATACTTGGGCCAGCTCTCTCCTTGAACTCTGTGAGCAGGGTAGAATCACCAGTCATGTGTCTTAAACAACCACTATCCAAGTACCATAGATTCTTTATGTTTTCCTGCACACATCAAAATCAAATCAAGTTGATTTTGGTACCCAAGTTTCCTTGGGTCTTGCCTTGTTATTTTTCTTTTTCTGTTTCTTAGGCTTTATCTCATTTGGCATGGGGATATCAGATTCATCCTTAGTCATTTGAGTTGGGCCTTTGAAACCATTCATTACAACAGAATTATCATGTATATTATAATTAACAGGGAATGGCATGCTATTAGTGAACATTTATTCCAGTAAGGCATGCTAAATGACATTTGTGGCCTACTAAATACAGCATAATAAGGATTAGGTGCAAATGGCATATTAGCAAACTGTGCATTCATATTCTGTGTAGGCATAGCATTCATAGGCATGGGAGGCATGGCATTCATGTTGGGAGAGTGAGGTGGCACAGACATGGAAGTAGGCATGGCAGATTTGCAATTAACAGACAAATGATTTACACTACCACACTTGACACAGATTTTTCTTGGAGCATATTTATCAGGTGTGTAGTTATTGTGTTTGTTAATTCCTACTTTACCATTTCTATTATTTTTCTTTTTAGCCTCTGTTTTAACCTTAATCTTTTCAAGTGTGTCACTTAATTGTTTGACAGTCATGTGACCAACATTAGCCTTTTTCCCTTTCTTAACTTGACTCAATTCTCCTGGGACAATGTTCTTGGAAACAGATTTATACTTTTCATTCAACTTAACAAGTTTGGCTTTACTGATAGGCTTGCTTAAAGTCGACGGATAAGGATTTGCATCAGTCGACGGATAACTCTTTTTGTTATCTGACGGATGACCCTCATCATCCGTCGAGTCTACATCTGTTAGCACTCCATCCACCAAATTTGGTTCTAGTTTCTCCTTGTTCTTTTTCCAGGCTGCATCACAGAAGGACTCGATTCCTTGAACTTTGGTGATTTGAGCATGGACATCTCTAGATGTTTTCCATGCTTTAATCACCTCTTGTTCACGCTCGAGTTGCTTCTTCAAAATTTCTTCTTTCTTCAAGGACTCAGTGAATTCCTCCTTGGCAATCTTACACTCAATTCTTAATTTTTCAAAATCAATGAACTGAGACTCTAGCACATTATTTCTCTCACTCAAAAACAAATTGTTTTCTTTGATTTTAGCATTTTCTTTAGTAAGAGACTTAAGTGTAACACGCAAATGATATAACTCTGTAGACGTCATTTATAGCATCATTACACTCAGCTTTAGATAAATGTGCAAGGTTTGTAGTAATTACCTGATTACTTGAAGAACTTATTTCTGTTTCATCAGACTTGGCCATTAGGGCTAGATTGACATAGCTGACATCTTCATCTTCATCCAGGCCATCTGCTGCCCAGTCATTTTCTTGTGTAATGAAAGCCCTTTCCTTTTTTAGCAGCTCAAAGTATTTTTGCTTATAATCCACAGGCTCAAACTTTTTCTTGCTGGAATCTGACTTTCTACACTCACTGGCAAAGTGCCCTGCCAAGCCACATTTGAAACATTTGAATTTTGATTTATCCACCATGTTTCTATTTGGCTTGGTTGCTCCAAAGTTCTTTTTGAACTTGAGCTTGGAAAATCTTCTGGAAAGAAATGCTAAATGTTCATCAATGTCTTTCATGTCATCTTGGCTCAAAGAATCTTCATTTTCCACTGCAAGCCCCTTGCCCTTGTTTTCACAGACCCTTAAAGTTGATTCAACAGCTTCCATCTTCATCTCCTTCTCCTTTTCTAACTCAGCAACTAGTGCAATGGACCCTCATTTCTTCTTTCCTCTCTCCATCCTCTCATCTTGCTCTATTTCAAGCTCATATGTTTTCAGGATGCCATACAGTCTCTCCAAGGTAAACTCCTTATAATCTTGTGAGTTTCTCAATGAGACTGTCATTGGTTTCCATTCCTTTGGAAGAGATCTAAGGAATTTTAGATTGGAGTTTTTGTCTTATAGACCCTTCCATGACACTTTAGAGCATTTAGCAGTTTTTGAAACCTACTAAAAATGTCAGTGAGAGACTCACTTTCTTCATTATAAAAATGCTCATATTGCTGAATCAGTAGCTGCATCTTGTTGTCTCTAACTTGCTCAGTGCCATCACAGATGATCTGTATTGTATCCCAAACATCCTTGGAAGTTTTTCAGTTGATAATGTTGTCAAACATATCACCATCAACTCCATTAAACAAGATATTCATGGCCTTTTTATCCTTCCTGACTTGTTCAATATCAGGATCAGACCATTCATGCCTTGGCTTGGGGACAGATGGCTCATTTCCAGTTGCAGCTCTCATTGGTATATGAGGGCCTCTTTTTATGCAATCCACATAGGCCTCATCTTGAAAAAGCAAATGAAGATGCATCTTTACCTTTCAATGATGGTAATTATCTTTATCCAGAAAAGGAATCTTGACTTCAACATCCTTCTTGTTCATCTTGCTGTATTGTTTTGATCTTTAAACTCTTTGTTCTTCAAGAGCTTGCTCTGTTACCAATTGTTAGTCCCTTAACAATATAACAAGAATTACAGAAGGGTGGTTGAATGGAATTCTTGAAACTTTTTCTTGAATAAAAATTGTTCTAACTCAATTATATATATCAGTGTGAATTGATTAGCCGAATGCGGAATAATCACTTGAAATGAATCAAAACATAAGTAATTAAAAACAAGAGTCTTTTAAAACTTTCTGGTGGATTTGAATGATTCCACCAGAGATATATAATATATATCGAGAGAACTCTGTGTGCAAAAAGCTCACAGCTGCTTATAAATGAACAACTAAGAATACAGAGAAATACTGAGAATTCAGCTTACAAATGTTTCTCTCTTGGTTGCTTAGTTTCTTAGTTCGTTAGTTGTTCTATTTGCTGCTTCTTGGTTTATATATCACCAAGATTACAAAGCAATAAGACAAGATAATAAAATAAAAACTATCGAGTCTATTACAATGCTACTTCATTACTCTATTCCAGCATCTTTGAATATCTTCATAATAGCATGGAAATGGCAATGCTTCTTTGTTCTCGAAAACCCAGTTGAATAGGCTACCACATTTTATTTGCATACACTCGACGCATGTGACTGTGTTGTCACTGTCAACAGATATTTGAATTCTTTATCCGTCGGATTCATGATCATCCGTCGATTTAATGATCATCCGTTGGGTTGTTGATCATCCGTCGAATTCATTGTTGTTTATCCGTCGGGTAGCAATCAGGCACTAGACTTCATTTCATTTATGCGGAATTACAAGACATCATCTATGTATAATTAATCAACCTATTCTGCATATCTAGTTAAAGTCAACATGACTTAAGTACTACTACAGATTCTAAACAATGTGTATGCAGAAATGTGCTACAGACTTATTGTTACATAAGCTACTCATTCAATGAATAATAAATCATCATCCGTCGGGACTATATTGGGTCATTTGTCGGGACTATAATCCTTATCCGTCGAGTGCTACAAATTCACGAAGTAAAATCTACCAAGGTGTTTTGTTAATGAAATCATCAAGTTCACAACACATACACAACAGAGACTCAAGCAAGTAAGTAGAAAAATTCTTTATTTCATTATCTTCCTTAACGGGCATAACATTGGGCTTAAAAATCCCATCGGTTACATAGCCCTTTCCTACAAACATACCATTCTTAGATAAAATAACTTTATTTGACTCAATTATAATATGAAAGTCATGCTTATTCAACAAAGAACCAGACACAAGGTTCTTACGGGCACCTAAAGTACATTCTTCAAAGTCAGATTCTTCCCAGAGGTCATCTTCAGAATCACCGTGCATTTACCTTCAATGGTAGAAGTCGTAGAATTCCCCGTGTAAAGCTTATCACCGATATCAGAAACTTTGAGGCTAGAGAAAATTGCCTTATCTGAGCAAACATTCTTAGTAGCACAAGTATCAATCCACCACTAATACGGATTAGAGCCGACCAAGTTCACTTCAGAGATCGTAGCATAGAGGTCTATGTCACCCATCTCCTTGGAGATTTGATCGACCATGTTTGTTTCTTATTCTTATTGGACTTCTTGGACTTCTTACAATCAGAAGACCTATAACCCACTTTATCAAAGTTGTATCACTTCCATTGAAATTTTGACTTTGAAATTCTTCCCTTGGGTGTCAGTTTTTCCCCTTTATCAAAAGTGATCTTTTTGGGCTTGGGAGCTTTCAACATGTTCCACCGTGTTTGCCTTCTCAGTAGAAACATTCAGTTTCTTCTCAGATCCTCTCTTAGCTTCTTTAATACGAAGTTTGAGAATCAGGGCCTCCATGGTCATCTCTTTTCGCTTGTGCTTAAGGTAGTTCTTGAACTCTTTTCATGCAGGTGGCAGCTTTTCAATCATAGAGGAAACTTGGAAAGATTCACCAATAACCATTCCCTCGGTATTAATTTTATGAACGATCACCTGCAATTCTTGCATCTGACTGACCATAGTATTAGAATCCACCATCTTAAATTTAAGAAAACGGCTAACAATTTACTTCTTTACCCCCAGCATCCTTGGTTTTATACTTATGGTCAAGTGACTCCTATAAGGCATTAACAGTTGTCTTCGAGCTATACACGTTATACAACGAGTCAGCCAAATAATTAAGCACATAGTACCGACAGATATAGTCGGAGTGCTTCCAGTCATCAGCAGCATACACAGTCTGCACGTTGCTCTCAGCAGTGAGCAATAGTACCTCTTCCTTCAGGAAGCGATCCAGATGTAGCGTGGTCAGATCAGTGAGTTTGAACCGAGCAAGAAACTATCACCGATGAATATAAAGAGAAGAGAGAGCGACTAGGGTTTTGAATTAATAAAATCCTATGACTTAAGTATGTATATATTGGGATAACGAGACTTGTGCGCTACTTTATTATTTAATTAAAATGCGTTAATCAATTAATTCTGCTAATGTTAATCTATAACTGACTCGAATTAATATTCAGTCAAAAGAATTATAAGTAGCCGTATTAAAAAATGAATTAATGATTTAAATCCCCAGCCCAATGGAAATAAGAGTTAGAAAAACTAGTATGTGATTGGACAACCCAATTTTCACTACATTCGTGTTCGTACGTTGCCCACACGGCCTTTGCAAACTCCGAATTAGCCTCGAAATCCCATGATTTGCACCCCATGCACGCACGTAGAGGATGGATCAATACCTTAGTAACACATTTAGACAGTACTATAGTGTTATGCTATATAAAGCAATGGAAACTCCTTTTTTATTTTAATTTGAGATATAAGGTTGCTTAACTATATTTCCACTTTTAAGGGACGATCTTTAGATATTAATATCTTATTTATCTCTTGATCATTTGAGTAAGTCAAAGTCTCTCGAAAAGCTCTCACGGAGGGCACTCATTCCAAGCGTCACTTGTTACGCAAACGTAACATTGGCTCACTCAAGTATGGCCGAAATATGACTTGACAATGTGGGGCGAAAACCCATATTTTCCAACAAATACATCTTGATGATAATTTTTTATAATTATTATTAATACATTTGTACCGATAATTGTTAAAATTATTAATATGCAATTCCAATACATTAAATATCTACGGGTTAAATATCAAAGTGGTCAGTCAGCTGAAGGTCATATACTAGTTTCATCATCAAACTTAACGGGATATCATTTGAATCACTAAAGTCATAATAAATATCAAACGGATACCTCAAAATAGGTGCTCGAGAATTAAAAATTCTTTTTATGGAGTTCTATACATTTTTATTGAATCATATTACAACCAAATGAAAATTTATGAATTCCTAGTATTTTAGATGATATAATGAGATTTTTAAAAATTTATCTACTAATTATTGTTATTTAAATAAAAAATATCACTACAAAAATAAAAATAAATAGTAGATCAATTTTTAAAAATCTCAATATATTATCGAAAATACTAGAATTCATACATTTTAATTTGGTTGTAATATAATTCAAGAAAAATGTATAAAATTTTATAAAAATAATTTTTAATTCCCAAACACATATTCTGAGGTATCCGTTTGATATTTATTATCAGTTTAGTGATTCAAATGATACACCGTTAAGTTTGATGATGAAACTGATATATGGCTTTCACTTGAGTGGTCATTTTGATATTTAACCCATTAATCTACTAAAATACAGAATATCGGGTATGGGTTCATACATAAAAGGAGGTTGAATGTAGGACCAAAAATTTGACACACGTGAGAATCAAAACATTTACTTGATAAACCAAGAACTTGAAACAAATATAGTAGTGTATATGTTGTGTGAGATGTGCGAAAGAAAAGCCATTCTAAACTAATTTATATTAATAAATTTAAAGGTGTTACAATCCTCAAATTCAAGAAAATGAATTATGTGCTTCTTCTTAGAACTACTCATAGAGGGATTATTACTAAGATATTCAAAATATTTTTGTTCTTACATTCTCCTAATTGTTAGTTGGCTAGAATACAAAGATAGTGACTGTTTTATTGGATCGCCGATTGTCCTTTGCCACCTTCTGTCAACTCTACCACTTGGACCACATGAATCATTCTGTTGACAGTTTTTTCCAGTTCATCACAACCCTTAATCTTTGAGTAAATCCAAGTTGGTTTTTGTATGTTTTATTAGTTTTTGTCCCTTAGAGACAACACTACAATGTTTTAGTTTAGTACATTTGGATTATTAATATTTATGTCCTATCGATTATTCCCTTTATAATTTATTATGTCTTAATTTACTGCGATATAAATATTAGATTAATAAATATCCTTGGAATATGATATGAATTCTATATCTTTAAGTACGTGACTTTGAAATGAGATTATGAGAATGGTATCAATGTTCCTAAAAGCCCTAGTCAAGTATTATTATTAAGGGACAATAACAATGCATTAAATCTGGTGTGTTTATTGACTGATGATCACATCTCAATGATCATAGATACAGTGATACTAAAGTCAAAAATACAGGCAGATATAAATGTACATGGTGCTGGACAGACCCAATGTGAGATTCCACATGTCTATTGTGTCATAAGTAATTCTCATTGTGATAATGATGACTTGAAATCATTATATTTCTATAGGATAATTAATGTAATTTGATTATATTAAAAGTTATCTTTGACCGAGTAATGATAAAAGTATAATTCGGGTATATTATAAATCGTATGAGAAATATAAATGATTTAAAAATAATTTAACCCTCCTAATTTTAGGAGTGATATTATTGGCCTCTTGTGTGAGCTAGACTATGAAATGTGTGGCCACGCTCAAATATTGATTTGATACGATAGTCTACTCATTGATCAAGAAAACCTGGATTAAACTTTGATGAAAATGACACATTACATGCCTCTAGTTTAATCTATAACATGTAATTAAAGGGATTATATTACATTGTACATTATTCACGAAATGCCTAATTGATCACCGGTTTAATTATTATTACTTGGGTAACAATGACGTATTACTAGCTGTCGCTCAATATTTATGATTTAAAATTATATTTAATATTAGTTGCCAACATAATAATACCCTATAGGGTCACACACAAAAAAATGCTTGAAGGATTGTTTAATTTAAATTAGATTTAAATTAAATTATAGTAATTTGAATTATTTATAATTAATTAAGCTTGACTTAATTAATTAGATAAATAATGATATTCAAAATTACCAAAATTAATTATGAAATTCAGTTGTTAAATAATTGAGTGCGACTTAATTATTATACAAATTTGAATTTTGAATTAATAATAACTCCTAATTAGTTAAGATTTATAATTTGTTTTTTCTACTCTCTATATAATATCTCTTGTGACTGATTTTTTTTAAGAAAGACTTTTATTAAAAATCCTAGCCACCGAGAGAGAAGATAGAGAGAGAAAGAAGAAACGATTTTGTACTAGTACACATTCAATCCTTGCGTTCAAGCATTCCCGTGGATATCGATAGAGCGTAGATCGCGAGAGCGAGATGCCTTGTGATTGAACAACCTTTGGATCTCCATTAGTCAACCAATTTGTAAAGTTTCTTAAGGTAAACAATCTGATCTACGAATTAAATATATGTTTTTCGCATGGATCTTGTGGTGGGTTTCGAAAATTCTGGTTTTTCATATTTTTTATTATGGTTTTTGTTTTGTTTTATTCCTGGAAACCCTTCATGCTTGCCACATGTATTTCATATAAGAATATATATGAAGTTTCGGCGGTTTGATACTGGTTATCTCCATAATCTCTGTGAGAAATCAATATTGAATAAAATGTTTCTTTGTCACTATCCCATTTATATTATTCATATAGAGAGTTCTTATAATGATACTATGTTATGATCTTCTTCTCGAATTATCTAATCAAATTTATAATACAATCACCGAGAACTTTGCTTACTACCTTGACATTTCGACCGGTTAAAAATAAGGAAAAACTGGATAGCATAGAGCATAACGCTATGTGAGACCTCAGTGGTTAACTTGGTCTTTGTGGTAGCTTGAACAAATAAAGAACTTGGTAGGCTTCATGACATCTCGATTGGAGAGAAATTGCAATTAGGTTGAGCATCTTGATTAGTAAAAAAGTCTGAGACATGCTTGAACATTGCGGTTCCTTGAGACATATCGATAGTGCCTTAACATCTCGACATTGTTTATCACTTATCTTCTTGATAAGAACATCTCGATATACAAATTTAGTACAGTCTTCTCGTGGCGATTTATCTATTGTACTTGTAGTAATGTGATGAATTAATAATTTCTTGACACAACACTTAGAATATTTTTCTATCCATAACTTTATTGGCTTCAAGCTTTATTCTACACTAATGGACCTTATCATTCTCTGATCCTCATTCATTATGTTTATTGTATCTCGCATGAATTTTGCAGAGAGGTAAATACTCTAGTGCAACAACCAAGAAATTACGACTGTTTTTTGTTATATTAAATGAGTATTATGTGATTTATGATATTATAAATTATGATTGATCATAAAATATTATATGTTATGTGATATATATATGTAGTGTGGTTCGGGATATTTTTCGGCTATTTTATTACGTGTTAAACAGGTTTATATTGAATATTATGCTATCGAGAATCAATTTTAAAAGTCGTTATTGCGTGTAGGGCATTTAGCCTTATTCTCATAATACAGAAATTACCATATTGATTTTCGGAACATCTAGTAAATTTAGAAAATATTTCGTTCCACGAAAAATGATTTTACCGGGCCCCTGCCGGGACGTCAAAGCCCACAAAAAATATTTTTTTATTTTTGTAAAATTTTGGGACTGTCAAATATTCAATATTTTTGCATTTTTGGAGTATTCGTAATTTTTGGGAAATTTTGACATAATTTTTTGTATTTATTGAATAAAAAATTATTCTTTGTTAGTAATTAATTTTGGGCTAATTAATTTTATTGAATAATATAATTAGGCCCTAAATAATTTTGGGGTTATTATTTTTGTAATTATAAATAAAATTTATTTATTATTTAATTATATAAAAATCAGAAAAATATATTAAAAAATCGGAAAATTCTCTCAAACTAGGGTTAGGGTTTCAAGAACAGTTCTTGGATCAATAAATGACTTTGAGGTGATCTAGAAAGAAAAGGTGGTCGTATTTGTAGTCAATCTGAAACTCTTGAAGAGTACAATCCAATTATAACATCAAATCATACCTCAGGTTAGTAAATTTTAAATTTCAAATTTAGGGTTTATGCTCGTAATTGGGGGGGGGTTTAATTTATGAATCGTTTGTTGATTTTGATGCTTGAATAAGCTTTATCATTGAATTTGTACTCGAATGATATATAGAATAGATTTGGGGATTTGATTCTACGTGTTCTGGGCTTTAATTCCCCATATAACTCGTTAATTTTGGTTAGGGTTTTGGTGAAATCGAATTTTTTTGATTTGCTCATCAAATATATGTTTGATTTGGTCGGAAATCGTGAAATCACGGTTAGTTGTTGCTGTTGTTCATATGACAGAGTTGCTGAGATTGTGAGTAATGATTTGGGGTTTAAAACCGGCTCGAATCTTTCCATTTTGGCCACAAACGGAGGTTCACTGAAAAACGGCGAACCCGCCGGTTTCTGGGCTTGACCCCAGCTTCTGGCCGAGATCTGGCCGAATTACGGTCGCCTCTTTTCCCAACCCAGCCCTTCGATCTGTTCTGCCCCAATTTCATTTCCTCAAAGTGTTTCTGTGATTTTTGTTTTTTTAAAAAAAAATCAGAAATTCATTTCTGATCAGCAGAGTATAATACATATGTTAGTTCTAGTATCCAGTCTAATTTAATGTTGATCGCCATTAACGATATTCTTTCCTTGAAAGTTTCATGCTTACAAAACCGGACAAAGAATTGATTCAGGAGATGAATCAGATAATTGTGCGTTGTTCTTTTCCAGAGAAATATGATTTATGATTAAAGGCTAATAAATGCCAAGGTTTTATTCGCTCAATTGTTTAAACGAATAAAGATGTTTATAAAAAATTATTTAAATATTGTTTCCAGGAGGTTCACTTGTTATTAATACCTGAAAACCAAATTATCATACTTGTTGGACATTTTTGGCTCACTCTTGCTTTGTTATTCTCTTATTCTTTCAGCTCTATGAGGATAACTTTAGAGAGTCCACAATAGATAACAAAACGGAGAAACCCCAGCTTCAGAAAGTTGGACAAGTCAGAATAAATAAGACGAGGAAGATGGTAAAACGGTAATAATATCATAGTTAGTTGTTATAAAATTTAAATATTTAGATTCTTGTTTCATACTAGAACCTATATTCGATCCGGAATTGAGGGGTCATTTGTAAATTTATTTTAATATACAACTTTATATTATTTTAAGTTTTTTGGTGACACCCAATACTGACCCCAAATTTGGTAGATGTTACAAGTTAGGTATCAGAGCCACAGGTTATTGGTCTCTAAATAAGAATAGGTAAAAATTAAGATAAGATTGACAGGTCATATAAGATAGGGAAGATCTTAAGTAAACTCGTGTTGAATTTGAGTTGAGTTTGAGTTAAGATTATCCGATAGGATATTGATATCTAAGATAAGATGTGGTTAAGATAGGTATGAGGTGAAAATATTAGCGTTGTAGATATATGGAGTACCTTAACCCTAGCTTTGAGGAGTCGACGGTTCGACAAATATTGGGTAAACTACCTTGATTTCTATGTGGTTTAAAATGGATGTGAGATGGAGTTTTTCAAGAATTTTATAAAAGAAGAGACAAATGAGTTTTAGTCTGATCCGGTTTAGGATCATATAGTAGAACATAGCTATCAGCCTTTAGCCAAATGACAAGCGGAGAGTTAGAATTTCAAGTTTTAGAGGCACTCTTAACGATTGACTCTAGATATTCTTGTGAAATTTTTCTTATTATTATCAGCCATTTCTCGGGAACTGCACAAGGAATGACACCTCTACCTTATTAGGTATACTTATAACGACCCGTGTAGTTTCAAATTATTTAAATATGTGATTATTATGAAAATTATCAACTAAAATATATGTATTGGTTTTGACCGCCATGTGTTGTTTGATTATTATCTAGGTGTGATTTATGTTGTACCAGGTTGTTCGCGTGATTAATTAAGGAATTGTATTGAATTGTTCCACTTTTAAAGTGGATTTAATGCAACTTTATTTGTATAAATATTTGAAGTGTCTCTAATTTTTTTTTTTTTATGATTTTATAATTTCAATAATTATTTTTAGGATTTTATAAAATTGAGAAATCAATACTTTATTAATTATTTATCTTTAAATGATTTTCTGAATGCTTTTAATTGTAAAATCTGTATTTAATTCCAGAATTCTTTAAAAATTATGAAACTCATAGTTATTTAAGTTTGGAATATTTTGAGAATTGTAAAATTATTTTGGAAATTTTCGGGATTAATTTCTCGCGCTCGTTGTTTCGCTTCATTGATAAAAGCGGATATAAAGTGTATTTTAAAAATCGTTTTAAAATTTTAAAATTCATGTTTTTATTAATTTCGGGATATTTGTAATATTTTAAGACTATTTTCATGATTTTCTGAATCTATTTTAAGTACACCTCAGTTCGTTAAATGTGAAATACGGGTATATACTGCGTTTCAGAAATTATTTTTAAATTATGAAACTTATGTTTTTATAAACTTCGGGATACTTATGATATTTTAAAACTATTTTCGTACTTTCGGGGGCTGTTTTATTCGCACCTTGATTCGTTAATTTTAAAATTTTTGGGGCAAAGCGTTGCAGCAGGACACGTGTTGGTTTCTCATTAATTCGATTGATACGTGGCAGTAGTAGCATTATTCGAGAAAAAAAAAATAATAAACAGGGGATGTAACCCCGTTCTTCACCCCGTCTCTTTCTCTCTACAATCTATTGTCTCTCTCTCTAAAATCTCTCAATCTCTCGCTCTTTCCTCTCTGTAATTATCGAGCCATCCCTCTCTTTTTCTTGCCGGGTTTTCCCTGTGATTCCCCTGTTTCTTCCGACTTCTTCCTATTCCTGCCGCCGATTAGCTTTCCGGCCGCCGCCCTCTTTCCTTCTGTTCCGTTCTCCGGTGAATACTTCAGTTGTTTATGTGTTTACATATATATATGTATATATATATGTATGTTTGTGCGTTGTGTGTGTGGATTCAGGTGTGTTATACACCCTGTTGTTCTCGATACCATCCTGCTTGCTTGCTGTTGTTGCCGGATTTTTTCTGACTTTACGGCTGTTTTTGTGTTCTTTTCTGGTTGCATGCGCTTGGGCGCGTGTTACTGTGCGATTCAGGACTGTTAGTAATATTTTATTAATATTTTATTAATTTTGCTGCAGGAAACTATTTGAATAATATTCATGAAATTAAATAATTATTTTGTGGAGGAAATTATTGATTAATCGGTAGAATTTATTTGGAAACCCGGCGAGTATCGGGCACCAATAAATTTTACCGCCGTCGGCGAGCCGACGGTGGACGATGATGATATATATCTGAGTCCTAATATTTTAAAAGAAATAAATGTAAAAACGCGAATAATAATAAATAATTGGTTTAAATCAGTGGTTGGGATTTGTGGAATTGGAAGGTGATTGGATAATTGTTACGATTATTGTGTTTGGGATTTGACGTCGATTAATATTTCGACGGGTAGTCCGATAAACAAAGGGGACGCTGCCCGATTTCCGGAAAATCGAACTACGGAAATACGGGAGCGTATCCGAAGATTATCGGGACGTCGAGCGAGTATAAGTAAATACATATATGTATGTTTTATACAGAATCTGATTGTACGTTGTGTTGTATGTTTTGTCCAAAACACAATAACCCTAATTTCGTAAAATGACGAGTATACGTATTTTCTAAAAACGAACACTAGATTGATTTCAAGAATGTGAACCTTAATTGTTGTTTGTGTTATTCTAATATGAATAATTACGAGTCGGGTTTGAATATCGTTGGGTAAGAATTAGTATCGAGGATATGTCAAGCATACCTAAACGTCTAATGTAGGGTATTTCGACCCTGTAGGTTATAGTTGGGAACATGGAAGTGGACGATGGACTAGAGATGACCTAGTAGTCAGTCGACGAGCTCATTAAGTTTCAACGGAAAAACCTGAGTGTCTATGTCGAATCCAATGTGGTCTAGTGGTTGGACGTTAAAGCCTGGGCGGCAGAGTCGGCTCAGAATTGATCAGTAATGGTTGTAAAGCCCTGTGAGGCAAGTATTTCTGAACTTTTCTTCAAGATATATTACTGATATTTTTGAACTGTTTCATAACATGTCGCTATTATTCAAAATAACTCTTGTTTTATATTACAAGTGTTATAAACTAATTACTATGGAACCCTGATTTTTCTTGATCTTGAGTCGTAAACCTTATTCTTTGTAAACCATCATTTGTTGATCCTCGGATACCAAATCACACAAATATGATATTACTCCCCAAACGTATAACTACTAATCACCAAACACTGGAACAAAATTGTTTGAAAACACATAAACTTTTATACTCCAACCATTCCTTATAATATCAAAGAACTATACCTTGAAAATCATTATCTGCCTAATACCTGATCCTTTTACAGACTGAAAACCGTTTCTTATACATACCCTGATATACCCTTGAGATATCCATGAGTTTCTTTACATTTTTATTCAAGTGCTTAATCATCATTGATTATGATCTTGTTTATCGAATTATATTGTTTATCATATTGAACTGCTTTAGAATTGGATAGTTTTCTTTATATATGTGGACCAGATTCGTGGTCAGACCATATCTATGGTCAATTTAGGCCAATGTGTGCCTTGGATCCAGTAGTTAGAGCAGTGCTGTGTGCTTTGCTCGGGGTTAAAGTGTGACTGATCAGCAGCCTAACCTTGGTTTTAAAACTTAAAATGAATATCCAATTCTAATGATTGTCTAGCAATAAACTTGATTCCTCTGAATCATCTTGTTTAATCATTGATTAACCCCAATTATTGTCATTGTGACTTGCTGAGCTAGTTAGCTCATTCTTGCGAATCTTTTTATGTATTCTCCAGTTAAGAAGGATACGGTTGATAGCGAGGTTTCACAGTTCAATGCACAAGCTAGGATTCCAGATTGAGTTGGATCGAGCTAGTAGGAGCTTATTGCGGTAATGAGATAGTAAGATTGTAAGAATAATTTTGTTATCAGTTGTGAGTTAAATTAGTCGGGATTTGGTATGATGTAATAAAAGTTAAGGTTGTGGCTTGTTTTTATACTTTATCCTGTTACGATCCGTGGTCGTGTAAAGAAGGGTCATTGCAAATAATATGTCTTAGACAGGTTTATATATTGTGTATATGTTGTGGAACCCAAACTTCTGACCCGGGTTTGGAGGGCGCCACAGGTTGGTATTAGAGCCGCAGGTTATAAGTCACTGAAACAAGCCTAGATTATTGGGATTGGGTAAGGGTTAGGAGATTAGGATATAGAAAGCTATGGCGTCGTAAGGATGAGTGTGACTATATAGTAGGTCTCCGGCACGGTTCGTGTTGCGATTTGGGAATTCTCAGCTTGTAACGTGATTTCCAGACAACGGAAATGGCAGATCCTGATTTCCCGATGTTATTTGATCGTTTGGAGCTTTCCGTTCGAGGATCGTCATCTTCTCTCAGATTGGATTGCACCTTGTTCCTCCACCAGCATTAATGGCACTACCTTCTGTTGTAACGGGTGCCCTTCTTCAAGCTATTCTACGCTACTTTTCCACCTCTTGATGCGAGATTACCTATTCAAGAATTTCCATCTGTTTATTCTTGCCTTACTGGACATTCGTCCGTGAGTGTATCTCTTTAGTTTACCCTACATCCTGTTCTATACCCCCAGTTGAGAACTTGTCCTATGACGCGATTGTACCTACGAGGATGGATTCGAGAGCTACAGTAAACGGTGAATGCTTGAGATATAAATAAAGGTGAGATGAAGTTTAGAGAGGAGATTTAAGTGTTTCAGAGGATAACCGTTATCGGGTTAAAAGAAGCCATTAGTGACTAAGCTACCCGTGAATAATTATGGGATGAATTAGATGAATTTTGAAAGAGTAAGAGAGAAAAGTATAAACCTGGAATTTTTGTGAAATTAAATGATGAGGGTATGATAAATGCGATATGTAAAGCAGTAATGTGATGTGGTATGAGCAAACTTTGTTCTATGAAATAGACTTATTGACTATTGGATAGCCTGTTTTACTTAGCTACTGCAACGGTAATGTCGGGAGTATTACCAGTATGGAAGCTTTGATGTGAAGCTACGAATAAGATAGTATGAAACGACAATTGAAGTTTTCGTCGATTAAGAAAGGTCGGAAGGACAACAACCAACTTATATAGTAAGGACAACCAGGTTTGTGATTTTCCAAACTTTTTAAACAAGTTTTCGAAAAAGATTTTTCCCTACAAAATTTCTAAAAGTCTTTTTGAATAAAATAAGTTTTAAACCTTGGTTGTCAAGTTACTACTTAAGTTTCTTGTTTGTTAAAAGACCTGGATTACCTGGAAGGATGCTGTTTCAGACTCAGTATTGTTAATTCGGAGAACGAGATAACCTGTGATTATGAAGAAGTTAATTATTCCTAACAGCAAGGTGCAAGTATTATCTGATAAGATTAACAACAGAACCAGCGTATGGAGTAACTATTTATCCAATTACTGGGATTATCAGAATTCGAAGAATTCATTGATTTAACGGAAGCCTGAGCATGACCGAAGAAGATTGGGAAGATTTCCAGACTTTTCTAAAAGAAGAATATTACTAGTAAAAAGATCGCTATGTTGAATGATTCATGGTTATTCCAAATTAAAAAGAGGAAACTCAAGGTTATCTGATAAGAACGCCATTATGATCGAATTGTTAAAGTATTATACGTGTAGGTGCGACGTTACAAACGCAAGACTTAACAAGTAAGAATATACCATAATGCTTAATTTGCAAAGGCATTTCAGCATACTTTCTAAAGTTGTTATATGACACCATTGGGATATGATTGAACGAGCTCGAGAAATGAATACAAATGAAATGTGGATGGTAACCAATGGTATCGTTCTTGCCTTCAATATTACAGCATATATTCCTGCTCAATTCCTAAAAACGTATGAACTTCTTTTCTTAAATAAACTCTTTGCTATGATATCGAAAAGAGGATATTGCATTCCTTTCAAATTTATTTGCTTCCCTCAAGTTTTGCTTTCTGATTGGGACAAACAGTGTTATGGTGAGACACTTTGTCAAAATAACGAAGAGTCGGGTGGGACGCCACCTAATCATGTGCTGTATGCCAAATGGTATGAAAGACTGGCCATCTTAAGTATCAATGTGGTTTTCTCATTCATATTTAAATCCTTGTTTCTTCTTTCTTTTCAACTCTAATTTTGTTGAATTGTGAATTCTTCTAGTTGATTCGTTGTATTGTCGTTCTTTGTAAGAGTTTTTCAAATAGAAATCAACGAATTATGGACCAAGCGGGCAAAGTTCCATCTACTTCTCACGCATGGAAAGCAAACAAGGGCATATGGCGAGAATTGCAAATCACTAACCCAGTTAGGGATGCATTAAGAATCAAGGGAATCTACTCCAAGTAGGATACGTCTTCGAGAACGAGAATATGCGACTTTTCTGTGAAATATGTTGTTCAGATTATGGCGTGATAACATGAATGACGATAGTAAGTACCTTATGCGTTAAAATATTAAAAGATGCGAGAGAAACTTAATTGTTTATCTCTCAAAGTTTTGTTAATAAGATGAATTACCTTGTTGAATTGATAAGATTATAGTTATAAGGATTAGCTAGTCAAGAACGTGTAGTTGTTAAATAAGTAAGTACTAATGGTGGAATTGAGGTTTCTGGAAATAAGTTGTGAAGAATTGATATCATGGAAGATAAGAGGTTTTGATATTATTCTAAGGAATGGATTAACTATGGAAGCATGATGCCCAGACAAACCGTCGTGATGAAGAAATAGTCCTAAAGACGTTAAGTGAGAATATGATGAGATATAAAGGAAGAAGGAGAGTAAAGAATTTGTTAACGATGATTACGGTATCAAGATGTGAGCATTATTGTAGTCATGAGATAAATAAAAGTTAGAAGTAAACAAAATTTGAAGATTTTATAACGATTAAAGAGTTTCAAGATATGTTTTCAAATGGGTTATCAATACTTTCTCCAGATAGAGAAGTGAAGTTCACGATTGACTTAGCACCTGAAACGAAGCCAGTGACTAGGGCCTTACACAAAATGGCACCAATTAGAACGAGGAAGTTAGCAAAGCGGATGCAAGAAATGTTAGAAGAAGAAACAATTAAACCCAGTGTATCCCATGAAGTGTACCAATACTATTTGTTAATAAGAAAATGGAAATATGAGATTATGCGTCGACTAAAGCCAGCTCAACAAGTTTACTATCAAGAGTAAGTATTTGTTACCTCGAACTACTGATTTGTTGATCAAACAGAAGGAGCAAAGTATTTTCTAAAATTGATTTAAGATTTGGGTGTTACCAATTGGAGATTGAACCTATGGACATAATCTTTAAGGAATATCTGGATAAGTTGTATTTGTGTTACTTAAAGTCAATGGAGGACCATGCGAAGTATTTAATGACAACAGAGGAGTCGGAGAAGAAAGAAGTTGTATGTAAAGTTGCAAGGTGAAAGTTTTGATGATAGAAAGCGTAAATAATTAGTGAGGAGGAGATTAGAGGAGATCCAGTAGAAATTAAAGTCACCATGAATAAAGAAAGGCCAAAAGCACCAACAAAAGTAAGAAGTTTTACCATGGACCGGCTATACTGAAAATTTGTACAAGGTTTGTTGAAAGTTGCAATACCTTTAATGAAGCTAATTAGGAAAAGCAATAAGTGAGTATGAAATGGAGAAGGGTGAAGAAAGTTTTGTAGAGTTAAATGAAGGAATGGTTATAGTACCGCCTTTATCACTTTGAAGATATCAAGGAGATTTGGTAGTTTATAGTGATGCTTCTCATAAGGGAGTAGGATGTGTGTTGGTATGGTATAATAAAGTTATTGTATATGCACCCAGACAACCGAAATCTTATGAGCAGAAGTATCATACTCATCATTAGGGCTAACAGTAATAATATTTGCTTTGAAAAATGGGGAGACATGATATGTATGGAGAAAGGTGTAAGATCTACGGACCATAGAGTTTGAAGTAAGTATTCACGAGAAAAACAAATGTAGTGGCAAGCGATAAACAAAAAGGAGAGAACGAACATGGAGACTACACCAGAAGGATTAACTATAGGATTCTCGAAGTTGGAATTGGAAGCTAAAGTTCATAATCCAAAATGAAGAAAGATGGATAGTGTGACCTTTTAGTTGAAGTTGTGAAGGGAAAGATAAAATTTCAAGAGAAGATAATGGATCACGATGTTAGTAGTTAAAAAAAAAAGAAATTTATGCGCCCAGGAGGACGATCATGATATCTCCAGATTTTCTTCCAGCACTTGGATGCTACAAGTAGAAGAATTAAGAAATAAGATCCCACATGGAATTCACAATATTAAGTATTTAATTAGTGAAGAGACGCCAAGATATATGGAAATTTAAAGAAAAATAGTGATAACCAAGTATAAGAAGGAAATTTCCAGATAGATCAGGAGGTATTGGACATGTCAAAGAGTTAAGACGAAGTATTGGAAAGCCTAGTGGATAAGGCAGACCCAGGAAGTGACTTTACAAGAGGCGAATCGTGTAGTGGGAGTTTAGCAAAACAACGAATAAGAATAAGTGACCCCTATAAAGAATTAATTTCCCACGAGACCTAATTCAAGTAATATATTATATCTCGAGGATTAACTTAAGATCCAACCTGAGAAAATATCAGAGATTACGATTAAAGTGAGTTAAGAGCATTGCAAGCTCTGGTAATATTATGTGAAATGACGAGTGTATCAGGTGGCTATAAGGAATTAAGGAATGTGGTGTATAATGAGTACTTGGATAAGCAAACTGTATTTATTGATAACATCCTCAGCTACCCAAGGAATAAGAAAGTCTGCGTGGGATGCCCAAAGATTTTTCTCCAAAGATCAGAAGGAAAACAACTATACGCCGAGTCTTCAAGAATGAAATTTTGACTAAGGTTAACAAAAGATTCTGAATTAATCCATTAACAACCACCTAAGCAAAACCGTATGGTAACGGATGTTTTTAGGCCGACAGAAAGGATTGGATGTAATTAAGACCACCAAGGAATTAATAAACGAATTGGACAGAGTGAAATCTGAAGTTCAAATATTTAAAAATAACAGTACATGAAAATATGAGATTACTTTTCAGCCTTAACTGATGGAAAAGAGTAAGAGATGTTTAAATGTTTAGAAACCAAGTTGAAAATGGGCACCGCCTATCATCCTTAAACGGAGAGTCAAAGTACGAAAGTGATTCAGGAACTGTAAGATATATTGAGAGATTGAGTTTTAAGAAAACACTGGAATGATTATTTATCATCGATGTCAGCTTTGGAATTCTACCTTACCAAGCTTCATGCGAACGCGAGTGTAAGTTCCCATTTTTATTGAGATAAAGTGGGAGAAAGGAAGTTGTTAAATTCTAGGTTAATTCTACACACCAAGAGTGTAGTGCTATTGGTTAAAGCAGCTCGGAGTAGACAAAGAAAGAAGACGAAATTGTATCGAGAGAAAGTATGAGTATAGAAATAGGATCAGTAGCGTTAGTAAAGGTGTCGTCTTGAAAGAGATTGGATAAATCTAAGTAGAAGGGACATGTCAAGTCCTAAAATTAGTGAACCATTCGAAGTATTGATAAAAATAGATAAAGTTATTCATGAGTTGACGTTACCGTCACAACAGTGTGCACATATACTGTGTTTAACCTGTTAATGTTAAAGCGTTAAGTATCTGATTTGAATTAAGTGAGTGATTAGGAACCAATGGGCTCATGTCCAAGTTTGTTTTGTATATAGTGATCGATCTAAATTCTTGATCGTTCAAGGCAAGTCATTGAAAATGAGTGTATATCTATAGTAAGTACGTTTGAAATCCTTGAATAGGAGAGTCTACTTGGAAACTAGAGTCAGATATGCATGACAAATATCCTCACTTGTGTAACTAGACCAAATTCTGAGGACAGAATCTTTTTTTTAAGGGGGGAAGGATATAACGACCCGTGTAGTTTCGAATTATTTAAATATGTGATTATTATGGAAATTATCAACTAAAATATATGTATTGGTTTTGACCGCCATGTGTTGTTTGATTATTATCTAGGTGTGATTTATGTTGTATCGGGTTGTTCGCGTGATTAATTAAGGAATTGTATTGAATTGTTCCACTTTTAAAGTGGATTTAATGCAACTTTATTTGTATAAATATTTGAAGTGTCTCTAAATTTTTTTTTATGATTTTATAATTTCAATAATTATTTTTAGGATTTTATAAAATTGAGCAATATTTTATTAATTATTTATCTTTAAATAATTTTCTGAATGCTTTTAATTGTAAAATATGTATTTAATTCCAGAATTCTTTAAAAATTATGAAACTCATAGTTATTTAAGTTTGGAATATTTCGAGAATTGTAAAACTATTTTGGAAATTTTCGGGATTAATTTCACGCGCTCGTTGTTTCGCTTCATTGATAAAAGCGGATATAAAGTGCATTTTAAAAATCATTTTAAAATTTCAAAATTCATGTTTTTATTAACTTCGGGATATTTGTAATATTTTAAGACTATTTTCATGATTTTCTGAATCTGTTTTAAGTACACCTCAGTTCGTTAAATGTGAAATACGGGTATATACTGCGTTTCAGAAATTATTTTTAAATTATGAAACTTATGTTTTTATAAACTCCGGGATACTTATGATATTTTAAAACTATTTTCGTAATTTTTGGGGGCTGTTTTATTCGCACCTTGATTCGTTAATTTCTAAATTTTCGGGGCAAAGCGTTGCAGCAGGACACGTGTTGGTTTCTCGTTAATTCGATTGATACGTGGCAGTAGCAGCATTATTCGAGAAAAAAATAATAATAATAAACAGGGGATGTAACCCCGTTCTTCACCCCATCTCTTTCTCTATACAATCTATTGTCTCTCTCTCTAAAATCTCTCAATCTCTCGCTCTTTCCTCTCTGTAATTATCGAGCCATCCCTCTCTTTTTCTTGCCGGGTTTTCCCTGCGATTCCCCTATTTCTTCCGACTTCTTCCTATTCCTGCCGCCGATTAGCTTTCCGGTCGCCGCCCTCTTTCCTTCTGTTCCGTTCTCCGGTGAATACTTCAGTAGTTTCTGTGTTTACATATATATATATGTATATATATGTGTATGTCTGTGCGTTGTGTGTGTGGATTCAGGTGTGTTATACACCCTGTTGTTCTCGATACCATCCTGCTTGCTGTTGTTGCCGGATTTTTTCTGACTTTACGGCTGTTGTTGTGTTCTTTTCTGGTTGCATACGCGTGGGCGCGTGTTACTGTGCGATTCAGGACTGTTAGTAATATTTTATTAATTTTGCTGTAGGAAACTATTTGAATAATATTCGTGAAATTAAATAATTGTTTTGTGGATGAAATTATTGATTAATCGGTAGAATTTATTTGGAAACCCGACGAGTATCGGGCACCAATAAATTTTACCGCCGTCGGCGATGAGCCTCGGCGAGCCGACGGTGGACGATGATGATATATATCTGAGTCCTAATATTTTAAAAGAAATAAATGTAAAAACGCGAATAATAATAAATAATTGGTTTAAATCAGTGGTTGGGATTTGTGGAATTGGAAGGTGATTGGATAATTGTTACGATTATTGTGTTTGGGATTTGATGTCGATTGATGTTTCGACGGGTAGTCCGATAAACAAAGGGGACGCTGCCCGATTTCCGGAAAATCGAACTATGGAAATACGGGAGCGTATCCGAAGATTATCGGGACGTCGAGCGAGTATAAGTAAATACATATATGTATGTTTTATACAGAACCTGATTGTACGTTGTGTTGTATGTTTTGTCCAAAACACAGTAACCCTAATTTCGTAAAATGACGAGTATACGTATTTTCTAAAAACGAACACTAGATCGATTTCAAGAATGTGAACCTTAATTGTTGTTTGTGTTATTCTAATATGAATAATTACGAGTCGGGTTTGAATATCGTTGGGTAAGAATTAGTATCGAGGATATGTCAAGCATACCTAAACGTCTAATGTAGGGTATTTCGACCCTGTAGGTTATAGTCGGGAACCTGGAAGTGGATGATGGACTAGAGTTGACCTAGTAGTCAGTCGACGAGCTCAGTAAGTTTCAACGGAAAAACCTGAGTGTCTAAGTAGAATCCAATGTGGTCTAGTGGTTGGACGTTAAAGCCAGAGCAGAAGAGTCGGCTCAGAGTTGATCAGTAACGGTTGTAAAGCCCTGTGAGGCAAGCATTTCTAAACTTTTCTTCAAGATATATTACTGATATTTTCGAACTGTTTCATAACATGTCGCTATTATTCAAAATAACTCCTGTTTTATATTGCAAGTGCTATAAACTAATTACCCTGGAACCCTGATTTTTCTTGATCTTGAGCCGTAAGCCTTATTCTTTGTAAACCATCATTTGTTGATCCTCAGATACCAAATCACACAAATATGATACTACTCCCCAAACGTATAACTACCAATCACCAAACACTAGAACAAAATTGTTTGAAAACACAGAAACTTTTATACTCCAACCATTCCTTATAATATCAAAGAACTATACCTTGAAAATCATTATCTGTCTAATACCTGATCCTTTTACAGACTGAAAACCGTTTCTTATACATACCCTGATATACCCTTGAGATATCCATGAGTTTCTTTACGTTTTTATTCAAGTGCTTAATCATCATTGATTATGATCTTGTTTATCGAATTATATTGTTTATCATATTGAACTGCTTTAGAATTGGATAGTTTTCTTTATATCTGTGGACCAGATTCGTGGTCAGACCATATCTATGGTCAATTTAGGCCAATGTGTGCCTTGGATCCAGTAGTTAGAGCAGTGCTGTATGCTTTGCTCGGGGTTAGTGCGTGACTGATCAGCAGCCTAACCTTGGTTTTAAAACTTAAAATGAATATCCAATTCTAATGATTGTCTAGCAATAAACTTGATTCCTCTGAATCATCTTGTGATTAACCCCAATTATTGTCATTGTGACTTGCTGAGCTAGTTAGCTCATTCTTGCGAATCTTTTTATGTATTCTACAGTTAAGAAGGATACGGTTGATAGCGAGGTTTCCCAGTTCAATGCACGAGCTAGGATTCCAGATTGAGTTGGATCGAGCTAGCAGGAGCGTATTGCGGTAGTGAGATAGTAAGATTGTAAGAATAATTTTATTATCAGTTGTGAGTTAAATTAGTCGGGATTTGGTACGATGTAATAAAAGTTAAGGTTGTGGCTTGTTTTCATACTTTAACCTGTTGCGATCCGTTGTTGTGTAAAGAAGGGTCATTGCAAATAATATGTCTTAGACAGGTTTATATATTGTGTATGTGTTGTGGACCCCAAACTTCTGACCCGGGTTTGGAGGGCGCCATAATACTTAAAGTTACTAAGATGATACGACCTTATCTACGGACAGAATATCAAAATTGCGCTGATTGGTTGTAACTATTATATCAAAAATGACGATGAGAGTATTACACGTAATACCAAATGTCGGTATTGGAGTTAGAGTTACGAATAAGATAGTATGCGATAGTAAATGAAGTTTTCATCGACTAATGAAGGCGAAATGGACCCAATAAGGTACAGAAGATATACTAAAGTGGATGGACCCTTATGTGGTCATTCTTTAATTATATACCTTCTTGATAGATTATGAGAACACCAACCAACTCATATAGTAATGACGACCATGTGTGTGATTTTCAAAATTTAAAAACAAATTTTCGAAAAAGATTTTCTTAACAAAAATTTTAAAAGATCTTTAAACAAAATGAGTATAAAAATTTGGTTGTCAAATTACTACTTGAGTTTCTTATTTGTTATAAGCATTAGATTATCCAGAAGAATACTTGATCTAGACTCGGTATTGTTAACTCAGAGGGCCAAGTGGACCCGCTATTACGGAGAAGTTTAAACGTTTCTCAATAGAGAAAAGTGCAAACCTTATTTAATAGTATCTACAATAGAATCAATGTGCGGAAACATTATTTATCCAATTCATGACACTATTAAAGTTTAAAGGATTCGTTGATTCAAAAGAAGCCAGAGGATGATTGAAAAAAATGGAGGAATCTTCCAGATGATTGAAAAAGAGTATTAATACTATCAAAGGAATTGATATGTTGTATGATCAGTGTTTATTCTATGCGGCATAGAAAAATTAGAAGTTATGACTGTAAATCCCGTAAGAATGCGATTATGGTCGAATTATTCAAATATCAAAATATGGAGGCACAATGTTAAAAATACAAGACTTAATAAGTAAGAATTTATTATAGTTGATCAATTTATGAAGGCATTTTCAGAGGACTTTCTGAAGTTATTATATGACTTGGATTTGGAATCTGTTACTTGAACGAGCCCTGAAGGTATACATAAGTGAAATGTGGATGGCGACCAATGGTATCATTCTTTGCCATAATTCGACAACATATATTCTCCTTAATTCTTGAATAAGTATAAACTTATTTCATTAATAAGTTTTATCATGCAGTAAAGGAGAGAAGGTTATTGTATTCATTTCAATCATTCTCCCTTCGATGTTTTGCTTTCTAATTGAGACAAGTAGTGTTATGGAGTGGCGTTTTGTCTAAATAACAAAGAGTCTGGTGGGATGCCACCTAACTATGAGTTGTATGCCATATAATATGAAAGACTGCCCATCTTGAGTACAAATATGGTCGTCTCATTCATGTTTAAATCATCATTCATTCTTTCTTCTTCAATCATGATTTATGGACTTATAGACCATTCCAATTATTTCATTGCACTGTTGTTTTTTACAAAGCTTTCCGATCAGAATTATATACACGAATTCCCTTCTTGTGTAAGGTCTATTCTTTGAGTGTTTTAAAAGAAGTGAAATAATCTCGTGGAGCAGATGGAATTACATGTTGAGTATAGATATGATTGCAAGCCAATAAATGGTTGACATTTACGCACAAAGAAGAATTAATATGTAGATAACGTTGTTGTTACGAAGACATCAAATCAAAAGCGGGTATTTGTTATATTTGATTGTTTGCTATGGTAATTTTAACACAACGTTATATTGTGTTAACATAATACATTTCAAATTTAAGATTTTGGCGTGAAATGGATTAGTTAGCAATCTGTATTAGGTGAATTAAGCATAGAAATAAGAAAATAAAGTTGTGTACACCAGACAAGGCAAACGATTGACTGGGCAGCAGAAGCAGATAAAGGAAATTTTTAATAATAGCCCAGACAAGCGATTAATACATTAAGTAGGCAAAGTATATCGCAATCATGTGGGAGATACTTGTCATGAAGGTTCGAGAATCGAAGAAATTGTAATTATAATTAAATTTTGAGTGTGTTCTTCGAGAAATTGTTAAGTTCTCCAGCACAAGTAAATGACTTACGACGAATTTGACACTAGGTACTGAGCCAGCGACGAAGGTTCCGTATTGAAAGACACAAGTAGAAATGAAGAAATAACGATCCATCTACGAAATCTTTTAAGAAGTAATTCTTTAAAACTAATTGAATTTTCACAAGATTATGATAATGTTGGTTTAGACCATGAGTTGGTTATCAGAAGTTAAACAAGTTAACTAATGAGAATAAGTATAACTATTGAGGATAAATGATTTGTTTAATCAGTTGAAAGATATAGTATAGTTTCTTAAAAATATCTTCATACAAGTATTAACAATGGAAAATAAGATTAAAAGATATCTTTAAAACGGATTTATGAACATGTATAAGTAATATGAATTGTTAATTAGAGAGCTTGGATTGAAATATAAACTAGAAGGATTATTGAATAATTGAATAAAGTTTTTAAGAAATAGCAGAATAAATTTCATAATGATATTAATTAGTGATAATCTGTTATATTCTGAAAAAATGAGGAAAGGTATGGTTATATTAACTAATTATTCTTCATGATTTTAAGTTATATTAAAAATGTTTGTTGTGTTGGTTAGTAATATATGTGGTTATTAGTATGTTATGTGTTGCAGTATTGTGAAATGAGGAGTTTGGGTGGTAGCAGTTGATGATATACTTGTTGGTTGTTTGGTTGATTGTTGGTGTCGGTTTGAGTCCGACTGGAAGTCAATAATACAGGGGAGATGCTGCCCAAATTTTTCTAGAAATATTACACTTTTAAAATAAAAAGCACACTTCTATGTGTTATTGAAGTTCCTGTTTAATACTTTAAATGATTGCGATTTCGCTTATGGAAAAAGGTTGTTTATAGCAAAACCGACTTCATAAAATTGGTCTTTTATTTTATTTAGCTAGTCATTACTTGGTTCAATTAATCAATTAAAGATATTTAATTGATTAAATTTATCAACTGATGGTCAGTTAGATTGAGATTGATTCTAATTAGATTAAGTACAATTCCAATACGATTTTCAGATCCGAAATCCAAGCTATTAGGGATTTGGAGAGAGGGGGGGGGAGAGAGAGGAGAGATTCAAAAGTCTAATGAAATTGGGTGATACTACCATAAGTTTGTTTGAGACTTTGTCTAAATATGTATGCCCTTTTGCAGTTGACAAGAGAAATGAAAAGATAATTGTACATGCTAGTGAGGAGAATGTTTTTAAGAACTTAAGGTTTAATATAGAGCAAAGAGAAGGGAGAAGGAAATAAAAAAAAGGAGAAGAATAAAGAAGAGATTGATAATTGCACAAATGTGATTGTGGTTAGGCGATCTAGGAAGTTTTACCGTCTGCAATGATATTTTACTTAAAGAATTTGGCCGTATATCTATATAGAGCGATGGAGTAATGGTAGATATTCTGAAATACCGAAAGACTCACGAATAAAAATATTCAATATATGGTAGAAGTTAGAGGTGATAGAATGTAATTATATATGTTGAGGTATTGGGTATTTAGGGAAAAAGTATAATTTATACAAATCCCAAATAATTTGAAATATATCTTCATTTTGAGAAATTCAAATATGAGACAGAGGATAGTTGCAATTGATTAGAAATGCTAGTGGTGCGATTATCAGTTATTTGAGCAAAGCTAATGAGGTAGCTGTCAGTCTCAACAAAAAAAGAAAGTGTGATTTTGTTAATTTTATTAGCAAGGATAGTAAAAGAGTTTGAATAGTTAGGAATTAAAAACTTTCATTCCAGAGTCGGTCACAAAAATGGTTTATTTATGATGAACCAATCAGTACTACTGGGAAGAAGGATTCGCATATATTAAGAAGAAATAAGGAGCCAGGGGAATGGAGAACTTAACTAATAAAGGAAGTGTAATCAAAAGGATGACAAAGAAATTTTATAAGTTGCCCAGGATGTAAGTAAGTTATGGACATCATGTGTGCCATATCTAAAGTAAAGAACGTAATGAAACGATTATAACTTGAGATATGGAATTCATCCCGGGAGTACGAATAAGTACCGAGACTTTAAAAGAAAATATTGATTTGATTGATATGAGAAAGGAGATAGTAGAACATGTAGGTAAATGTTATATTTACCCAAGAGTCAAGGCTAACAAAGGCTGAATATATTATTGTAACCGTTTCGAAAATGAGTACATTTCGTTAAGGGATGTTGTAGTTAAATCACTTGAGAACCAAAGCCGAGGAAAGCGTTATTTGAACTATTATTGATAGGTTAACCAAACCTAATCACTTTCTTTAATAATGAACAGTTTACCCGATAAGTGAGTTTGTTGCTGCTGGAAGAGATTGTGGGACGTCATCATATTCAGGTATTGATTGTAATTGATCGATATTATCACCTGATTTAAGAAGTTAGCATAAGTATTGATAATGTTGTAAACCATGTTGAATCGGAATACAATATACGACCCGTGAATGAACGAACACCAGGTAGGGCAGAGCTAAAGATAGGAATTTGGCTAACATCGATAACTCGGGAGATTTAAGTTATTCCGAGAATATGATAAAGTACATATATATAGAAGAAGACTTTGTGATAATATAACATAAAGACAGGAATAAACATTATATGTGACTAAATGTCAGGGAAGAGGATTGCAATAAATATTGTATGGGAACTTCCTAGAACCAAAATAAATGATAATACGAGTTAGAATATTGCAGGTGATGTCTCCAGGTTAGTATATTTCTTCTAAATAGTTAAAGATTTTTTCTCAACGAATAAATTCATGTGTGATTAAAGGACATTACAGGATGATAACAAATTCGTAGTCGATCGTATCCAGCTTAGATTTCCCCTTTAATTCTTAATTCTGGAATTAATTTCGAGAACGTTAGAAATCGAATAGATCATGGTCTCATTATACCATTCGCGGATAGATGAGAAGAGTAAGAAAATAATTAAAGAGCTTCGAATGCGCTTGGAAGCAGTTATAAACTAGGCTGATAAAATAAAAAAATATATGGAGAATGAAGTTAAAGAACCAGTAAATGTTGAAAGCGTTCATAAACATGATTGATTAGAATTAGCGAGAAAAGAAAGTTTAGTATGCATTATGTGGGTCCTTTTGAGATAGTAAGATATGTGAGGAAGGTTATATGTGAGTTGGCTTTACCCACCACATATATAGCATGTTCATAGGGTGTTCATGTATGTTTATACTCAAGAAGAGTAATCTAGTTTCGTTATATATATGATGAAAACTCAAGTTGGGTTGTCTGAACAACTGATTGAATATTATGTCAACAAGAGGCTGTTTAGTAATAATTTGATACTGTGGGTTAAAAGTTATGAAAGAATTGAAAGGTTGAGAGGTCAACTTGAGAAATTGGAAGTGAGATACTTGAAAAGTATAATTATATATTCCTTAGCGTGATTCTGATGACAGAATTCTTTTAAGGGGGAATGATGTAACAACCGGGAAATTATGACTATTTTGTGTTATATTAAATAAGTATAACATGATTTATGATATTATAAATTATAATTGATCATAAGATGTTATCTGTTATGTGATATATATATAGTGTCGTTCGAGATATTTTTCGGCTATTTTATTATTTGTTAAATAGGTTTATATTGAATATTAGGCTATCGAGAATCAATTTTAATAGCCGTTATTGTGTGTAGGGCGTTTGGCCTTATTTCGCGTAATACGGTAATTACCATATTGATTTTCGGAACATCTAGTTAATTTAGAAAATGTTTCGTTTCGCGAAAAATAATTTTACCGGGCCCCTACCGGGACGTCAAAGCCCACAAAAATCATATTTTATTTTTATAAAATTATGGGACTGTCAAATATTCAATATTTTTACATTTTTGGAGTATTCGTAATTTTTGGGAAATTTTGAAATAATTTTTATATTTATTGGATCAAAAATTATTCCCTGTTAATTAATAATTTTGGGCTAATTATTTTTATTAAATGATATAATTTGGACCGAAATAATTTTGAGGGTATTATTTTTGTAATTATAAATAGAATTTAATTATTATTTAGTTATATAAAAATCAGAAAAATATATAAAAAATCAGAAAATTCTCTCAATTTAGAGTTAGGGTTTCAAGAACAATTATTGGATTCAATAAATGACTTTGAGGTGATCTGGAAAGCAAAGGTGGTCGTATTTGTATTCAATCTGAAGCTCTTGATGAGTACAATCCAATTATAACATCAAATCATACCTCATGTTAGTAAATTTTAATTTTTAATTTTGGGGTTTTTGCTCGAAATTGGGAATTTTTAATTTACGAATCGTTTGTTGATTTTGATGCTTGAATAAGCTTTATCATTGAATTTGCACCCGAATAATATATAGAATTAATGTTTTTAACCCCGGAGTAGTGAAGTCGAGTTTTTAGTTCTTAGCTATTTTTACTTTCAATTTTCTGATTAATATGATGATTATTTGGTGGTATGGATTTGGGGATTTGATTATACGTGTTCTGGGCTTTAATTCCCCATATAACTCGTTAATTTTGGTTTGGGTTTTGGTGAAATCAAATTTTTCCGATTTGCTCATCGGAAACGTGTTTGATTTGGCCGGAAACCGTGAAATCACGGTTGGTTGTTGTTGTTGTTCGTACGACGGAGTTGGTGGGATTGTGAATAATGATTTGGGGTTTAAAACCGGCTCGAAACATTCTGTTTTGGCCATAAATGAAGGTTCACCGGACCCGCTGGTTTCTGGGCTTGACCCCAGATTTCGGCCGAGGTCCGGCCGAATTCCGGTCACCTCTTTTCTTAATCATGCCTTTCAATCTGTTCTGCCCAAATTTCATTTCCTCAAAGTGTTTATGTGATTTTTGTTTTATTTAAAAAAATCAAAAATTCATTTCTTTTATTCCAAAAATTGTTATTAATTTAAATTTAATTTGGTTAATTGAGGCCAGAATGGGCCTTGATACCCGATATGATGTGGGTCTATGCGAATGGGCATAGGTTCGTACTATATTTTGACTGATATCAGAGTATGGTAAATATATTGGTTCTAGTGTCCAGTTTAATTTATTGTTGATCGCCATTAACATCATTCTTTCCTTAAAAGTTTCATGCTTACAAAACTGAACAAAGAATTGATTTAGGAGATGAATCGGAGAATTGTTCGTTGTTCTTTTTCAGAGAAATATGATTTATGATTAAAGGTTAATAAAGGCCAAGGTTTTATTCGCTCAATTATTTAAACTAATAAAGATGTTTATAAAAAATATTTAAAGATTGTTTCTGGGAGGTTCACTTGCTATTAATACCTGAAAACCAAATTATGATACTTGCTGGGCATTTTTGGCTCACTATTTCTTTGTTATTCTCTTATTCTTTCAGCTTTATGAGGATAACTTTAGAGAGTCCACAATAGATAGCAAAACGGAGAAACCCTAGCTTCAGAAAGTTGGACAAGTCAGAATAAATAAGACGAGGAAGATGGTAAAAAGGTAATAATATCATAGTTAGTTGTTATAAAATTTAAATGTTTAGATTCTTGTTTCATACTATAACCTATATTCGATCCGGAATTGAGGGGTCATCTGTAAATTTATTTTAATATACAGTGTAACACCCCCAGATCCGGGGTCGGGGATCCGGGTCGTCACGAGTTCCACTTCCCTTAACAACACCCAATCTTAATAAACAATCAACTACTCTTTACTGTGACCCCACAATATACACACACACACCACAAGTTATAGTCTCAGAGATGAATATCCAAAAATAATCACAAGTCGTTTTATTCCACAATTAAGTCAATACACCTTAAAAAGGTTTCTGAATAAATTTACATTTCTTTGCCATTATTACAATTCATAATATACATAAGTCTGGTACATTACTAGTTGAAAACTTAGCCTATTGGTAATTTCTACCTCAGCTACAGCGGCCTGAACGCTTCCGGAAAGCTGCGGAACGTTTCCTATCCGCTTGCGAATTGGGAGCTTGGTCCTGTTCATCTTATCTATCTAATGTTGTGTGATGAAAGAAGAAAGCAAGGGTGAGCAGCAAGCCCACCAAAATAATATGTATAATGATTTACAATATATGAGCCTACTCATAATACTCATGAAAGTCTTGGTCAAAAGAAATGAACCAAGTTTGATATCTTAATGCGATGAAGTCGCAAAATATTCAGTATATATACATATATACTTTTCAAAATATTGGAAGTCCTCTTCCATGCATAATATACACAAAGTCCCAGTGTATAACTGTATATAAAAAAAAATATCATTGCAAGGTGATCTCATATATCTAACCTTGTCTCAACGTTTTTCTGAAAATCTTTGTCATTCATAAGACAATTATTAATTAGATATAAGTTTAAAAGATGAGGTTACCAAATACCCCAATATACTTATATCTTTCCCAATACTACTTGAACTACCACCGTTCAAGTTATAACCAGTTTCAAAAGTTCATCACATAGATGAGACTACAAGACAAGATTTGAATAGATTCAATCTTTGAAATATTATTGAATGAAATAAAGTTACGAGATACTTTATTTAGTCCCGATATGTATATATCCACATATATATATATATATCTCTTAAACATTTCCTGGAACCTCTGTTATGTAAAGTATGAACAGAGTTTGAAACATCCAATGAATTTTGGAAAGGAAAAGAATTTTGGCATAAACCAGATATCTTGCTGATCAGGCAAAGATACCAATAAGTAACCTTTTCTACTGTAGATGGATGAATTCCTCACCGGTCATCACCCTGGCCGCATTAGGACCTCGCGCTAGACCGTTACCCGGCCCCTCACGCGTTGATGGACTGCCACCCAGCCACTTACACAATAATAGACCGTACCCCGGCCTGTCGCTTATGCCGACTCAATCAAATGGACTTACTTCCCGAACATTGGGCAAGTAATCAAATTGTTTTCTCAAAACAGCAACCTCGTTGCGAATATAAAATACACCACAGAGCCGGATTCCCCAGGTTTTGAGCGAGTATTTAAATCCCCTTAAAAGGAAGATCTTAAATATAAAAAAGAGTTTTGGGATCCACTCTGACTTTTAAAAATCATTTTGAAGACTCGAAAACACTTTAAAGAGTGTTTGGAGTAAAGCTGATTTAATGAAGTAAATCAGTCCCCAGAATATTTAGAAAATGACCGAATATTATTATTTAAATAATATTCCCATAAAGAATAGTCTTTATAAAAATAATTGAAGTAGAAGTATTAAAATTTATACTTGAAACGAGTATTAAATAACCAAAGATATACTTATATGAAAGTATTATCTTTATTTGAATAATCGAAAATAAGTTTGATTATTTACACCTTATTCTTTAATAAAATAAAGAATATATCTCAGCAAATAATCGGAGTCATAGATCCTCAAATGAATATTCAAATAATATTCATTAAATAATATAAACTGAGTCATAAGCCCTCGAATGAATATTCAAATAATATTCAGATAAATAAATAGAAGGAGTCATAAGTCCTCGAATGAATATTCAAAATAATATTCAGATAAATAAATAAAAGGAGTCATACGCCTTCGAATAATATTCAAAATAATATTCATTAATAAAGTAAAAGGAGTCATAAGTCCTCGAATGAATATTCAAAATAATATTCAATAATAAAATAAAGTTAAAGTTATCGAATAAACCTTATTCGATTAATAGTTTTGAAAACTATGACCATATATATATATATATATATAAATATATATATATCCATATCCATATATATACAAAATCTACTCGGGATCCTCGACTCCCGGTTTTAGAAAATATTTTCACCTTTGGGTCCCTATACTAAGGGTATATGCAAGATACCGCTATCCTCTAGCATAGGTATTATCAACTGAACCAACAGATATATATTTCAAGAATATGAAACAGGCATGCATATATACCATATCACATGCTACAATATATCGCAAGAATTTGCTAAATAACCAACATGCATCTATCGCAAGATAATGCATATACAAGTGTATACATCACAACAACAGTATAACGGATAGAATACTTGCCTGAGCGACTGGGGGTTACGAATGGCTCGGGACGAGTCTGGTAACCTATAAACAACAAGTAAGTTGGAATTAAACCAAAGTCACTTGTACATCTATACTCTAACCAACTCAGACTCTAACGCTCGTTTTGTGCTTACTGATTCTCTTAAGTCACTCGAGTACCCTCGGCTCCACCATTTTTAATAATTTAACCTTTACGAGTTTTAAAGCGATTCCTTCGCGAGTGTCTTACCAACTGCCTAACACACTTACCATAAATGTTTCATACATTAATTAACCCTTTTTGGTCTTTAACCTATGTTTCAAAGTAAGGCGAGGGAAAAAGTTTCGTTCGCGAAACGCCGTTACTTGAAACGGTCGTTTCTCCTAAACCGTGCATCGGAATCGAACGAACTACATATCAAAACGAAGCTCGTAACATGAGCTATCTAAACATGGCAGTGGTCATAATCTAGCAGGGGGTTCTCGGGTCCTAATGCTATGCACAAAAACAGTCCAAAGAAAATCGGACGTTACGACGGCTATGTTTACGCGATTTCCCAATTTTAACCATTCAAAACCAACCACAAACCAACCTCAAATCCAACATACAACCAACATCCATCCTCATCACATCATAACAACCCCAACCAATTCAATTTAATCATCATACTTATGCCTAAACTTAACTTTAATCATTCTTAAGTTCTTTTAATCAAAACCACAACATTTACCATTCCATTTCACTACCATTCCAAATCCCAAACTCTAAATCACAACAACAAGCTACAATATCATCCTACTAATAAAAATCATCTTATAATATATAGGAATCTAGGGTTTGGAGATGGTATACCTTCCTTGAAGTGGTGGGATGAGCTAGGAAGCCTTAAGAAGCTTTGAGAAGTCTTAGGAAAGCTTGGATCTTCAAGAAAAACAATAAAACTTCAAGTTAAAAAACTTGAAAACACTATTCATAGTCTTCTTCTTTGATTAAATGAAGAAGATTGAGAAGGAATTGATGGCTTAAACTCATGGTATAGCCCTAACTAAGCATGAAGATGATTAGGGAATTTACTCACCAATTTAGGAAGCTTGGATCTTGAATTTTTGAAAATTCTTGCCTTATGAATAGTAAAAAGCCGAGAGCTTCAAGAACAAAGCCTTGGTTGCTTTTTGATTTTTGATGAAATGATTTTTGCTTGGCTTGGTTGCTTGGTTTTTGTGCTTGCTTTAGTCAATTACCTTTTTGCCCTTGAATTTGTGTGGTTACAAAGCCACCACACCTCCTTCCTTCCCATGTCATGCCTATGTCATCCTCATGATGTCATCCTCCCTTCCTTGTCCTCTTTCTATTGGTTGGATGACATTATTCCCACTAATCCCTTTGATTAACTTCCTAATCGTTTGCCTAATGACCGCTGATCTGTTATACGGTTCGCTTAACTTTCGTTCTCGTTTATCGTTTGAAGGATCATACCCGGGATCTTATTACCTAGGTTCCCTTAACCTTTCTCAATACATTATATTCCTTTTTATGATCCTCTATTATAATCCTTTAATTTAAATCCTTTTTATCCTGTTACCTTATACTCAATTCTCTCCGTATCTTGTGGATTTTTGGGAAAAACCAAAGTGTTCGGAATTGGATTCTGACGATCTTTACATACACTTATATACTTTATAGAGTACTAATAATATCCCAGAATATCCATAACAGAACCCCTACATAGTGTGGCGTGAAAAGTTTTCTCATTCAGCTAAAACACTATTCACAAGGGTTACAAAAAGTTGAAAATTTTGGGGTTATTACAGTCTCCCCTCCTTAAAAGGATTCCGTCCCGGAATCAAACAGAAAACAAATGGGGGTACTTTTCTAGCATTGTGCTCTCTAGTTCCCAAGTTGATTCTTCCACATTATGATTCTGCCATAGTACTCTGACTAGCTTGATCACTTTGTTCCGAAGCACCTGCTCCTTCTTATCCATAATCCTTACTGGCTTCTCCACGTAAGTTAGATCTGGCTGCATATCCACCTGCTCGTACTCCATTATGTGCCTGGCATCCCGATGATACCTCCTTAGCATTGACACATGGAACACATTATGAACTTGTTGCAAATTAGGGGGTAGGGCTAGCTCGTAAGCTAACTTCCCAAACGTCTTAATATATCCAAGGGTCCAACAAATTGTAGACTTAGCTTTCCTTTCTTTCCGAACCTCATCAATCCTTTCCAAGGGATACCTATATCATTACTAGGTCCCCTATTTCATACTCTTTATCCTTTCGTGTCAAATCAACATACTTATCATGTCCATCTTGGGCTACTACCAGCCGTCCTCTGATTAGATCTATCATATCCTTGGTCCTTTGGACTACTGCGGGTCCGAGCATCTTGCGCTCTACAACTTCATCCTAACATAAGGGAGATCGACATTGTCTTCCCTCAAGGATCTCATAAGGCGACATCTCGATAATGACATATGATCTATTGTCGTAAGATAACTCAATCCGAATTAAGTGATCATTCCAAATTCTTTCAAGTCTATTGCACAGACTCTCGTTATTGCTTTTAGCATTAGAGCTTCTGCTTCTCAATACCCATTCTTTTCCAGTTCGTAATCGCTACTACCTTCCGTTCCTAATATTATACTGGTTATACTTTTGCTCGTTAGCGTTCTATAACCTTTTAATAACCACGTCAACCTTAGTATCACGAATGTGTTCCCATTCCGCATACTACCACCACTTTATTACTCCTTTTTCAGTTGTTTCTATTTTCCGAAATTTGATCAATCAAATAGAAGTAAAGGAATTTGTTGAGAGATCACTATGATCATGAACACTTGTTATATTGCATAGTTAGTACAGAAGGTGGCCAGCCTTTAGTACTTGACAAGCAATTAAACAATAGCTGGTATCCTACTCGGCTTCTATCACACAGATAGATAGTCATTCGGCAATACCTCCCCTTTTGGAAGGGTTGTTCTTCTCAGCTTACATGAAATGAAAAGAAGAGAAAAGAACGAACTGAAGAGAATTGTATATATGAAAAAAATATACTGCCACAAAATATCTGGCTTGGAACCTACCTCTGAACTATAGAGGTTTGTCATAGGAGAACAAAACATATACGTATTTATATCAGCATCAAGCATTATAGCCTCGTATTTCCTATGCCTAAATATTTTCGCTATCCCGTCCATCATTCTATGGACCCACACTCTTCCTTGAGCTTATACATAATCACCTTTGAAACTCCCTCGACATCGAAAATCGAATCTGGGATCTCATTCTATACATCATCGTTACTAGAATTCTATGCTTGCACCGCAACCTTCCTCGTATAATAATACGACTCTCTATTGATAAGAAAGAATAATTATTCACTAGGTAGATACTCTACTTAATTAGTCTATCAATGATAACTTATACACTACCACTACCCGATTAGTGGTACTCAATCTCAACACCCATTCCAATACAACTCTCACGGTTGTAATCAGCTCATTACTCGCAGAATCATTTCTACCTTACTATGGTCCACCACTGACCTACTGTAGTCATTCATTTTCCATGAAGTCTTAATAGCTAACCATACGGAGTCCATACATCTCGTATCAAATCCTTCTAAGGAGGTAACATAATCACCATTCCTGATTCATGAAGAACACTCCTGATCCTGACATACATACATGACATGAAGCAGATAAAAGTGCAGAAGAGTTTCAATCAAAGCAACGATAGCAGGTTAATACCATTCTTAATCATATGCCTTAAATAGAAGACTTAACTCAAAGGTTCGTCTAGTCCTTTTGGAAACATGGTCCTGGCTTATCCCAAGATAGGACCTCCTAAGATAGATAGCCCGTTTATGGCGATTACACGAATTAAACCTTTACCAACTACTATTACGGTTGGGTATTGCACAGTCATCAGAAGGAATGTCAATCTTCCAAACCATAATTCAACCTTCACATTTTTAACCATCAACACTGTATTCTTTTGGCACACGCGCCTATAATTATCCACTTACCTTTAAAGTGTCGGCCACCTCTTTGGCCTTTCCTGATAATAAAATTTCCTTACAGTCAATGTCACATTAACCACCTCCAAATAAATTTCTACCTTATTTCCGATCACTGCTTGAGTGAAGATGTTTTCCTTAAAATCAGATGGGAAAAAGAAAAAAAAAATATCACCATTTTTCCATAAGTTATTGCCTCAGTCTTTAGAGGCTAATCACTGTCAAGACTGACTCTCAATCATACTTAGAACTTTTTTTTTCTTAAGTCCTAATTGCCCTGAACAATTTCGACCATTACTGGTTCGATCCATACTTTCTCGTGGTTTAACACGTGCCCCACTTGGCATCATTATAATTACGTCATATTTCCTTTACCCACATTTCTATTCTTGAGAATTTTGAATATTACCTTTTTCCTTATAAAACCTCTAAGGTTATCCTTCAATCGTTCCTCCTGTATTCCCTAGATACAGGGCATATCACCATACCATTTACTAATAGTAGAACCATTGTCTATATACTTCTGCAAAATTTCTCCACTGATTCTTAAAGGTTGTTGTTACCTTAACCCTTTCCCAATCATATTGTCAAAACTCATACTGTCCCTATTAAGGGTGACATGCCAACCTTTATGCAGTCCCCTAGGATTCATTTTAAGTTACCAATGTTCTATCCTTAATTCCACCTTTAAAAGGTACCTGCATCCTTCCACGAATAAATCAAGTCATATTTCCTTGATAGATTATCATATTCATCATTCCCACCTAGATAGTCTATACCTAACTTCATAATAGCATCCTTATTCAAATTGAGGTCAATCCATATGGCCTCCAAAAGATAACAACGGTTATCCGCTTGTCTTGCCTAATTTGGTAACGATAACAAGGATGTTCTGGAAGATATTGGTCGTGTTCAACGTGAACTTCTTCTTAATAATTCCTTATTTACTTCTGTTGTTTATCTCAACAGTCACCTCAATGTTGGGATATCTTTCATACCTGGCGTCTCCCTTTCTGGGTATCAAGCCACCGGTCTTACATTTCCTTCTTGAAGGTCACTTCCTTCATCCAATTTTTCCTAATTTCTTACTTCCTTATCCCCTTAGTCTATCCGCGTCTCATTATTTATCCTTCGAATTATCTCAAGGTTTCCTCGAATCCTCCCAACTTACAGGGGATAAACTATATGTATCTCTTATGCCTTCAACCATCAATTTTAACTCATGGTGGATCATCATCCTGACGATTACATACTTTTCTATTTCTATTGCTATGAGTCTTTAGGGTTTCCTCATACCCAACTCCCTTATCATTCCTCAAACTCTATTGCCTTTATATTCCTTTCCACTTCAGTTTCTTTTTATTTTCCTTTCTCTTATCATTATTTCACAAATCAATCACAATATAAGCATTGATTTCAAACATCCCGTCATTCTGGATTCGTGTCCTCAGAACGAATCTTGACAACTTTTACAACTTAGATTCATAATTTATCATACTTGTCTGCCTTTGTTCTGGCTCTAAAGCTTTTACACTATCTCCTTATCTTTGGGAATTACTTTCCCGAAAACAATTGACTGGACTTAAATCAGTTTATTCTAACCTCTGGCTCCGTGCCTTTCTTGGTCTTTCACCAACGGGTGGTCTCTCTCTTAGGAGGGTAAGTGACAAAACAGTCTTTTGTGGTTCGTCAATCATTTAGAGTCTCAAATGATTCATCTATTTCCTTTAGCCAGGCTCTTGCCTCGACTGGGTCAGCTTGTTCCTTGGAACTCTGAGAGCTTAGCGATTTAAAGGTCCTGAAAGAATTTCTCACCGCAGTGTCTCCTCAGGGTGGTGGTTGGGGATAATAGTCTAAGTTCTTTTTAGACAGGTCCATGAATTGCCGTATAGGAGTACCGTCTCGAGTCTCCTTTCCTTACTCGACTTTCTGTTTCCTTAGTATGAAATGTTTCATCCTACTCCCCATAATTGGGGTCATCTTTTAATTTAAAATCTTCATTTTCCACTTTATTATATTCCGGGTTCTTTATATCTTAATTGCAACCTCCCTGATTATTACGTTCCAGGTTTGCCCTTAATCTTTTTCCTTATGGGGGCATATTACTTGGAAAATTTTGAGAATCTCTGGATATTTGTCTTACTTACTTTGCTTAAGTCTTCCCCTTCGTTTAGTCCTTGCACGATTGTAAATCATGAATTCTTAAGTTCGATAAACTTCATGACACTCTCTTAAGTGTTAATAGAGCAATTAACAATGTGATTTATCACAAACAAACTGACCTGAACTGAAATTAACGAATATATACATAACCATTTGTTCGAGGGTACAACAACTGAACATATTACAGAGGGTTACATCATTTGAACTTATCGCTCCTATCCCAAAAGTACTACCGTAGATAGTCATCTCATCATTAAAACTAATCATTCATCACTTAGGCTAATCCTCCAAAAGCGGTGCTACATGAAACCCTTGTTTGATTGCTCTGGCTCTACACACTACCATGGATTAAGAGATGCGAGCACGCACGACATCCCTAACCTGCTCCATCACAGAGGTGATGAGGTCTAAGATAGTCGCAAGTAGAGCCGGATCGACCTGACCCTCAAGATGGCCTCTAGCTGTAACACGGGTGGTAGCCTCAATCCTTTCCATGCTATACGCTAATCCTGCCGGAAGTATCCCGCCCTCAATCCTTGGTGCAGTAAGTCGATCCAACAGATCACTCCTAACATTACGGGCCTCAGACAGGCCACCCAAAGTCATATAATAATTGGCGATAAGAGAAGCCTGAGTGGTAGCATCTAGCAGTCCATGGGGTGCGGGTGGTGCAGACCCAGGAGATCCAAATGGATAACCAAGCACGGTATCAGGTGACAATGGTTCAGGGGATAAAGGTGGCATTTCCTCAGTATGTGTTGGGCTCTGTACAGGGGATGGGACAGGAATTAGTGGAACCTCATGGATGTCTACAGGAGCCTCTGGAAGAGGGTCTGATACTGGTATAATTGGGGTCGTGGAAGGCCCCACTCCTTCTGCCCTCATTAACCTTTGTGCCCTTGGTAACTCTTCATCCTCTAGGGCCACCCTCGCGGCCATTCTTGCTCTGGTAGTTGCCCTGACTATGGTCATCAGTTCCTCAGCGGTCCTTTCTTCATTCTCATCAGGATCCTCCATGAGATCCTCCTCAGCCACAATCCTTTCCGGAATAACATCCTCAACCGCAACATTCTCTATCTGAACCTCATCCGGTCCCTCATTAGGGTACTCCATCGGATTCACAATTTGATCTCCAACTTGTAATAAAACATCCTCATGTTGATGCTCCTGAACCTCAAGGTTCGGTGCTCCGCTGCCTTATACGAGAACGAACTACGTTACTATCACGATACTTATAAGGGTTCCCGTAAGGGTTTTATCTGTCAGTGCTACGTTAGGTAGCCCGACTATGAACTTGGCAAGAGTCCTTATTATCTTAGTGAACTTATTATCTTAACGTCCCATCATCTCTGAGGTTTATAACGCTTAGCTCTGATACCATTTCTGTAACACCCCCAGATCCGGGGTCGGGGATCCGGGTCATCACGAGTTCCACTTCCCTTAACAACACCCAATCTTAATAAACAATCAACTACTCTTTACTGTGACCCCACAATATACACACACACACCACAAGTTATAGTCTCAGAGATGAATATCCAAAAATAATCACAAGTCGTTTTATTCCACAATTAAGTCAATACACCTTAAAAAGGTTTCTGAATAAATTTACATTTCTTTGCCATTATTACAATTCATAATATACATAAGTCTGGTACATTACTAGTTGAAAACTTAGCCTATTGGTAATTTCTACCTCAGCTACAGCGGCCTGAACGCTTCCGGAAAGCTGCGGAACGTTTCCTATCCGCTTGCGAATTGGGAGCTTGGTCCTGTTCATCTTATCTATCTGATGTTGTGTGATGAAAGAAGAAAGCAAGGGTGAGCAGCAAGCCCACCAAAATAATATGTATAATGATTTACAATATATGAGCCTACTCATAATACTCATGAAAGTCTTGGTCAAAAGAAATGAACCAAGTTTGATATCTTAATGCGATGAAGTCGCAAAATATTCAGTATATATACATATATACTTTTCAAAATATTGGAAGTCCTCTTCCATGCATAATATACACAAAGTCCCAGTGTATAACTGTATATAAAAAAAAATATCGTTGCAAGGTGATCTCATATATCTAACCTTGTCTCAACGTTTTTCTGAAAATCTTTGTCATTCATAAGACAATTATTAATTAGATATAAGTTTAAAAGATGAGGTTACCAAATACCCCAATATACTTATATCTTTCCCAATACTACTTGAACTACCACCGTTCAAGTTATAACCAGTTTCAAAAGTTCATCACATAGATGAGACTACAAGACAAGATTTGAATAGATTCAATCTTTGAAATATTATTGAATGAAATAAAGTTACGAGATACTTTATTTAGTCCCGATATGTATATATCCACATATATATATCTCTTAAACATTTCCTGGAACCTCTGTTATGTAAAGTATGAACAGAATTTGAAACATCCAATGAATTTTGGAAAGGAAAAGAATTTTGGCATAAACCAGATATCTTGCTGATCAGGCAAAGATACCAATAAGTAACCTTTTCTACTGTAGATGGATGAATTCCTCACCGGTCATCACCCTGGCCGCATTAGGACCTCGCGCTAGACCGTTACCCGGCCCCTCACGCGTTGATGGACTGCCACCCAGCCACTTACACAATAATAGACCGTACCCCGGCCTGTCGCTTATGCCGACTCAATCAAATGGACTTACTTCCCGAACATTGGGCAAGTAATCAAATTGTTTTCTCAAAACAGCAACCTCGTTGCGAATATAAAATACACCACAGAGCCGGATTCCCCAGGTTTTGAGCGAGTATTTAAATCCCCTTAAAAGGAAGATCTTAAATATAAAAAAGAGTTTTGGGATCCACTCTGACTTTTAAAAATCATTTTGAAGACTCGAAAACACTTTAAAGAGTGTTTGGAGTAAAGCTGATTTAATGAAGTAAATCAGTCCCCAGAATATTTAGAAAATGACCGAATATTATTATTTAAATAATATTCCCATAAAGAATAGTCTTTATAAAAATAATTGAAGTAGAAGTATTAAAATTTATACTTGAAACGAGTATTAAATAACCAAAGATATACTTATATGAAAGTATTATCTTTATTTGAATAATCGAAAATAAGTTTGATTATTTACACCTTATTCTTTAATAAAATAAAGAATATATCTCAGCAAATAATCGGAGTCATAGATCCTCAAATGAATATTCAAATAATATTCATTAAATAATATAAACTGAGTCATAAGCCCTCGAATGAATATTCAAATAATATTCAGATAAATAAATAGAAGGAGTCATAAGTCCTCGAATGAATATTCAAAATAATATTCAGATAAATAAATAAAAGGAGTCATACGCCTTCGAATAATATTCAAAATAATATTCATTAATAAAGTAAAAGGAGTCATAAGTCCTCGAATGAATATTCAAAATAATATTCAATAATAAAATAAAGTTAAAGTTATCGAATAAACCTTATTCGATTAATAGTTTTGAAAACTATGACCATATATATATATATATAAATATATATATATATATATATCCATATCCATATATATACAAAATCTACTCGGGATCCTCGACTCCCGGTTTTAGAAAATATTTTCACCTTTGGGTCCCTATACTAAGGGTATATGCAAGATACCGCTATCCTCTAGCATAGGTATTATCAACTGAACCAACAGATATATATTTCAAGAATATGAAACAGGCATGCATATATACCATATCACATGCTACAATATATCGCAAGAATTTGCTAAATAACCAACATGCATCTATCGCAAGATAATGCATATACAAGTGTATACATCACAACAACAATATAACGGATAGAATACTTGCCTGAGCGACTGGGGGTTACGAATGGCTCGGGACGAGTCTGGTAACCTATAAACAACAAGTAAGTTGGAATTAAACCAAAGTCACTTGTACATCTATACTCTAACCAACTCAGACTCTAACGCTCGTTTTGTGCTTACTGATTCTCTTAAGTCACTCGAGTACCCTCGGCTCCACCATTTTTAATAATTTAACCTTTACGAGTTTTAAAGCGATTCCTTCGCGAGTGTCTTACCAACTGCCTAACACACTTACCATAAATGTTTCATACATTAATTAACCCTTTTGGTCTTTAACCTATGTTTCAAAGTAAGGCGAGGGAAAAAGTTTCGTTCGCGAAACGCCGTTACTTGAAACGGTCGTTTCTCCTAAACCGTGCATCGGAATCGAACGAACTACATATCAAAACGAAGCTCGTAACATGAGCTATCTAAACATGGCAGTGGTCATAATCTAGCAGGGGGTTCTCGGGTCCTAATGCTATGCACAAAAACAGTCCAAAGAAAATCGGACGTTACGACGGCTATGTTTACGCGATTTCCCAATTTTAACCATTCAAAACCAACCACAAACCAACCTCAAATCCAACATACAACCAACATCCATCCTCATCACATCATAACAACCCCAACCAATTCAATTTAATCATCATACTTATGCCTAAACTTAACTTTAATCATTCTTAAGTTCTTTTAATCAAAACCACAACATTTACCATTCCATTTCACTACCATTCCAAATCCCAAACTCTAAATCACAACAACAAGCTACAATATCATCCTACTAATAAAAATCATCTTATAATATATAGGAATCTAGGGTTTGGAGATGGTATACCTTCCTTGAAGTGGTGGGATGAGCTAGGAAGCCTTAAGAAGCTTTGAGAAGTCTTAGGAAAGCTTGGATCTTCAAGAAAAACAATAAAACTTCAAGTTAAAAAACTTGAAAACACTATTCATAGTCTTCTTCTTTGATTAAATGAAGAAGATTGAGAAGGAATTGATGGCTTAAACTCATGGTATAGCCCTAACTAAGCATGAAGATGATTAGGGAATTTACTCACCAATTTAGGAAGCTTGGATCTTGAATTTTTGAAAATTCTTGCCTTATGAATAGTAAAAAGCCGAGAGCTTCAAGAACAAAGCCTTGGTTGCTTTTTGATTTTTGATGAAATGATTTTTGCTTGGCTTGGTTGCTTGGTTTTTGTGCTTGCTTTAGTCAATTACCTTTTTGCCCTTGAATTTGTGTGGTTACAAAGCCACCACACCTCCTTCCTTCCCATGTCATGCCTATGTCATCCTCATGATGTCATCCTCCCTTCCTTGTCCTCTTTCTATTGGTTGGATGACATCATTCCCACTAATCCCTTTGATTAACTTCCTAATCGTTTGCCTAATGACCGCTGATCTGTTATACGGTTCGCTTAACTTTCGTTCTCGTTTATCGTTTGAAGGATCATACCCGGGATCTTATTACCTAGGTTCCCTTAACCTCTCTCAATACATTATATTCCTTTTTATGATCCTCTATTATAATCCTTTAATTTAAATCCTTTTTATCCTGTTACCTTATACTCAATTCTCTCCGTATCTTGTGGATTTCCGGGAAAAACCAAAGTGTTCGGAATTGGATTCTGACGATCTTTACATACACTTATATACTTTATAGAGTACTAATAATATCCCAGAATATCCATAACAGAACCCCTACATAGTGTGGCGTGAAAAGTTTTCTCATTCAGCTAAAACACTATTCACAAGGGTTACAAAAAGTTGAAAATTTTGGGGTTATTACATACAGCTTTATATTATTTTAAGTTTTTTGGTGACACCCAATCCTGACCCCAGATTTGGTAGATGTTACAAGTTTGGTATCAAAGCCACAAGTTATTGGTCCCTAAATAAGAATAGGTAGAAATTAAGATAAGATTGACAGGTCATATAAGATAGGGAAGATCTTAAGTAAACTCGTGTTGAATTTAAGTTGAGTTTAAGTTAAGATTATCTGATACGATATTGATATCTAAGATAAGATATGGTTAAGATAGGTATGAGGTGAAAATATTAGTGTTGTAGATATATTGAGTACCTTAACCCTAGCTTCGAGGAGTCGACGATTCGACAAATATTGGGTAAACTACCCTGATTTCTATGTGGTTTAAAATGGATGTGAGATGGATTTTTTCAAGAATTTTATAAAAGAAGAGACAAATGAGTTTTAGTCTGATCCGGTTTAGGATCGTATAGTAGAACATAGCTATCAGCCTTTAGCCAAATGAATCAAGCGGAGAGTTAGAATTTCAAGTTTTAGAGGCACTCTTAATGGTTGACTCTAGATATTCTTGTGGAATTTTCTTGTTATTATCAGCCATTTCTCGGGAACTGCGCAAGGAACGACACCTCTACCTTATTAGGTATACTTAAAGTTACTAAGATGATACGACCTTATCTACGAACATAATGTCAAAATTGCGCTGATTGGTTGTAACTATTATATCAAAAATGATGATGAGAGTATTACAGGTAATACCAGATGTCGGTATTGGAGTTAGAGTTACGAATAAGATAGTATGCGACGGTAAATGAAGTTTTCATCGACTAATGAAGGCGAAATGGACCCAATAAGGTACAGAAGATATACTGAAATGGATGGACCCTTATGTGGTCATTTCTTTAATTAAATACCTCATTGATAGATTATGAGAACACCAACCAACTCATATAGTAATGATGACCATGTGTGTGATTTTCAAAATTTAAAAACCAATTTTCGAAAAAGATTTTCTTAACAAATTATCAAAGAAGTGTTATGATTGTTTGAGTGAAAAGCTAGTTCATAATAGAGTAAGAGTGCATTCAGATTAATAGCTCAGTCATAAATGTTTATTAATAATCATTGTGAGGTTTTTAACAATAAAATCAGAAAATATAGAGATCTTCCTATCATTTCCATGTTGAAAGCTATTCATAAATGTTATGAGAAGAATTTAATAAAAGATGGATAAACAACCGAATTCTTATGCACTTAATCATATCTTCCCAAATGTCATGAGGATGATTCATAAGTGAGTTCTCTATTTATTTTTCCATATATTCCGTTTTAAGACATTTACATTAAAATCACATACTATTTATTTGTTGGGCATTTGTAAGGGAAATTGATCAAAGCAGAGGTTGTCATGTTGTATGTAGTGGACAGGGTAGATCCTAGGTAACAATGACAACATGGCTCTATGAGATAGTAGTAGAACTTAAAGTAAGGAAGTTGAAGATGTCATAAATACCTTACTACTATGCATGTGCATGTGTTGCTCAGAGTAAGAAGTTATATGAACTCTTTATCCATCTATGCTACGGAAAATACTTGTTCTTTAACTGCCATCTGTCTATCATGGAGCCAATACGTAGTGAAGAATAATAGGAGGAATTAAGGCATCCAAATCAATTGAGTCATAAGGTTAAAGTCTAAACTAGTCAACCTAAGAAAAAAAGAAATAAGGTTTTTAATGTTAATCAAACAGATCCGACAAAGTTGAAGAAACTGAACATCAAAGTCAAATGCATTCATTACACAAGAACTTTTCCAACATGGGTAGGTGAAGTTGATACTTAACCATCTTAGTTTATTTGAAATTACATATATTATGTTCTTTAACTAAGTTGTTCAACCGGGTTGCTGATAAAGCCAATATGTGTGAGAAGTAGAAATAAACTAGGGATAAACCTAATCCAAAGCAAACATCTGTTATAAAAAACCAATCCGCTGTTACTAATAACCATATGCATAAAATGAAGGAACATCCACTGTAAACAATCCTAGTGCTGAAGTTTTCGAAAGACATTTGTAGATAAGGGCTGGTGCATATAAGGCACAAGTAGATAATGCATATAATAGTGCAAACAAGGCACAATGAGGGAATGCTTCTGACACTGCAAGTAAGAGTGTAGCTAAGGCACATGCAGGAACAACTATAGTTCAAAGTTGGGGTGAATATAGGTCTGCAACCAATCCAAATGGAATACAAATTATCTTTAAAGAAGATATAGGCTCCTGCAACCAAACCACCCAACCTGAGTGAAGGCACCCAATATGGGATCTTGAGGAAGAAAGAAGATCATGAAAATGTGTTAGAAAAATTAGATTTTAGATCATAGTTTTATTATGTTCTTGATGATAATCCTAAAATCTAATGATTGGAAGTTGTTCCATGATATGTGAACTTAAACTTTCATGTATGGTTTTAAGAATTTTTCTTAATGAAATCCATAGAGAATTAGAGTTAAACTTAGTGGCTTGAAAGAGCTTGAAAAAAGAGAATATGTTTTGTCCCACATTGAAAATAAATAAAGGGGATATTGACTTTATATAGTATTACACACATGGGTAGTGTATAACTACTAGAGTGTGTGATGGTGCATTGTGTTCTTGTGTGCTTCACATGCGCACACACACACGCGCGCCGCCGCCCCGCCCCGCCATGCACCGGATCGGGTCGGGTCGAAGGGGGATTTGGGCAAATGTCTCGGTGTCTCGCGTACGCGAGGTGACCTGGGCGAGGATTTTATTTATTTGTGTGATTTAATATTTAACTTAGAATTTATTTATCAGTTTGGGTTGGGTTATAACTGTTGGGCTGGGTTCGGTTTCTGAATTAGGCTGAGTCACTTTGTAAGTGGGCTTAGTCAGATTCATTGAACCTGGACATTTAACAAATAACTCTGTAACTGATAATATATTCAAATTAAATTTAAATCTGAAATAATATGAGGGATAATGAATAAGCTGTTACAATTTTATTTTAAATTCAAACTTTCAGTTTTGATTTATGTATTAATTATACAGTTTAATTCTGATATTAAATGGGGTGGCCAGTTACACTTAGTCTTTACTATAAATAGAGGACTAAGATTTTAAGTTTTTTATACCACACCCTACATTCTTCTTCTCCTATCTATACTCCCTGCTCTCCCATATTCAGATAGTGGTTTTCCGGCGAAGTGAGGTCCCAGTCGAAGTTGAGCTTTCGAGGTGCTGTCAACTCAAAGCTCGGAGCTGTTTTATCTGGGGGAGTTGTTGTATAGCATCCCAACACAGCCAGGTGGGGGCAACTATCTCTTCTAGAGCAGTCAGGGCTTCGAGCAAGGCCTGGCGACTCAGCTGTTTCGTTACTTTCTACATTATACCAGTTGCACATCACTGCTTTATGTTCTTTCTTTAAGTGTTAAAGCTATGGTTGCTGGTACGCACTCTTGATTTTCTTTGTTTTTATAGTTTCTGACTTGCATGTTGTTTACCTACATGTTTTGCTTTGTTAACTGTTATCTTGGACTTGCCTTGCTAAATTCAATATATAATTGCCTCTATGTTGTTGTAATAGTTAGTATTATTTCCAACATTCTTGAAGAGATAGTTCGTTATATATTATTTAGTGTAATAATTCTTAGCGAAGATGAGGTTCCCGTTGGTGGTGGTAGTTCTGGTGCAACTGTTGGGGCCATAGATTGGACCACTTATAGTTTTCCACAAGCCGTTGAATTAACTAATTTATCGGAGAAATTCAATGGTGGCATCGGCTTTTCTCGCTGGCAGAAAATGATGAAATTATGGTTAACTATAAAGGTTTTGTGGCCGGTTGTGGAATATGAGAAACTGGTTGTATATCAAGAGAAGGCTGAAACGGTTAAGGCTTTTGCGAAGTGGGCTGAGAAGGATGGGGTGGCTAGGGCAGCCATTTTGGCTGCTCTATCAAACACTTTGTTTGATGTCTATTCTTCTGATGCCTACTCCGCAAAACTCCTATGGGAGAAGCTGGACCAAACACATAATACTGACTCACAAGGTCTGGAAAAGTATTTTATGGCAAGGTTCCTTGAGTTCAAGCTGGTGGACAATAAGTTCATGACTGAGCAAGTGCATGAGTTTGAGATGATAGTGCATGCTTTGAGGGAGTCTGGAATGGATCTTCCTGAGAAGTTCAAGGTTATGAGTGTGATTGAAAAGCTCCCGAAGTCTTGGGAAGAGTTCTCTCTCTCCCTGAAAAGACAGAAAGGAGAGATTACATGGACCAACCTTATACTGGACATCTCGTTCCAAGAACAACACAAGTCCAAACAGGGACATGTGATGCCAACTGAGCACGGTACCTCGAAGGTAAACGTAGCAACTGTAGGACAGATTAGAAAGGCTGTTGCTAAGAAAGTGGATATTAATAAACCTAAGAGTGACAAGGACAAGGCCAAGAAACCCAAGGCAAACAAACCATGTTGGTCTTGTGGGCAGGTTGGGCACTGGAGTAAGGGCTGCCCTACGAAGAAAGCGAAGAAAACCGAGGTGTTATCGCATGCGAATGCTGTGCTTGGAACCGCAAGTGGGCACGTAGTGAATATGGTTGTTGGTGAGGCTACGGCTTCTGAAACCAACGGTGACCAGTATGTATCCTACAACCCTTCAATATTTTTTACTTATCTGTCAAATGAATGGTTGATAGATACTGGAGCTAATATGCATATTTGTGCTGATATTAGTTTATTTGTATCTTATCAACAGAGTCATAGCTTGACTGTGAAGATGGGGAATGCTAGTGCCGCTCAAGTACTTGAAATAGGAAACGTGGATCTGAAGTTCCCTTCAGGACGTATACTATCTCTGACTAGAGTGCATCATGTTCCCGACATGCGTAGAAATATAATAAGTGGAAGCTGTTTAGTTTCTAGTGGTTTTGAAATTTCTTTCAAGTGTAATAAAGTAGTTCTTATTCATACTGGTACATTTTTTGGCAAGGGTTACTTGTCAAATGGTTTATTTGTTATTAATGTTGAATCCGTTTTGGGGAATTTGAATAATAATATTATTCCTTCTGTTAACTATGTTGAATCCTCGGATATATGGCATGCTAGACTAGATCACTTAAACTTTGGTGCTCTTAAGAATATGATGAACTTATAGTTGATTCCAAAATATACCATAGAAAAGAATTCTAAATGTCAAGTATGTGTGTTTGCTAAACAAATAAGGAAACCTTTTCATAACATTGTTAGGGATTCAGACTTTTTTGATTTAGTACACACTGATATTTGTGAATTTGGTGGTGTATTGGCCAAGGACCAGTTTAGATACTTCATTACTTTTATAGATGATAGTAGTAGATATTTGTATATTTATTTACTTAGACAAAAGGATGAAGCACTTAGTAAATTCATTATATATAAAACTGAAGTAGAAAAACAAACTAGTAAGTTACTTAAACGATTGAGATTTGACAGAGGTGGTGAGTATATGAGTAACGCTTTTAATGAATTTTGTGCAAACAATGGTATAGTTCATGAAGTTACTCCACCATACACACCTGAGTCTAATGGCGTTGCTGAGCGAAAGAACAGAACATTTAAAGATATGATTAAATAGTATGCTAATTAACTATGGGTTGCCTAAATACATGTGGGGAGAGGCTCTAAATACGGCGTGCCATATTTTAAAAAGAGTCCCTATGAAATACATGGATAAGACACCCTTGGATTTATGGAAAGGCAGGATGACTAGTCTTAATTATCTTCATGTGTGAGGGTGCCTTGCTAAGGTACTTATTCCTGAACACAAGAGAAAGAAACTAGGTCCGAAAACTGCTGACTGTATCTTTCTGGGCTATCTTGAAACCACTACAGTTATGAGATTTTTAATATTAAAATCTAACATAGATGGCATAGTGGCAAACACGATAGTTGAATTTCGAGATGCTACATTCTTTGAGGATGTCTACCCTATGAAGACTGGAATACCTGAAATGACTTCTGAGGAAGATCCTACTCACACATCGAGATTTATTCCTAATCATGTGGAAAAGATGACAAATGTGGGGGCGGAACCTAGTAGTAGCTCTATTCCTAAGGAAGTAGAGGATCCAAGGAGAAGTAAGCGTGTAAAGGTAGTTAAGGACTTTGGAGGTGATTTTATCACTTACAATGTCGAGGATGAACCTTTAACTTTTCGACAAGCTATGGATTCTTCGGAGTGTAGGCATTGGAAGGGCACTGTGAAGAGTGAAATAGACTCTATTGTTTTTTATAGAACTTGAGAGTTGGTTGATCTCCCTCCTGGGTGTTTTACTATTGGATGCAAATGGGTCTTTAAGAGGAAGTTGAACCCTGACGACTCAATAGATAAGTACAAAGCTAGACTGGTAGCTAAGGGTTTTAAGTAGAGGGAAGGAATTAATTACTTTGATACATACTCTCCGATTGCTAGGATGGTAACAATCTGAATGCTTATAACATTGGCTTCCGTCCATGGTCTTATCATCCATCAGATGGATGTAAAGACCGCTTTTCTTTATGGTGAACTTGAAGAAGAGATTTATATGGACCAGCCTGAGAGATTTGTTGCATCTAGCAATGAAAGGAAAGTATGTAAGTTGATCAAGTCCATATATAGCTTGAAACAAGCTCCCAGATATTGTCATAAAAAGTTTGATGAAACTGTATTTCCATTCAGTTATAAGATTAATGAAAGTGACAAGTGTCTCTACACCAGAGTTAAAGGTAGTGAGTGTGTTATCCTGTGCCTATATGTGGATGACATCTTACTGTTTGGAACCAATATTGAGATTATTAACGAGACAAAAGAATTTTTGAAAAGTCACTTTGAAATGAAGGATATGGGTGAGGCTAGTGTGATTCTTGGAATCAAACTGATTCAGTCAGCTGAGGGAATAACCTTGACTCAATCTCATTATATAGAGAAATCTATACTTGAGAAATATGGTTATTCACAGTGTAGAATCGCTAGTACACCTTATGATTCTAAAGTTGCCCTTGTCAAGAATACTCCAAGAGTGTATGTGTCTCAATTAAGGTATTCTCGGATTATTGGGAATTTTCAGTATCTAGCTAACTATACTAGACCAGATATTTCATATTATGTGTCTAAGTTGGCTAGATATACAAGCTGTCCAAATAGAAGTCATTGGGATGCTCTTGATAGAGTACTTAGATATCTAAAAGGCAAAATTTACCTTAGTTTACACTACAAGAGATTTCCTGGTGTGGTTGAAGGGTACAGTGATGCAAGTTGGATAGCTAAGAAGTCTAGTTCCAATGGAGTGACTGGATATGTGTTCACCTTGGCAGGTGGAACAATATCCTGGAAGTCAAGCAGACACACTATAGTGACTCGGTCTACATTTGAGGTTGAGTTGTGTGCACTAGATGCCATGGGGACGAAGGTTGAATGGTTAACAGACTTATGTCTGCAATACCTGTAGTAAGCAGACCGCTTCCTGCTATTGCTATTCATTACGATAGTCGAACAACTATCGACAAGATTAGTAGTAAAAAGCATAATGCTAAAATAAAGAGACACATCCAAGTTAGACTCAAGTCTATAAGGGGTTTAGTGTCTGATAGGATTATAGCTATAGAGTTCATAGGAACTCAGAATAATATAGCTGATCCTTTGACTAAAGGACTGGAACCTGTAGTGGTCCTCAAGTCAAGGTTGGGGATAGGATTGTCAACCCATAATAATTCATCAACAGTGGGAACCCAATACACATGAGAGGAGATCCCTCGAAGTATATTAAATATGGTAATAACAAGTTGTAAGGATGAATTGGAAGTACCTTTTCTACGTAGATGATACTGTTGTATCTGAGTCTATCCCCTGTAAACCTAGAAGGTACTGACACTGCTAGAAAAGTAAGAGTGTTAAAACTCAAAATGGGATCAAGTCATTTGACGAGATAGAGGCAGTATATCTCTGGAGATGCCCAGCTAAGCGAATGTAATTGTGTGGTCGCAATTAGAGGAAAGGGTTATTCCTTAAAGCATTCGACGAACAGGATCGAGACAAGACCATTAATGTCTCAAAGCCGTAGATTGGCACCATAGCCGTTGACTTATCGTCGTCTATGGAACTTGGTTATACTAAACGGATTAAGATTCAATGTGAAATATTCCATCTGAATCCGGTAGCCATTGAAGTAGAGGACTTAGGAGGGTTCAAACCCAGAAGGGTACCGACTCTGAAAAACAAGTCATGATGAAAAACATGATCGCATTTCTGTATGGATTTGTGGGGGATTGTTAGAAAAATTGGATTTTTAGATCATAGTTTTATTATGTTCTTGATGATAATCCTAAAATCTAATGATTGGAAGTTGTTCCATTATATATGAACTTAAACTTTCATGTATGGTTTTAAGAATTTTTCTTAATGAAATCCATAGAGAATTAGAGTTAAACTTAGTGCCTTGAAAGAGCTTGAAAAAAGAGAATGTGTTTTGTCCCACATTGAAAATAAATAAGGGGGTATTGGCTTAATATAGTATCACACACATAGGTAGTGTAAAACTACTAAGGTGTGTGATGGTGTATTGTGTTCTTGTGTGCTTCACGTGCACACAAACGCGCGCGCGCCGCCGCCCCGCCCCGCTACGCCACGCACCAGATCGGGTCGGGTCGAAAGGCGATTTGGGAGAATGTCTCGGTGTCTCGCGTACGCAAGGCGACCTGAGCGAGGATTTTATTTATTTATGTGATTTAATATTTTAATTAAAATTTATTTATCAGTTTGGGCTGGGTTATAACTGTTGGGCTGGGTTCGGTTTCTGAATTGGGTTGAGTCACTTTGTAAGTGGGCTTAGTCAGATTCATTGAACCTGGACATTTGACAAATAACTCTGTAACTGATAATATATTCAAATTAAATTAAATCTGAAATAATGTGAGGGATAATGAATAAGTTATTACAATTTTATTTTAAATTCAAATTATCAGTTTTGATTTATGTATTAATTGTACAGTTTAATTCTGATATTAAATGGGGTGGCCAGTTACACTTAGTCTCTACTATAAATAGAGGACTGAGGTTCTGAGTTTTTTATACCACATCCTACATTCTTCTTCTCCTATCTATACTCTCTACTCTCCCATATGCAGATAGTGGTTTTCCGGCGAAGTGAGGTCCCAGTCGAAGTTGAGCTTTCGAGGTGCTGTCAACTCAAAGCTCGGAGCTGTTTTATCGTGGATGAGTTGTTGCATAGCATCCCAACACAGCCAGATGGGGGCAACTATCTCTTCAAGAGCAGTTAGGGCTTCGAGCAAGGCCTGGCGACTCAGTTGTTTCGTTACTTTCTGCAGTGTACCAGTTGCACATCACTGCTTTCTGTTCTTTCTTTAAGTGTTAAAGCTATGGTTGCTGGTACACACTCTTGCTTTTCTTTGTTCTTACAGTTTCTGACTTGCATGCTGTTTACCTACATGTTTTGCTTTTTTTACTGTTATCTTGGCCTTGCCTTGCTAAATTCAATATATAATTGCCTCTATGTTGCTGTAATAGTTAGTATTATTTCCAACAAAAGGTGCATAACACATAACTTGGGATTCCACCACTGACATTTTATGTAGATGGAAAAATTACAAGCATGCAAAATATTGATGTAAAAAAAAGGAAAATGCAGGCTAATTTAAAACAAAATCCCGTTTGAAAATTTTATAACTTGTGTATAAAAATAATCATGATCATGTTTATAAGACTTATGTCCAGTGTGGACCTTTGTTAGTTGTCATGAAGATATATGCTAATATATTATGTAGATATGTGGTAGTCCATTCGTTACGAAGACATGTCTAGTTTGGCTTCTGTGATCTTGTTTTAGGATCTTGTATATGCTACCCTTAAGATTTTGATGATCACAATGTTATCAAGCTTATAGCTTATTAACTTGTTTAATTAGCAAGTTGATTATACAATATGCATTTATTACTAACTTTGTCTTGTAAAATGTAAACTCTTGTTAAACTTACTTTGTCAACAAGCTAATAATGTTTTAACAGAGTTATCATCTAGCTTACAACTATCGCCAGGAATCATTCAGGATAAACATATCTTACGGATTTAAAGAAAAAAATGGGAATGAGTTTTGTGAGGACTATAGTACATATTTAACGTGTTTAAATACATTAAAGTTCATCTGTCATTTAAATTCTTTTAAACAAAATCATTTTCTATTTTCTAGGAAGTTGTTATCACTCCTTTATCCTAACAACTTTCTTATGGATTGGTATTTGTATTAAAGAAAGTCGTGGAGGGCATAAGCCCCGAGTGAAACTAAAGATAGATGTTATCAAATCATTTTTAAATCTATTTTATTTTTTATTTTAAATATATTTAAGATTATCTTAACATTCAAATAAAAACCAACTAGTCATAAGACTTGGTCAAGATCAGAAAGGTTGTTATTTTATTCGAGAGTTAACTTAGTCTATAAATATTATTGGGTATACTTGATTTCAAGACGGATCCACGAAGTATATATACACCACGCCATTTGAGAAAATATCACTTTGCATTCATTGAATATATTTATTTTTAGCTTAACATATAAACGTATACCTATATACAAAGAGTTCATAGTTTCGATTGTAATTTCAATCAAAATTTGTATTGTTCAAGGTGTAAACATTTGTTGTTGGGGTAGTATAGCTTGGATAACAAGGCTTCATGGAGTTAAATAGCTATAGAATGCGATATAGGTTGTGTATAGGGCTTAGCACTTAAGGGAACATATATTATCAGCAAGCTGCTATCAGGAACAAGGGATAAAGGGAGATATATTATTGAATCTTGTAATCGTATCATTTCAGTGATTATTAATATATTATCTTACCAAGTTGCTAAAGGAGCAGGACGTAGACTATTAGGCATAGAGGTCGAACCTGGCTAAACTCTCTGTGTTATTTACTTGTTGCCAACATACATTCGAATTTAACAACAAGCTATCTGACAGTTTGATAAATATTAGGTAACAATTTAAAAATTAAATTTAGTTAGTCATAACAACTATTCACCAACCTTCTGGTGTAGAATTTCAGTATCCATTGTGGACCTTTTGTTAATGTACTCTTATTGTAACGCAATGTATGACTTTGACCATTTTCTTCTCTTTATTTTATGTTTTTTTTGTAATTCTCGAATTTTAATGTGATTAAAAAATACTTGAGAAGTTGTCATTAAATCTTGAAACATATACTAGTACAAACACCAAATCGAACTTAATAATTTACATAGTTATTGTGTAAAATTAGTTAAAACATATAGTAAAATAAGCAACAACTCCTACAACATAAACATTTTTTTACTAAATATAACTTAAACATCTTAAACATATTCATCGGAGTCATAATCCTCAACAACATCAATATTGTCAGACGTAAACGAAGTAAGTGCAATACTCATATTACAGAGAAGACAATAAACATTGCAACCACTCAAGTTGTGGCGCCCTCAAACTCGGGGTTATGAGTGAGGACCCACAACACCAATAAACTAACATAAGAATAATAAAATATGATAAACCCTGAAACTAACAGGATCTAAACAGGATTAAGTTAAGACAAGATTACAACTACCAACCAGAATATATTAATATTACAATCCAAAATATGAATAAATTCAAATTGTTCGATTCCGACTTGGAATTGACAGATAACCCAAAAGTATATGATTTAGCTAATACACTTCCCACCAACTTATTAGCGCTTGCTCACACAGCATCTACCTGCTCTGGCATCTGAATTCCCACAACACGATAGGGACCGCCAGGAACGCTCTTGCGAGCGGTGCACCTAAGTCTGACCATCTCCTTGCTTAACTGCCATGGTTAGATCAAAGCAAAATAAATGAGCAAAGACGCTTAGCAAGTAACTATATAAGCAGTTCTAGATATCAACATAATCAACATTAATTGAGGCATTCTATTTCTGAATAAAACTAAGCTAGGTGGCAGTATTCTTTTAACGGTTAGGTAAAGGCATTGAAAAAGGTTCCAGGCTTTCAGGATTCAAAGTTTGGGAGAAAGTCGATATTCATCACAATTAATAACGGGGTTCTCAGGGAGTTTCTCATTTCAAAGGAAGCAATCATCCAAGTTTCGAGAATCAATTACAAAGTAAAGTGACAGGGTTCTCGACCAAGTTTTATAACATTAAAGAAGATACTACTCATTATGTTTTATTTCAAGTAAATTAAGCAAATTACTTTATCAAAGATATACATTTCTTCTTTTATAAAATATTAAAGAATCCTCGATTGGAATATCCATCTTTTAAATGTAAATACTGGTGAACATCCCGTACTGACCTCCATCCGGTCATTAAGTTACCTATGGCATTATTTCAGCCATATTTTGGACTAGCCCCGCTAGCCTCTTATAAGACTGGACTAGTCCCATTAGTCTCTTAATAAATTTAAAATTCCATTTTAAACGTACTAAATTCATTACTCTAAATTTCTTATTACACAATTGACTTTTTAACTCTTATAAGCCTAAATTTATAACATGCAATCACAAAAACTTGACATGCATACAACAAATAATCAAAAAATCACCCGATCAATTACGCAATCAAATTAACACACACAATTCGAATCAAAACTATGAACAATCATCGTATTAGTCAATTTTAACAAGTATTTCAACCCAATCTCTTTTTAAACCAAGAATAGCATTCGGATCCTTCAAAAACAACAACATGCAACACTCGAACTAAGTATTTTTGAATTAATAGAGCTCAGTCAAGCATCATAGCTCAACACTGACTCATCAGAGTTCTTCACCGGTGGCAGTAGTTCTCGGTGGTGCCCTCAATCGAGGATTTCCTACCCAAAATCACCAATTTCTCAAGCAACAAACACAACAACTAACATGCACACTATCAACAATAATTTTCTGCAAAGAATCAGACCCAAACCCGAATCAAACACAAGAACCGAGAGGTTTTTTGTCTAAGTCAAACACCAACACACACAAGCACACACATGCAAACATATATGTATATATTTAAGATATGAGGAACTCAAATCTTGAATTATAATTGAGTTTTGATGGACGAATCAAAAGAAATAAGAGAGAGAGAGAGAGAGAGAGAGAGAGAGAGAGAGAGATACCTCAAACCACCGGCAACAAGTTGAGCTCCTACGATCACACCTTCTCTTGCGCCGAGAGAGAGAGAGAAGAAAAGAAATAAAAGAGGACAGGTGGAGAAGAAAAGAAAAAAAGAGAAAAAAAGGGGGGATAGCCAAAATGGCAGGGGCATTTTGGTAAAATACAATCAATTTTCTGAATTTCTGCTTTCTTTTCTCTTGATTTACACTAAACTCATTTTGTAAAATATAAAACATCTTTATAAAATTGGAAAATAAAATAAATACTATTTTTAAAATAAAGAGCATGAAATTAGCTCTCCTCCCGAATTTTAAAATAAAATTTTGAGCTAATAGATTATTTATTATAGATTTTACAAATAAATCCCAAATAATAAAAATAAATTCCATAAAATCATTTTAAAATATCATAACATTTCCCGACAACGTTCTGTGTCGTGTACAAATATTCTGTGTACTTTCGTATTTTCGTGTACCAAACCTTAAACCCAAACCCGACCGAGATTTACATTCATGTATCAATTTGGTGACAGTAACCCGGAAATAATATATTCATGTTTACCCACTTTACTACACTAAAGTACATGAATTATATACAAAAACAAATTAATTGTTAAAAAATGTAATAGATCATTAAATAGTCTTGAATAGTAAACAACAAAGTTCCGAATACAAAAGTATGAAACATTGAAAATGTTCTTTCGTACAACATACCACAAATTGTACGAACATTAAAATGAAATTAAAAACATAAAGTTAACGACTTGGTCTTCCTTATTTCTTTTTGCATTCATGACCACACATCCGAAAATAAATGGTGGAGGATCCTCGAGGACGGGTGGATGACATTTTTCTCACTAATATTTCCCGGCCGCTTAAGGGAGTCAAACTTCTTGGGAGTTCAGCCAGTGCCAATGCAGGTTTTTGTCATTATTTGGCTTCTCAAAGGGTCTCCAAGACTATTGCTCTAATGGAGGCTATTCACAAGCTTAAGGACCCCCAGTGTGAGCTTCATCTTCTTCGCAATTGCGTAGGGGTTGCAAAATTGTATTACACATTGCGGACTTGCCCACCTCCGTTCTTTGGGGAGGCCCAGACGCAGTTTGATCAGGCTTTGCGTATTTCCCTAGAGAGGATTGTTACTGGCTCTGGCCCTGGTTTTGGGGATGGGAAGTGGAGGTTAGCCACGCTCCCAATCAAGTTGGGCGGTCTTGGCATCTTATATGTAGGGGATGTTATTCGTTATGCCTTTCTCGCTTCTCGTCTTCAGACTAGTGCATTGCAGACTCAGATTCTATCGAGTTCTGGTATCACATCACGTGGTTCTTCTTTTCAGTGTGCTCTTGATGATTTCTCGGCCATTTATGGTGCGAATGCTCTCTCTGGTACCACTAGCTCTCCTGCCCCCAAATTGATGAAGTCTTTGGCAAAGAGCTATTTTGATGTCATTGAGACCAGTCTTGCTTCTCATTATGTGCCGAGTCCCCGTCAGATCTCTATTCTGAGCTGCATTCGCGCTCCTCGTGCTCAGGATTTCTTGTTTACCATCCCTATTGATGGGTTGGGGCAGAGGATGAAGCAACGCCAATTTCGGGCGGTATTGTGCTACCGGTTTGCAATTCCTTTGTTTACTGAAGGCACCTTGTGTCCGAGTTGTAATGTACACAGGATGGACCAGTGGGGCGATCACGCAGTTCACTATTCAAGTGATGTAGGTGTGAAATTCAGGCATAATTTGGTGCGCGACATTCTAGTGGATATCTGCTCCAAGTTTAGCGTTCTGGTACGTAAGGAGGCTCCTTTGGGATTTCTTTCGGATGCTGGGCAAGAACTCAGACCTGCAGATCTATTGTTGTTCAATTGGTCCCGAGATAAAGATGCATGCCTGGATGTGACTGGTATTTCTCCTTTTGCTGGTCGGGGAGTGAGTTCATGGGCTCCTGGGGTGGCGTTGCTAAATGCGGTGGAAAAGAAAAAAAGGAAGTATTCTAGGATTTGTGCTGACCATGGTTATTCGTTCATCCCCTTTGCCTTCTCTACTTTTGGGGAACTAGACACGGAAGCGTTGGATGTTCTCTCGCGTCTCAAGACTCTTTCCATTATTCTCTAATAATGCTTAGAGTGGTGTTTTTCTCTTTCATAGGTTAAGTTAGCGCAACTTGTGTCTCGACTCCCTTCTAATTTTTTGAGTTAAATTTATCATTTACCATTAAAATATTTTTTTTAAAAAATAACAAATTTCAAGAGGAGGGTAGTAGACTAGCAGTGATACCTTGAGTTGACACTTTAAAAATACTACCTCCTCTCCTGCCTAGGAATTATACATGGGGACGCGGAGCCGATACGTATTTTAACGCTTCTTTATAACATACTTGTATATATTATTTTAATTTATTTTTTCTTCTAAATAAAAATTTGATATTTAAAATTTATTACAGAAAAAAAAATTTTAAAAATAAATTATGGAAATGTGTTTTTTATTCACCTTAAAATGAATGTCGAATATTGGGAAAAAAAACTGTATACAATTGAATGATACAGAGGGAGTATCCCATGGGATATGCATGTACCTCTGGATCAAAATTAGAAAGAGAAATGTGAGTTTAGAGTTTAGAGGCGGGATATAAGCTATATAAAAGAGGCGGACTCTCAAATTAGGGGGAAATGAAAATTGAAGTGATAAAAATAAAATCCGAACGCCCAAGTCTTAGAGGATCTCCAAAGAACTTCTATATCTCTATTTCAAATATAATATATAATATTGGTTCCTAATGACTTAATGAATGATATTCTCCAACGGTGCTTTTTATATTTACTCTTAGTTAATTTTTTTTATTAAATGTAAGTAGATTCATATAGGACAAAAGACAGTGGATAGTGAAAGATATTATTTTTATGAATATATAATATAATATTATTTAAGAGTGGAAAAAAAGATTTTAAAAGTGAGTAGAAAGAAGAGACTGTTAAGGATTTAAGAGTCGCTAAGAGCCTTGTTGGAGTTTTATATTTTGTCAAACTCTTTATATTTTGATTTAAGAGCTTGTTTAGATAGGCTCTCGGAGATGCTCTTAAAGTGAAATAGTGATGTGCTCACGTAGTCGGTGAATAATAAAATAAATTTTATTATGTACAATTATATATATGTTATCTAGAATAGTTAAAATTCATATTTGATATTTTATAAAATTATATATGTATATTATATATTTTTTTAAAAATTAACTATTTATTTATTACGTGTCGTGTAGCTATATCGGAAATTCAAATCTGACACTAATTATATTCGCGTTTTTTCGTGTTCGCATACCAATTTTTCGAATGCAAATACTAACTATTCATATTATTTTATACTACTTCGCGTGTCATGTACCCGTATTGACAGATCAAACCGTACAAAGTATTCCATTTTTTTTCCGAAAGGACAATTTATTCCATTTTTTTTGTCAGGACAATTTATTCCATTTTTAGTTCATCGTGAACTTAACTTGTGATTTATAGTGCAAAATTCATTTTATGCTGTACGCCTGTAAAAAAGGATACTAGTATGTGTTAGTTACTGCGAGCCAGCTTAGCATATACGTGGCGAAGTGTAATTAGTCCACACAACACAATCTGACCCCACCACAACATATAAAGTTGGACACGTTAATCGCCTTCATTCTCATAATATAACCATTTTATTCATTAATACTGGGCCCACTCCTTCCTCTCTCCTCCTTTCTTCTGCTTCAATCCAAATCTCACTCTCCCTGACTCACTGTTTTATTATTTTATCATTATTTTTGTTCATATCACTCAATACAATAATATAATAATATATATTTTTTTTATAACCGCGAATCAATTTTTTCAGTTTCGTTCCTTGCCGCTCTCCTCTCCTCTGTCAATTTTCAAAAGTAAATTTATTATCTCTCTTTTTTTTTTAGATCTGTGCATGTAATTAATAGTTTATATAATAAGAAATTAAAACAAATTGTTGGATAAGTTTGTTCAGATTTGAATTTGTGGAGTTTTTTTGTTTTAAGGTTGGTTGATTTGAGTTTTGGGTTCATTTATTGTGATTGAGAGATGTTTAAAGGCGTATTTATCAATAAATTAGTTATTAGTTAGTATCATTTATCAATAGATTTTGTTAATTTGTGTGTGTGTGTGTGTATTGTGTAAGTACGGCTTGTATTTAATGAAAAACAGAGTGAAATTTGATGTTGAAATATGCACACATGTATACATAGTTCAGTGACTGATGTTTAATTATGAAGGGATAGGTTTGGGTTTTAAACGGCGCCTGCTTACCTTCGAAGATTCGTAATCATTTAATGTAGTTATTTCGAAGATTCGTAATTATTTAGTTTAGCTATTATTGTAAATAATAAGTTAAATAAAAAAAAACATATGTTAATGTTAGTTTTAGTTATAATGAGCAGTTTAGTTGATTGAATGATGATTTGTTTTGTTTTGAATGGATTAGGTTTTGATTTCTGCTATGAGGTCGTGCTTTCGATATTGCGATTCGTTGTGAAACTGTATTAGCTATTTGTTTGGAACTGTGGAATAAGTGTGTTGTGATGGGAGAGGAGGTGACTGTAGATGAGGTGAATAATTGTGGTGATACTGGGGATGGTTTGAGAATTGAATTGAAACGCGACCATCAGTGGTTGGATGAAGAGACCGAGGGAGAGCCATGCACGAAAAAACAGGCGACGGAAGGGTTGAAGGATGTTAAGGAATTGGACAGTTTGAAAGAACAGATTAAAGAAGTGTCTAATGATGAAACGTGCTCGGAAGTTTCAAATCCGAATTGCTCTCTGAAAGAGAACGCTTCGAGTTTTCAGACCATAAGTAGTCAAAAGATAGAAGAAACAGTGAGTGACAACCAAGGTCAAACTATTGCAAGTGATAACCATGATGAAACAACCGGGAGTGATAACTGTGGTGAAACTACTGCGAGTGATAATCAAGGTGAAGCTAGTTCCACATGTTCTGGAAATTTTAGTACTGAGAAGGAGAGCTTGAGCGAGGAAGAACATGGTCACAGTGCGATCGTAGAAAAGGACTGTAGTTCTAAGGTCGTGATCGAAAATCAGAGTCATGTCAGCATTACGGGTATCAGGAAAATAACTTTTAAATTCAGCAAAAAGAGGGAAGACTACAATAATCAGATATTTGTCGTTCCTGTCGGGCAGTCTGTTATTAGTAGCTGTGGTGACGGATATAAAGAAATTCCTCACTTGAACCCTTCCTCGGAAATGGAAATCAAAGCAGAGAACAATATTTATGCCGGCAGTTCCCTAGTCAATGTAAAAAAACTCTTATTAACTGGAATTCTGGAAGGAGCTAGGGTGAAGTATGTGTCCACTTCTGGAAATGTAAGTGGTGAAATAATATGATCCAGTTAAACCCTTTCCATTGTGAGAGTATGTTAAGGTTAATGTACCTTCTTGCTTTTTTCTTTTCTATAGAGGGAGCTTTCTGGAATCATAAAAGATTGGGGCTATCTGTGTGGCTGCTCGACTTGCATTTTCTCCAAAGTAAGTTTCACAGGGATTTTCTTATTGTCCTACAAGATTTCTAATTAACTGTAGGCTAAACTTCTATAAGCAGGTGTTGAGTGCTCATGAGTTTGAGATCCATGCCGGTAGCAGAAGTAGACACCCCAATAATCACATTTTCTTGGAGAATGGAAATCCTATATACAGAATTATACAAGAACTGCGGACTGCTCCTTTGGATATGCTAGAAGAAGTTATAAAACGCGTAGCTGGTTCATCTGTCAATGAACAGCGCTTTCAGAATTGGAAAGGTAAAGCCGATGCCTAACATAAGTATTATTTAAAATTTATAATTGTATATTCTTTTGTCTTTTTTGACCCAATTATGGGAAGTTTTCTGTTATTCAGTGCATTTACCTTGTTAGGCTTTTTACTCTGCATGTCTCATAGTCAGAGTCTGTACTAACTTACCATAAGTCACAAGGGTAGTTCCAGTATGCAGGGACTTAGTGTAGAAATAATCGTTTAAATCTTTCTCAGCCTATGATATTTTTTTGGGATTTTTTGGTTCTATGCAGCATCGCTCCACCAAAACAATGATCTGCCTAAAGCAGTTGACAAGTGCTGCAACAAGTTTCTGGGCATGCATAACTTTAATACAAGGTAATCTTATATCATACCATTCAGTGGCGGATGCTACCCATGAAATCTGTTGAGGAGAGCCAAGTTATGCTTGAAATTTTTAAAATTGTTGAAGTGGAGCCAAATTGCAGAAAAACATTTATAAGAGGTGTAATGTTTTTTTTTTGTAAATAATATAAAAAATTTCACAGTCCGCTGCCAGAACATTATTTTAATAGGTTCGACCCTGCCTGCATTTGTTTTAAGCATTTTATATGCATTTGTATGTTGTATAGGTTCTGCTACTAGTAAAACTGATTAGATCTATTTGATTCAACCTCTACTGTTGATTGGACATTTATGTGTCGTGTTCCCCATTCCTCCCAGATTTATGTTTCTTAATCGTTGTTTTTTTTGTTTCTTTCTTTTACTTGCTTCTAGTGTTCAGGATTTAGCTCCTAGTTTTGTTATGTCTTCCGATTCTTTTATGATATTATGTTACAAGATTTTGTTGGGATGTGTGTACTGCTTGTTAAATGATTTAGTGGACAGCGCTTAAGCTCAACATGTTTTCATCTTATATGTTAATATAGTTCTTTTATTCTGAACTTCCAGTTGGGCTTGATTTCATTTTGACATATTACTGTGATATTAGAAAGATATGTAGTTTTAAGCTTATTTCTTTAAAATCGGTCGTCTTTCTTTGCATTTTTTTGGCTGGTTGTTGCTTTGAACTATGGTCGTTGCAATGTAGTAAACCAAAAGTTATAAACTAATAGGTATAATGTTAAACAATAAATTTAATAGTTGATAAGAAAATGGGAGTTTTGATTTGGTAATCAGATTGTATACTAAGCATTACACTCGAATGTCATTTTAGCCACTATACCAAAGTGATTCAGAAGACTGATGGCCCTTCAAGTTCCTATGTTCAGAATGAGCCTTTTGAACATAGAAGTTACGTTGATGCACCAGAAGAGCCAGAGGACATGATCAATGAGTTAGTAATTTCTGGGCTTTAAATTTACTCATTTTTTTTATATCATAAGTATCACATAATTTGTATCTGTGAAGAAAGTCTATATGAACAGACAACATTTGTTGTAACTAATTCTCCTTTCTCTTTGCAGGCCGGGGTCTTACTTTTCTGGTTCGGTTTGGGAACAGAAAAGATTCAATGAAGGTTGCACTAAGAAAAGGTGAGGTGCATCTTCACCTTATATTATCCATTAGTACACATATTATACATGTCAGTTCTTTATAAATGTTTCTGAGCTCTGTTTCTATATTACTTACTTTTGAGACAGGGACAATGATTTACATAGGTTACTTTTTTTGCCAAAAGGACTTCGTGATGGAACCAAGTTGGCTTATTGTTCCAAAGGAAAGGTTGTATCTGATTTAATGTACATTTTTCTGTGATGATTTTGATGAATTTTTCTTCTAATCCTCAAGACCGATTACTTTTTATTTTACAGGACATACTTGAAGGCTACAAACAGGGGAATGGTATAGTCTGTAGTCACTGTGATACTGAGGTAGCTTTATTTGTGCGTGTAGCACAATAGTCTTTTCTTGTATCTTTCCATTCTTGTGGATCCCTCTCATGCATACATTTCCATTATGTTGGACAGATTAGTCCTTCCCAGTTTGAAGCTCACGCTGGATGGGCTGCTAAACGGCAACCGTAAGTGAACTGAAAAGAGTTTATAGTAGTAAAATTTTCAAAATCTCCTCCAAAAGCTTAATAATTACCTTGTTTTATTGTTTTTTTAACAGCTACCGTCATATCTGTACTACTGATGGATATACCCTGCACGAGATTGCTATGCTATTATCAAAGGGTCAAAGCATACAAAGCATTGCTTCCAGTAATAGTGATGATATGTGTGCAGTATGTGGAGATGGAGGGGAACTTATTGTTTGCGATGGTTGTCCTCGTGCTTTTCATGCAGGTTAATTTCTCTTCCGGTGTATATGTGGTTTTGTAATTATGCGCATCTTAATAGATTTAAGTTGATAATTGTAATAATTGTTTGAATTTACCATTTTTAATAAAATTTCTCTGATGCAACGTTTTTTGGATCTAACTTGCTGTAATTTGGTTTGAACTGCAGTAGTAAAAGCAAAGTAGCTTTAACATATCTACACCTGTTATGTGATATGATCTTGCATATACCAAACTTTGCATTATCTTCCTTGTGTTTCCATCTCTGGTTTACTCTCTTACCTTTAAATAGAGAACCTTGTTGTTTATCCTTAAATTGACATTTTATATGTGTTGTTATCTATTCAATATATATTGCATTAATTGTTGAGCTGTTCAAGGAATAGCTTAAGTTGTAGTTTTCCTAATAGATGTTAACTTTCAGTTTTTATGTTAATAAACTTGCAGCTTGTTTGGGATCAGAGTGCATTCCTGCCGGGCATTGGCACTGTCCACATTGTACAGATAGATTTAGTTCTAGTGGAAGAGTTGGTGGAGAGTCTAGGTCTATTGTCTTCCGACTCAATCGAGTTGTTAAGGCCCCAGAATATCAACCTGGTGGTTGTGTTGTTTGCAGGTTTGTTTCTGAAGTTGCTCTCAGTAAACCGGTTTCTTATTAAAAATCTATCTTTTTGCGCTAGCAATTTTTATGCAGTTACCGATGAATGGTCCTTGTTGAGTTGCATGTTCTCAGTGGCAGATCTTGCAAATGTATTTGATATTATGTGAATGTATAGAAGATATGTTAAACTTGCATATAGATCACTGACGGTATTATAGTTTATTTGACATAGTAATTTGGAAGTTTAATCCGAATTAAGTAGCTATCCCTTTCTCATTTGCTCTCTATAACTAGAAGTTATAAAGCTTCGTCACTCTAGAGGTTGATAAGTATACTTGGAATCTGGTGTTATTATCGTTCATAATAACAATTCTTCAATATATAATTATATACAGAAGCAACAAAGTGGCAGTTCTGACTTGATTATATTTTATGGGACACGTTCTTAGCTGTGGTCAGCTTTTTTTACTAGCCATACACAACTTTATATGAGTGAGCACAATGGTTGTTAACCCTTAGGGTAATGAATTTTTAAATTATAGGTCACTGCAGACTTTCAGGTTTTGAACATAGTTAAAAGATTGTTTACAATTTGAAAAATATGAAAAGAATGTAAATTCGTCTTGGAGAGAATATATTTCTTGTGCATGCTAACCTGGGTGTTGTACATGCTATCTTTTTGTTGTTAATCACTAATCAGGCTCCAAGATTTTAGCGTCGATACTTTTGATGAGCGAACAGTTATGCTTTGTGATCAGGTATTGCCATATTATCTTCTATGCTTATTCTGATACTGTTCAGTTACCCTTGCGTTTGGATCTGAAATCTTGTTGTATTGCAGTGTGAAAAGGAGTTTCATGTTAGCTGCTTGCGGGACATTGGCTTGTGTGATTTAAAAGTATGCTATCAGAATTTCTAGTTTATGTATCATACAAGTATGTGGAGGAATTTAGTTACTCACTGGTTTTCCTTGAATTGCTACAGGAACTCCCAAAGGATAAATGGTTTTGTTGCAGCGACTGCAACAGAATACATTTGACTATGCAAAGTCTTGTTCTCAAGGGGACTGAGATGGTTCCAGCTTCAGTACTAGATGCAGTATACAAGAAGCGTTTAGGAAAAGGATTAACTGATGGAGCTGCTAATAGGATGCAGTGGCGAATTTTGAGTGGGAAGAGTCGCAATCCGGAGCATTTGGCATTGCTTTCTAGAGCAGCTGCAATATTCCGCGTAGGTTTAACTATCCTGCTTTTTGTTGAATTAAGGTTGAGAAAATTAATACAAAAACTTTGATGCCTTAAAGGGAGATAATAACTGGAACCTAACAGAAAAACTAAACTGCAAGAAATAGGTCTTTTGAATGAAACATGGTTCCAACTCTACAAGTGCATCAATATGATCAAGTTCTTGTAAATATAGTAAAAGTATAATTAAAATGGGAGGATAATGTTACAATGAACCTATGAAGTATATGCAAGATAATTGTTATTTAGTAGAGGGTGTTCACTAAATTTACTCTTCTTAGTATTCAGTTCCCTTGCTTAAAAATGTGTTCATTGATCTTAATAGATACTAGTTCTTTTCCCTCTTAAGCTGAGGCTATACAATTTGATGAAATTTTATATTTATATTTATTTCTTTTATTATCATATACTTTTTATGCTTCATCTTTATTATAGTAATTTCGTTCATTAATTAATAACATTAAATTTTCATATAATATAATTTATATAAACTTAAATTCATTATATAAATTTTTCATATAATAAATTTATAAAGACTTCAAATATTCAAATTATATACTATAATTTTCATACAAATTTATATTTATATACAATTTCGTTTATTAAAATTTGTATATATAATTATTGTCCTGTAATTAATTTTAATTTTTGAGTTTACAATTTATTTTCCTCATTCACTTTTTTCTTTGTATCTCAGTCGTCAAACATTAAAAATGATAAAATACAAAATAATTTTTTTAAAAGTGACAATATATTCGACCAAATATACAATATGTACTTACAATGCACCTTAACTTATTAGTACTCTCAAAATAAATATTTACATATATATTATGGTATTTCACTCTAATTTTTAATATAATGAATTTGTACATGTACAAAATGCTGGGCGGTGAAATTTAAAGTTTAAAATTGTAATATGATGTATTACATGGTTGTTAAGGCATCCATGTGTCGTCCATTTGGCTTCCATGTGGTGTTATGGGGTCAAAAAGGCTTAAAGCGTAGCTATCTCTTTGCGAACGTGCACCAACTGGGTGCCTCAGGATGCCATGGACGACTTGGCACGCCAGACGCCACAAAATTATTATTGTTATTTTTTTAAAAGTCTGGCAGGTAGGGCTTTACCCAATTCAGTGACCCCTTATAAAAGTGTAGGAAAAACCTTAAAGTCTACCCGCCGTTTGCTGCTTGATGATTTCCTCAAAATGTTGGTACTGACTTCCAAATCCAAAATGAAACTTATGGCCTGCTACTTCCATTGCCCTACACCCCTGCCTAATTAAAACTTGAAAAATTTATCTTTTAACTTTTAAGTATTACTTATTTTGTTACTGTCCGCCTGACTTGGTAATTAGTATTATAACTTATAAGTAGTATTAGTGTTATTGTTAGTTAGTAACTTAGTATGTAGAGCAATATATTTATAATTTTACATACATTGTATGACGCCACGACGCCGTATTGTTGTGAAGGTCCTCGGGCAATGCAACTCACTGTGGCGTCGTAACAACCTTGATATATAATTAGTTAATTACATGTGTGTCTGTGTATGTAGTATCTTTCTCAAGAAATTTTGGAAAAATGCGCAGCTTGTCACAGAAGCTCGAGTATATGTAGTTTGCAGAGCAGTAGAAAAAGAGAATATGACACAGAAATGTGGGAAAAAAGTTTAGAAATAGTCAATAGTAATTTCTTGAATAGCACTGCTGCACATGGTCACTGCAAGTTAAAAAAATGAGAGGATAAAACACATTCTGTTTTAAATTTAAGGGCATTATCTGCAATTAAGTATGAAGTCTTGGGGATTGGGGGGGGGGGGGTGTTAAAAATGCATGCAAATAGCAACATGATTTATTATATAGATATATGTTGTAATCATTTTTGCCATACAGTATGTTACATCGAAAAATTCATTTTTTAAAGCTGGATTTACCTATTTTTTAACTTCCTTGTAGTGAGCACTTACAACATTATATATACTAATAACAATCGAAAAACGAAGGTTGTTTTTCATCCTTTAAAATAATTTATTAATTAGGTGAATCCGAATTGACCAAATAGAATTGAGTGCTACAGGGGGTAAGGTTTACCGTTTACCATGAATATGTCCTAGTATTAAAAACAGAAATGCAGTTCCGTCTCAAGTTCAGGTTTAAACCATTGCCAGGGTAGGATACAGGATTTTGTAATAAATGGGCAAATTTTTTCCCGTGAGATTACAGCACCAGTGCTCTATAGTAGTAGTTGATTGTCTAAAATACGGTGGAAAAAAGTACAAAGATTAATAATGAGGATCCATAAATTTCTGTTTCTGGCTAGAATAATTGCAAATACTAAATCACACCAAGTGAACCGCGAAGGTTTTATAGCACTAAAGTTGAAATATAAAATAGATACTCTGTAATAATGAATTCGTTAATACGACAAAAGTAAAAAGAGGAGGGGAAATCGACTACGGACCACACGACATGATTGCCATGGGGCAAAGTACCTCTATTGCTTTCACTGTTAATCCATTTGTGACCATGCCTAACCTCACCAATTCACTCCTGGTCGTATTTATCATGTATAGGAACATTTTTTTTATATTTTTTTGTTAAGTTTTCATCTTTTCTAACATATATTTACTTCTTTGCCTGGCAGGAGTGCTTTGATCCCATCGTAGCAAAATCTGGTCGCGATCTTATACCAGTTATGGTTTATGGGTAAGTTGCATAATAATCTGTGGTTATTGTTGCCGATGATTTGTCAGTATAAGTCCGAACCATCTGGTTACAATTGAAAATTATAAATATTGCTTTCCTTAAATGCCTTTAGGAATTTAATGAAATGCTTGAATTAATGGTATCTTCTCTTTTCTACATTCTGATCTACACATCATCTCTTAAGTTGCTTGTTTTTCCCACCACCCTACATTCACTAATTACAACTACAACTGTGACTTGGTAAATAGATGGTTAACTATAATCCTTCTTTTTATGCACGATGCTTTGTCTTGTGAAAGAAGATCTTTGTATGAAGACATGAACTTTGAACATTCATGCATTGTGGTTTACACGAAAAAACAAGGTGAATACGAAAACTGCCTCCATCACTGTATGTAGACCGGGCAATTTTAGAACACGACACGAAAATTTAATGTTTGTGTTTACATTTTGAGTACACGACACCAAAGTAAATGGATACAGTGTTTGGATTTACCCTTTAGGTACACGACATAAAATTATTTATATTTACATATTAATATTTATAATAGATAATAGATATATGTATATTTATTTATAATTATACATAATTTTGTTATAGTATATGTAAATATGATGTAAATATATTAAATACTTAATTTTTTATTTAATGTTACACGAAAACACGATACGAAAAGTTCATGACACGAAAATACACAAACACGAAAGTACATGAAGTCCACCCCCCCCTCCGGCTCCTTATTTATCAAACATGCACCCGTACTTGTTCCCAAAGACGACATGATATCTTGAACTTGCACGGTTATTTTGCGTTTTAGCTTAGTAAAATAGGTACTTTTAAATCTCACAAGGCAAGTTTTAGTGGTCAAAAGGCTTACGTACATGGTTTTTCGTTGATATACGGTATACTGCAAAGTTTTCTAGTTATCCAACTTCATTTATCTGTTTACAAGATTAAGCCAACCTATATATCACACACTCACCAAATTGATTCTAGATGAAACTTTCATGGCTGATTTATAGGTCGGGGGTAGTGAAGTAGGTAATTTTTTTTTTGAAGCATGAAGTAATTTAATTCTGACAAAAAGTTCTTACAAACTATTTATAAAATACTTCTATGTACGGCTTATTGTCTTTTCGTTGGTATTCTGTGCATCCCATATTGTAATAGACTTATCATTATAGTCAATGGTTCGCAAAATGGGACTAGACTGCAAAGCTTTTTTGTTTATCCAAATTTTGTTATAAAAGCAAGCCCATGTTAATTCAACAAATTATAAATTAACAAAGAATCGTGCTTAAGATTACAGTTCTCATTTTTTAGTAGGTCTTTTAGTTCCAATAAATTATGAACATAATCAAAAATTAACAGGACGATACACGTGGCTTTGGAACTAGGTTATATGGTCTTCTATCCCCCCCCTCTTTCTTCATGTATCTTTTGTTCCTTCTCCTTCTATTCGATCCTGGTTAACTCTTTCTTGGCTTCTGTTCAGTCCAAACTGTTAGTTCTGATCTATTGCTAGTCTCTCGATTCTTGTAATTTTCAATTCGCTGAGTAAAAATAATATAATTGTAAGTACAGAAATCCTTGATTTTTAAAACATGATGCAAAAATATGAAAGCACGTAATTGAAGTAATAGATGATAAACAGATATGATCTAGAGAAGTAGACTTGTTGCAAGTTGTTATATATGACTAGAAATTACCTGCTCTATAGTGTGAGTCAGGAATAAAATCCTGGCCGAATAGTACTCTGTCTTGCAGTTATGGTGTGTTTCGATACTTGAAGTAGAGTGTAATATACAATTGCGAATTTCAGATAACCCACAAGTTGCGTAAATGTATTGGTCCCTGTTTTTGGGAGGAAGGAAAAACCAAACTGGGGGGGGTTATATGCTGTCATGTACCTGCTGCTGCATCTGTTTACCCGCAGTTGGCTCCTTTCTTTTGAACTTATCTTTTACGAACTACTAATAAGCTGTAACACTTATATATATCTGTTTCTTTTTGTCGCTATTGCAGGAGAAACATATCTGGGCAGGAATTTGGGGGAATTTATTGCGTGGTTCTAATTGTGAAGTAAGCAAATACCCTGGACATTATTTCTTTTTCGATTTAACTTTTGTTTAATTCTTGAAAAACATATGCTGTCTAAGTCTAAGTTTGAGAAATTTTTATCTTTCAACTCGTGCAGGTCTGTGGTTGTATCAGCTGGTTTGCTTAGGATATTTGGCAGAGAGACTGCAGAACTTCCTATTGTAGCTACAAGTAGAGATAACCGAGAAAAAGTAAGTGCTGGTCAGATATTTGTCAAGGATTAGCAAAACAGCAATAACTTTATATTACTTTTATATGTTAAATTCACTTTCTTTTTGGTTTGAGGGTGTTAGCAGTTTACCTTTTCTTGACCTAGCTATGACCTTTTATTCTTTTAATAAATAATGTTTTTTTTGCTACAGGGTTATTTCCGGGCACTTTTTACTTGCATCGAGCAGTTGTTGGTGTCCATGAATGTTGAGAAAATTGTACTTCCTGCTGCTGAAGATGCTGAATCTATTTGGACTAAAAAATTGGGATTTAAAAAGATAAGCGATGAGCTAGTAAGTGTCTAGGCTAGACTTTGATTGAATTTAAATGTTCAAAATTTTTGCCAGTCACTTTCCAGAGTCTCAGTTCTTTGCCTGAGCCACCGAGGAAGGAAATGTTATTCTACTTATGTTAGCTAATATTACAATAAATGGTTATTTGCTGTTATACTGCAATTTCATAATTTTTTGTCTTGCCTGCTATTCTTAGTTTCGGTGTTAGTGTTGGCTGACCTACTATTATGAATATTGTGCAGCTGTCAAAGTATACAAGGGACCTCCAATTGACAATATTTAAGGGAACGTCAATGTTAGAGAAAAAGGTGCAACGTGAAGCGGATTGCACGTCCACCGTTGTCACGGAAACTTCCCAGATTGCCGATGCTTTTGGAACATCAGTTATGGAGGAAGGTCAACAGGATACAGATTGGTGCAGTGCTTCCTGTGCTAGATCTTAGATTTTAGATTAAACTTTTCAGTAGAGTAGAAATTAGAATAAATTTTCCTGATTTTTTTGGGGCAAGTCCATATTGTTTTCCACAAGTTAGGAATATAGTTTGCTGCGTATTTGTTCGATGATTAGCGAGTTTCAGTGGTAGTGTGTTACTGAGCTGGGCTTAATAAACGGCAGAGGCGGGTAATAAGACAGCTACGCATGCTGACCTTTTAATATGCATGCATAAGTGGGGAATGTCGTCTCTTGAGCTTATAAATTTGTTTAGATAACAGTTTTCAGGGAGGAATACTGCAGTTGTGTTTTTTGCCTCAGGGATAGAATATTGTACTGGACTCTACTTACTGAAATACTCACTGAATTGATAGTGCAAAGTGCTGATGTTCAATCTGTTGCCTCTTTTTACTTTATTTGGACTTTGGAGTGTTAGCTCGTCTCCTGGGTAATTTTTGGTTTCTGTTTAGACACCGTAAAACTATTGGACATTCCACTTGTGCCATTTTATATGTTGAATTGGCGGCAGTATAACCTTTTAAATTTAACCATTGAGCGTGCTTTAATAGTGAGAATTATGTTTCTGAAAATTTCTGATTTTATCGATTAATCACCAATTAATGTTCCGTCTGATTTTTTAAATTCGATTAAATCATGTTTACTTTTCTTGATCTGTATATTACAAATAAACAACTATACATTATATAAATTTTCAATTAAATTTAAATAACTATAAATCATATAAATGATAAATATACATTAACTTATAAATTATTAATAAATAAGGAAAAATAAAATTAATTCTAATTTTGAAATATTAAAATGCAACTGTTTTTTACTCCGATTAATTTTAAATCAGTACATTAACTAATTTCTTCTGATTACCGATTTTTAAAACATCGGTGAGGATTAGTAAACCGTTGTATGCCAAACATTACCGTTACAAATTGTTAGATACATTTTTCCGGTTTAGACGCCTGGGCGATACATAAATCCATGAATTTTCAAAATTTTATAGTACAAGATAATTACAATTTATAATTGAACATTTACACTCAAATTGAATAAACCATTAACGGGCCGGGGCAAAATTGAATATTAAGCTTGTAAATAATAACAGTTAAAATAATAATAATGAGGATGAATAATATATTGAACTGAAAAAATAAGAACAATATTTTCCATTATCTGAATAATTAAATATAGAAATGAAAGCGATAATTAAGAAAATGATGAGGGAACAGGATAAGACAGTAGTCGAGCAAACACAGTATCAGAAAATAAATAAGGTTGGGGGGAGAGGGGAGAATAGTGTGTCTAGGGTTTAGTTTAATTGTGGAAGAGTAAGAGATGGCTTATAATTTTGGTGCATTTCGTCGCATACTTGGCTCTTCTTATTCGTCTTCAATTAAAGCAACACCCCCTCACTTGTCAATACTTGCTCGTCTCAATTCTACTCTCACTACACCTAAGCTTTTCATCAGCGGTATCCTATGCCTTTTTTACTTCATATTTCTTTCATTTACTCACAATTAACATGTTTATATGCTTTCACTTACTGTTTTGTTTCGTTTGATCTTATTCAATTTTTGCTCGTCTAATTTCATTTTCGTGATTATTCGCATACACTTCTTTCGATTTATTTTGTTACTTCTTATTATTCTCCATACGAATCCCTCGTTTTCGTGTTATAGTACTAGCTGATTTCTCATTGCTTGCTTTGCATTTGTGTCTTCAATTAGACAAAAAAAATTAAGTTTGTAATGCAAAATCATATGTAGATCAGTAATTTAACTTGACTAGCTGGAATTTGTGCACTAGATCATCTAGTTTTTAGAATAAAAGATACATTTTTAATTTTGACCGTCTATTGAAAATACTGATATAGATTACTGCAAAGGTCAAAGTTAGTGTGCCTTTTTATTGTGTACATTGTGAGAATTGAGAGAATGGAAATTTAGTTATCTGTACTATCATTGTAAGAAAAGGAAACTCGCCGAGTGCATTATGTGATATTATTATTGGTTTACTCTGCTCATCGTGCAGTTGCCAAGTTGTTGCAAGTTGCCAACACCTCCCTAATGTTTAAAGCATGGACTACTTTGGTGTGCCATTGTTGCAATTCCACTGTTAACTTACTCTACTAAGAAGTTACTTTAGAATAAATGGATTTATATATAGGGTCATCTTCAACCATAAACTTTAAGGATTCACCAGAACTAAACTATGATTCACCATTACAGAAAATCTAGACCTAATTCTTTATACATAGATCAGTATTCACTAAAATGTAAGTATTATTATTATTTACTAAAATATAGACCTAGTTTGTAGTTTGTAGTTTGTAGGCTGAGATAGGCTGTATATATTTGAATTAATATGAACTTATATAAATATGCTATTTGAATTAATGGCTATGTGATTTGTTATTGTTATTGTTTTATCTGCTTTTAATTTATAAGAAAAAAAGCTAACAAAAAAAGAAAGAGCAGTGATTGAATTTCAAATTTTGTTTACAACCCCATGGCAACCCGTTGTCCTTTGTTAGTGTTTTAAAATAGAATTCAGAATTTTTGCACTTACTCTTTAGAAGCTCTTTTAGGGATGAGCTGCCCATACACTTAGAAATGAGGCATAACTGTAGAGAACCCTGAGATTTTCCTTCTTTTTTAAATAAGGATTTCCTCTGATTTATGAAGCTGAAGTTGAAGTATGATATGATAACATACACAATGATGCGCCTGTTTGGGACATCACATGTGCACCTTATACGGGCTAAAAGACCAATTTAGTTTATCCCAGACTGTTTGGCAATTTATCAATCTGGCTTTCATTTCACCATTTTGTGGTCATCAGTTGAAAGTAGGAGGCACGTACTTTCCCCGTTCTGAGTTCTGACTTATTTTTTCAACCTCTTTCTCCCAATTTAATATTTTGAACTTCAGTTTCTATTTATCTAACAGGTAAATTACGTTAATTTATTTCAATTTTACTATATTTTTCTTAGTAGTCACCACCACTGAAGTTGTTAGTGTTTTTTTCATTTTACTAGTATAAGTTTTCGTGCTTTGTTGAAATGTTAGAATAAATTTTCTAACTTTTAGTTTTTCAGAATATTTGTGCTTAACAAATAATCTTTTTAATTAAAGTCATTGTAATAAGTATTCTTTTTAATATTTTTTTAACTTTTAACTTATAATTTACCAAAAACATCCCCAACTTATAGAAAAAATTATCTAAACGTCTAAATAACCTATAAATAATAATTTATATATCACTTATAAATAATAAACGAGTCCTAAGTAATAAAATGATAGAGCAAATAAGGCTTCTGGAACGGGGAATAAGGTTAATTTTGAAAATATAAATTGGAGATAGTTGAATTTTTTATTCATGTATTCAATTATTATATTAATATCTTGATTTTTTAAAAAATAAATTTACCTTATAAGTTATGATTTACCAAACACTTCAACAACTTATAATAAACTTATACGTAAAATTATCCAAACACCTAAATAACTTATAAGCTACGATGTTTATATAACCTATATGGCATTTTTCAACTTTAAATTATAAGTTACAGTTTTTAATGAACCCCAAACGGGCCCGATATGTGTTAGTAACATTGAAATTGAAATTTCCTTTTGTTTTATAGAGAATTTTCGGGTGTATGAACTTTTTTTTAGTTTACGATAGTGTTTGTTGAACATTTGTTACCTCTGTTCGGAATTGAATGCATTTGTAATATATGAAAACAAATATCATTCAAATCAGAAAGGAGATATACAACTATTAATTATTTTCTTTCTTGTCATGAATCATGATTGACTACTTTTATTTGGCTTGTAATGCAGGACTCTCAAGGTTAACTACTGATGAAAAGCTTAAAGAAGCATTTGCACCCTTTGGGAACCTTGTTGAAGGTATTATTTTTTTAGAAATCATATTACTTGCTTATCCAGGCATTGTTCTATTTGTTAAATTTCACATGTAGCAATCAAGCTGATGTTGTGATACTTGTAAATATTACAGCAAAGGTTATTGTAGATAGAGCATGCGGAAGATCAAAGGGTTTTGGTTTCGTCACATATGATACTATAGAAGAAGCAGAGAAAGCTCGTGAAGGAATGAATGCCAAGTTTTTGGATGGCTGGGTTATTTTTGTTGACCCTGCTAAGCCGAAAGAGCATAAACCACCTCAGCAACAACAGCAGCCTTCTAACACCGGCTACACAACAAACAAGACTATTGGTTGGTGTGGCTAAATCCTCATAAAATTGTGTTAATCCAATTGCAGTGGAAGTGTTTGAAGTAGGAAGATTTTGGCTGGAAGCTCTCTTCCAGTTTAGTAGAATTCATTGGAGAACTATTCACAAATGCCATATTTATGGAACCAGGCTTTACTTTTTAAATACACATTTGCTATTTATATGATCCACTATCCAATTGTTGCATAGCAAAAGACAGAACAGCTACTTTCTTTTGAGTCTCTGACAGTGGTGACACTGATATTCTATATAATTTAGTTATTTTTGCCCCCTTTCAACGGTATGCAATTCAAGGAAATTGAGGGTTGCGTTCTATCTCTAATACTTTAACATTCCATCCCAGTTATGTACAGCGGTCTATACAAACCACCAAGTGAATGGGCTGGGCTAGTATTATATCTTTACTAGTAGTGTATGTGTGATTAATATATGGGTCTCTTGGCTAGCTTATTAGGCAGTTCATTAATTTTGTAGTAGGAATGCACCTTTGGTTTTGGTTTGTAAGAATGCACCGCGGAGCCGTTTGTTTTTTGTTCTTTTCCATTTGTATAAAGCTCCACTGAAAGAAGTTGCAGAAGAAAAAGATTAAGAGACAAGGGTGTGCAACTGATATTCTTGACATTGTATGTCTAGGGAAGCATATGAAGCCTTTACATAAGAAGAAGTATGGATGATAACGAATGATGATCGAATGAAGAACATAGCAATTTACAGTAATTATCCAATAACATATCTTGCATGATCACTGAAGAATGTATATCTTCTTTAATGATAAAAAATTAATCAGATCAGAAATAATACATGGACTAAAATAATAGTCTGGGCTCCAGAAGGAGAAACAGTAATTAATGGCACAACTAACCAAATCTCACAATGCAGCTCCAAACCTTGGCAACAGCCAAGCAAGGAAGACACAGAAGAAATGCACATGCTCCAGTGCAAAACGCACAGCAGATACAGCATATTGAGAATCCCGGATGAGGATTCATTGAACCATCTATGGTGAGATTCCTTACATCATCTGCTACTTCTTTGGTGCTAGTTTTTATATAACAGGTTTGCCAAACTCTTGAATGATTTGTCACTGGTGGATAATAAATATGATCTTGAAGATTAAAATCTAAAATTCCTTTTAACTCTTCCTGAAAATTGGGATTTGAAGTCTACTACCATAAGAGACAACTATGACATTGCTGAAACTACTCTTGATCAAATTTATAGTATCCTCAAGGAGCAAAAGGCATGGAAGAAAGTCAAAGAAAGTTGCTCTTAAAGCTGAGGAGGAATCTCCTAAAGTGGTTGTCTCAAAGAGCTCCTAAAGTGGTTGTCTCAAAGAGGGGCAAAGGAAAGACTCTCATCATACAGTCTGATTCAGAGTCATCATATTCTGATGATGATGATTCCGAATCTGAAAATTTATCTGAAGTGGATGTTGATGCAGAAATGATGCAACTGTGTGCTCTTATGGTGAAGGGTATCTCAAAGATAGCCTACAAGAAATTCAGAAAGGGCAAGATGTTTTCCAGGAAAGGTGGAAGTTCTGAAAAGAAAGGGTTCAGAAAGTCTGAAGGCAAAGGAGAAAAGTCTAACAGAGGAGATAACTCAAATGTCAAATGCTACAATTGTGGTGAAAAATGCCACATCTCTCCTGACTGCAAGAAAGGAAAAAGTGATAAAGGCCAGACACTTATCACAAAGAAGAAAAACTGGGCAGACACTTCAGATTCTGAAGAAGAGGTGAACTATGCCTTGATGGCAAATGCTGATAGCAGTTCTGATGCTGCTGAATTGAAGGTACCTCAATCAACTTTTGCTTTTCATACTGATGATATTTCTGAGCTAAGATTATATCTTAAAACCATGTTCATTAGTTTTAGAGATCAGATTTTAACAAATGAAAGATTAGCATCTGAAAGTCTTTCTCTTAGAACAGAAATGACTATTTAGAAAAAGAGTTAGTTATGTTTCTTCAAACTCAGAAAGAAAGAGACGAGGCTTTATATGTTAGAGATGAAGTGCTAAAATTGAATCTCTTAAATCTGAACTGGAAAAGAAAAAGGAGATAATCAAAACTTGGACTAACTTTGGAAGAACAACTCAGAAAATCTTAGAAAATGGAAATTGGAAAGAAAGACTAGGTTACCTAGATGATAAAGAAGAAAAGGAAACTGTGTCATCTAAACCAAACTTTACCAAGAAAGCTGAAAAGCCAAAGGTAAATCCTGTTAAATTTGTTGCAAAAACTGATGTGTCAAAATCTGAAAAGATGAATGATTCTAAAATAGAAGTCAAAGAAAAGTCAACTTCTGACAAATTAAAACAGGATAAACCAGCTGAAGTAAACATAGGTTTAATGACAAAGAAGTAGCTTAAGCATAAGATGAAAGAGATTAGAAATGTGAACAAGGTAAAGGAAGCTAGGAAAAATAGGAATGGAAAGGAAGGTGTGAATAAAAGCAATAATTATATGCCTGTTCCTAATTCTCCTAGAAAAAAATGCTATAACTGTGGAAACTCTAACCATCTTACTTCTTTTTGCAGGAAAAATAAAGATATAAACTTTTTACCTCCTAGATCAGGAGTTAAGAGTCAGCCTGTTAGGTTTAAACCACAAAATCCTTGTTTTCATTGTGGTAGTTTAATGCATTATATTTATACTTGTAAGGAATATCACAGTTTGTACTATGATTATTATCAAATAAAACCTTCTTTGAAGAAAGTTAGTGTAATTCCTTCTAGTGTAAATTCTGATGCAAAGTCTGATATAAAGTCTGATAAGAAGCATGTTAGCATATACTCTGAAACTAAATCCGTTGCAAATGCTAACAAACTTTAAAAGGCTAAAGGATTCAAGCAAGTCTGGGTCCTTAAAACTAACCAATAGTGGTCTTTGTGATTGCAGGGCAACAGGAAAAACTTCATAGTTCTGGACAGTGGATGTTCAGGACATATGACTGGAAATAAAGCCCTGCTATCAGACTTTGTGGAGAAAGCTGACGTAGGAGTTTCTTATGGAGATGGCAATATGGGAAAGACTCTGGGATATGGCAATATCAATCTTGGGAATGTCATAATTGATTCAGTAGCTCTTGTCTCAGGACTTAAACACAATCTGCTAAGTGTGAGTCAAATCTGTGACAGAGGTTATCATGTGGATTTCTTTGAAGAACACTGTGAAGTTGTAAGTAATTCTACATGCAAAGTGGTTCTGAAAGGTTACAGACATGGTAACATATATGAAGCCAGAATTTCAACAAATTCTGATGGTTCTGCAATCTGTTTGTTAAGCAGAGCATCAATTGAAGAAAGCTAGAATTGGCACAAGAGACTATCTCATTTAAATTTCAACAACATAAATGAGCTAGTTAAGAAAGATCTTGTGAGCGGACTGCCAAACTCAATATTTGCTCTTGATGGTCTTTGTGACTCATGTCAAAAGGTAAAACAAAGAAAATCTTCATTCAAGAGCAAAACTGAATCCTCAATTCTTGAGTCTTATCACTTACTGCATGTTGATCTATTTGGTCTAGTCAATGTCATGTCCATTGCAAAGAAGAAATATGCTATGGTTATAGTGGATGAGTTTACAAGATACATTTGGGTGTATTCCTTGCACAAGAAGAATGAAACTGCATCTACTCTAACTGATCATGTCAGACAGCTAGATAAGTTGGTCAAAGATTCTGTTAAAATAATAAGAAGTGATAATGGAACTGAGTTCAAGAATTCAATCATGGAAGAGTTCTGCAAAGAGCATGGAATAAAGCATGAATTTTCTGTACCTGGAACTCCACAGCAGAATGGAGTTGTAGAAAGAAAGAACAAGACTCTTATTGAAACTACACGAACTATGCTTGATGAAGCAAAGCTACCAACCTACTTTTGGGCTGAAGCTGTGCAGACTGCTTATTTTACACAGAATGTTACATCATAAACAAGCATGGAAAAATACCATATGAGATGGTGCAGAAAAAGAAGCCAAATTTGAAATACTTTCATGTATTTGGATTCAAGTGTTTTGTTCTTAAGACTCATCCTGAACAGCTGTCAAAATTTGATCTAAAAGCTGATGAAGGAATTTTTGTTGGATATCCACTTTCCACAAAAGCCTTCAGAGTCTACAATTTAAGAACAAGGGTTGTCATGGAATCTATCAATGTATCTTTTGATGATAAAAAGATTATTGGACTTGAAGATTTCAATGAACATGATCAGTTGAGATTTGAAAATGAAGATTTAAATTCTGATTCTGTAAATTCTGATCCTGTAAGTTCTGACGGGTTAAATTCTGATGTCATTGAAACTGTGGTAACACCTCCAAGGGAAAATGCACCTGTTCAGGGGGAGCAAGCTAATGATCCTACCACATCTCAAGACTCTCAAGAAGCATCATAACCTGTCACTGGCTCTTGAAGTTTTGATTCATCAAGTGCTGATGAGCCAAATTCTGATAATTCTGGAAACTATGATTCTTCAATTCCTGAAGGATCCAATTCAAATTCTGAAATTTCGGATAGCATAACTTCAGGGGGAGAATCAGAAAATGCTGATGGAGACAACATGGATCATGGGGAGGATCCAGTTCTAGAGATCAACTTCCATGTGCAAGGAAGTGGACTAAATCACACACACCTGACTTAATAATTGGAGATCCTGAAGCAGGTGTCAGAACTAGAACAACAACATCAAATGAATGTCTCTATCATTTTTTTCTATCTCAGACTGAACCAAAGAAAGTGGAAGAAGCTCTTCAAGATGCTGATTGGGTGCAAACAATGCAGGAAGAGTTAAATGAATTTGAAAGAAATAAAGTCTGGACCCTAGTGCCAAAACCAAAGAACAGATCAATTGTTGGCACAAAATGGGTGTTCAGAAATAAAACTGACAGTGATGGCATAATTACAAGAAACAAAGCAATGCTGGTTGCTAAAGGTTACTCTCAACATGAGGGTATTGATTATGATGAAACTTTTGCTCCAGTTGCTAGATTGGAAGCCATAAGAATCTTTTTGGCTTATGCTACTCACAAGAAGTTTAAAATCTTTCAAATGGATGTGAAAAGTACTTTTCTCAATGAAGAATTGGAAGAAGAGGTATATGTTGAACAACCTCTAGGCTTTGTAGATCCAAAATTTCCAAATCATGTCTACAGGCTTGAAAAAGCACTTTATGACCTTAAACAAGCTCCAAGAGCCTGGTATGAGACGTTTGCTCGATTCCTTCTGGAAAGTGGATTTACCAGAGGCACAATTTATAAAACTCTGTTCTACCTCAACCATGGAAAGAACTTACTTTTGGTACATATATATATTGATGATATCATCTTTGGATCTACAAATACAAAACTTTGTGAAAGATTTTCAAATCTAATGCAGTCAAGATATCAAATGAGTATGATGGGAGAACTTAGCTATTTTCTGGGACTTCAAGTCAAGCAAACTGAAGAAGGTACTTTCATAAATCAATCCAAGTATACCAGAAATACTCAAGAAATTTAGAATGTAAGACAGTTCAACTGCATCCACTCCCATGGCCACTGCCACCAAGTTAGATAAAGATACTGGATCATCAGTAGATATTACTAACTACAGATGTATGATTGGCTCTTTACTCTATTTAACTGTAATTAGACCTGATATCATGTATGCTACCTGTCTTTGTGCAAGATTTCAGGCTGATCCAAGAGAACCTCATCTAATAGCTGTGAAAAGAATTTTCAAGTACCTCAAGGGTACAGCTGATCTAGGATTGTGGTATCCTAGGGAATCAGATTTTAAGCTAATAGGTTACTCAGATGCAGATTTTGCAGGATGCAAAATAGACAGGAAAAGCACTAGTGGAAGCTGCCAATTTCTTGAAGGCAGATTGGTTTCTTGGTTTAACAAGAAATAGAAATCAATTTTCACATCAACTGCAGAAGCAGAATATATTACTGCAGGAAGCTGTTGTGCACAGATTCTTTGGATGAAGAATCAGTTACTGCACTATGGGTTAGAATTTTCTAAAATACCCATTTACTGTGATAATCAAAGTGCTAATGCTATGACAGGTAATCCAGTTCAATACTCAATGACAAAGCACATCAACATTAGGTACCATTTCATAAGGGAACATGTGATGGAAGGTACAATGTAATTGTATTTTGTCCCAACAGATCAACAACTAGCAGATATCTTCACAAAACCACTATGTGAAGCTACTTTTACAAGACTGGTAAATGAACTTGGAATGGTTTCAGGTTCTTTCTCAAAATCTGTTTAGTTTTTATTCTCATGCATCAGACTTTATGATCAGTGTTTACAGATTGTCTTATCTCCATATAATCTGTGCTTAAACTGTAACATATTAAATACTGATTGTTATCTGATGTGATTCTATATACTCTGATAGTGTTTTGAATGTTCTGTGACTATTCACTCCAATGAGGATTATTTGTTAGATGTTGACTTAGTAGTCTTTAACAAACTGTGTATCCCATGTTTGAATTAGTTAATTATGTGGAAATCTATAACACAAGCAAACTCTGATTTTGATCTTAGTCAAATTTACTTTTTGTATCTTATTACTAAGTCACAAACTAGATTGTTGTTTCTTATCTGTCAAATTCTGATGTCAGTAAATCTTAAGGATGAACTACATGCTTGATAAGCCTCACTTATCTGGAAAAAACAAAAGAAAAGAAAAATTGAAGCCAGGTACTCCTTTGAGATCTAGAGTAAATATGTGAAAGGGAAGACCCAAGTGCATTGCTGGTATTAAGTTATATGCATTAGAAAAGCAAATAAATTTTTCTTGGTGATTTTTCACATTCTCTGATTACTGGATAAATACTCTGATAATAGCATAAATTCTGGTAGTAGTTGTGACTCATTTACACTGAGAAGCCACTGTAAAAAGAATGTCAAAAGATGGCATAAAATGAGCACAAATAATTGAGGTGGACTCTTGCATAAATTTATTCTATAGTAGACTTCAAAATTAAAGACATATTTTAAGCATTATTCTTAGTTATGCCTTATTTCTAAGATATCTGAAGTTTATCAGACTTTAATCTTTATCTGATCATTTGCAAATGCACACACTCTCACTCCATATGAATGATAAAAATTACTGTGGTGATTAAGTTATTTCTGACAAACAATTAAGTATTATTTGCATAAATTCTGAGGATAAGTTCTGATGAAAGTTCTGATGATTAAACTCTGAAGAAACCAGTCAGTATTTGTGTGAAGAATCACAGAAACAGTCATTCACTTTTTGAGCACAGAAGCCATGTTCTAATGACCGTTAAATTCAGCTAGTAGTCAAGTTCTGATGCAAATCCTGATGGAAACTCTGATGCTTACGTGGCATTATTTAATTACCTGGCTTATTTTTAGTATTTACTGTAATGGTTATATTTTGTCATAAAATAATTAAGTGAGATAAAAACAGTGATAATCATTTGGTTAATGGGTTGCGTGTTTGTTTTGGTAACATCATGTGAGCAATAATTACTGCACGTTTACCGTGCCCACTCATTACTTTTTTGACTGTTTCCATGCTGCCAGGTGTAAAAAGTCTGTTATGCTTCACAAAAATAGCCGTTGTCACGTGGAGTGTATAAATAAGAGAGTTAAAAGATTTTACAATCTTTTACCTACTATTCTTATTTTCTAATCTCTCTTATTCTCTCTCACTCTCTAATATTCTCTGAACCTATTTCTTACAGGAATTTTACAAACACCTTTCGTAAACACAACTTTTCACTTAATTTCTTACAGAAATGGCACCCAAGGACATCATCTTTAACGGAGCCAAGTTCGTCCCTAATAACTACATGGCTATTCTCAGCAAGGACGATGCTCCTTCTGATCTTCACTTCGTTCAGGACTTTCTTGCTAACAGTGAGATTGGGTATGCTTTGACCCAACCATAATTACTCTCAGGAACTCAAATACCGGAGTTTTGGAGGAGTGGAGTTTATGATGATGGTGGTGAAGCTAGGTCCCCAAGTATTATTTTCATAACAGGGGAAGATGAACATCTGGTTAACTTGTCAACTGTTCGACAAGCTCTGCACTTGCCAGAAAATTATACATTTATTGCTCCGATTGAGGAGCCACTTCTACATGATATGATGGCCAATCTTGGCTATGAGAAAAGTCAGTCCAAGCTGGGACAACTGAAGAGGCCATACATCATAAAGGAGTGGAGCCACTTCTTTGACTGCATCACCAGAGCTTTTGTCAATAAATGCTCCAACTTGATGCCATTCCCATTCTGAGTCAGCAAATAGGGTATGCACTTCTAAATCAAACTCACTTTGATTATGCTACTGCTATTTTGGGTTTTATTGGGGATAGGATGAATGAGGACCCAAACACTGTTTACTTTGCTAGATTTTGTCAACTCATTTACAGTTTTTGTTGTCCTAATCAGCCCAAAAATTTAGTGAGACAATTCAACCTTGTAAACTTGCTAAAAGGGCCTTCACATACTTGTTATCCACTGATAATAAGAAAGAGATACTAAGACTGTTAGTGTATACTGAAAATATTTATTTGAAGTATGTACATTTATTTCTGGCCAGTTTATTTGAGAATCATTTGAATGTTTACATGTTGTCTAATATTATATATTGTGAACAATCTAGTATCAAATAGGATACAAAATATTAGATTGTTTAATACGGTTATATAATATAATAAGGTTCACAGCACAGGTGGTGTTGGACAATCCACTGGTATGGCTGTAGTATTATTTAGATTAGTTTATATTGACTAATAAATAATGCTAGTATACTTTGTGTATATTGAACATGATCAAATTTAGAATTGTTCCCTTAATACTGATTAAGAAGGAGAACTAAGATTCTATGTTATTATTAATGCTTAGGTTCTTAATCCGGAAATAGTAATTGGCACGTGTATATTATTTACATGCTTTGATTTATATATGAAATAATTTTTTTGAATTATATCATTATATTTTGGGTGATGGAATTATATACATGGTGGATATTATTTATTGAAGGAATCCATGTCCTGATAATATTCGGGTTAATGATGTCCCCTTGAAAGCTCAAAAAGATTTAATTATGTGAAACCCTGCAGGTGGAATTTATTCTGGCATAATTAAATAAAGGTTGAGTGGATGATCAAGGATAAAAGATATTAATTAAATAAATTATCAGTAATTTATTTAATTAATGGACATATGATATTTTAAACTTGGGGAATTTAATAAGCAAATAATATTGGAACCGAATTAATTAAATTACGGTATTAGGAAAGGTAGTGCACATATTAATTCTTTAGTGGATTGAATTAATATTTAATTATATTGGGCTAGGCTCAAGATGTAATTAGAAGACCCAACCTAATTATCCATGGTCCCTATTGTAGCCTATATATATTCTTATTCTCTTCTTGCTTGGCAATTGTGTGAAAACATATTGTAGCCACCAAGGAGCAAGAAGAGAGGATAACTTGAGAAGACGGAGGCCACACTTCACTCAAGGGAATTTGGGAATACAATAGAAGAGCGTGGAATCAACCATTAACAAGGTAATCCTCTTTTCGTAATCTTTATCGTAAAACGTAGTAACACCCTACGTCCGTGGTTCCCAACAATTGGTATCAAGAGCCTGGTAATGGGTTCTACGTTTTATGATATAATATCCATGTCGTAATTATATATGCGTGTATATAGTGTTTTGCTTGTTTTGGTTTTGATGCAGGTTGTTAATCCACTATTATGACCATGTATATTTTAATTATGTGTTTGGATCCCACGTGGTTTAATCGTGGTTAATTTCTGTTTTGGTTTCCACGTGGTTTAATCGTGGTTGTAATTTACACGAGGGTTGATCGTGTTAGAATAGATTTTATAAAATTAGTTTTGTATTAGATCTATTTTTTTTGTAATTGTTCTCGGTATTTTGTAATAGTTATGTGCGATCGGTAATCAATTCCGGTAGTTTTTTGTTCCGCTGTGCGATTACAAGGGGCTGCTGTTGATGTTTGGATCGAACAAAATCAAAACAAAACTCACAGAAAAGCAACAGGCGCGCGCGCTGCGGCCGCTGCGGCAGCTGGGACTGTTGGGGCTGCTGGGGCTGCTGCGGCAGCTGGGACTGCTGGGGCTGCTGGGGGCGTCGGGGCGCGCTTGGGGCAATTTTTTTTTTTGAGAGCTGAATTTTTTTTTCAAGGGCCATAATAGTGGAAAATTTATTTTAATTTTTTCCATTAAATTTTAATTATTGCTTTAATTTATTGATTATGTGTGTCGTTAATTATGTGTGTAATTATTTTAAAATTGCATGTTTAACTTAATTAGGACAACATGGACATAAAATTTATTTATTGCTTTAATTAAATGTTATATGTTGCTAAAATTATGTGTGTATTTTGAATGCATGATTAGACATAATTATAACAACATAGGGCCCCATTTAATTTTAAAATTCCTCAATTTTAATAAAAAAAATTTCTAAGTGGGAGAGGGAATTAATATGAAATTAAATCCCATGGTCTCCATTATTGGTTGTAGGTAATTTAAGATAAAGACGAATATAAATTATATATACGTCACCCATCGTGGCATGTAATTTGTGGTGTCTAGAATGTTATAGAAATTACTAGAACAAACTTCTTAAATTAATAAATTTTGAAAGGAATAAATACGGATTTTCTTTATTTCTGATTTGGGGCGATTTTGTCAAAAACGGGTTCATCGAACTTGTAAGGCTGTGGGTTTTAAGCGAGACCGATGTGACTTCTCCACTACCTGGAAATCAAACCATTGATGAATATTGAATTGAAGTATTCTATTCAAGGCAAAATTACGAATATTGGAAGGTATACACGCCACCCATCGTGGCGTACCAAGTTCCATAGATTTTGAATAATTTAAGATTTGATGATGGTATACACTTAGCTATGAAAAATAATATAGTCCACCCCAACGTGGCATATTGTTTAGTAATAGGACTGAAGTAACATTTAAATAAAATTAGGTGGTATACATGTCACACATCGTGGCATACCAGAAGCTTATGGTGTTTAGATGTTAGTGCATTAAATTTTAATAATTTAGATCTTAATAATTAATGCACCCTTATTTATGTGATGTTTTTATGCATGATTCTCAGGATAAAATGGGCTTTAATCCACTATTCACCATACTTAAGGATAACAAACTTACCGGACCTAACTATATTGAATGGAAACGAAATTTGGACATTGTGTTGACTGCTTAGGAGTACAAGTTTTGCACTTATGAACCCAAGCCTGAACAGCCTGCTATTGATGCTCCTGAAGATGAGAAAGAGTATTATAAACGGTGGATTAAGGCTGATGAGATGTCATGATGTTACATTCTGGCAGCAATGTCGGGTGTTTTGCAGCATCAACATCAGTCTATGGCCACTGCTTCGGATATGCTCTTTAATCTCAAGGAACTTTTTGGAGATCAGAATAGGGCTGCTAGGCAAATAGCCATGAAGGCTTTAATGAACACTCAGATGGCTGAAGGCACACCTGTAAGGGATCATGTTCTCAAGATGATGTCGCATCTGAATGAGATAGAGATCCTTGGTGCTGAACTTGACGGGGAAACCCAGATTGACATTATCCTTATGAGCTTGTCCAAGAGTTTTGAGCAGTTCCGCTTGAATTACAATATGAACAAGAGGCAGTATAGTCTCGCGGAACTGCTGACAGAACTTCAGGCAGCTGAAGGATTATTTCGGCAGAGTGTTCAAGTGAATGTGGCTGAGAAAGGTTCTTCCTCTAAGCCGAAAGGTATTAAAAAAAAGAAAAAGGCTCAGACACAGAAAGCTGTGAAGGCAGTGGGAGTTCAGGGTGGTGTGAAAAAGCCTAAGGGAAAGTGCTTCAGATGCAAACAGTCAGGTCACTGGAAACAGGATTGTCCTCTTTCTAAGAAGACAAACAATACTGGCATGTCTCTTTCTCTAGTTACAGAAACATTTATAGCGGCTATATCTACGAGCACTTGGTGTGTAGATACAGGAGCCCCTGATCATGTTTGTAATTCTATGCAGGGGTTCCAACTATCCAGAATGCTTAGAGATGGTGAGATATACGTGTTCATGGGAGATGCTACGAAAGTAGCAGTAGTTGCAGTAGGAGTTATTCATTTATCTTTTGGTTCTGATAGGATTTTGGTTTTGAACAATTGTCTTTATGTACCTTCTTTTAGAAGGAATTTAATTTCGGTTTATAAACTTGCTTTGGATGGTTATAATGTTTGTTTGGATCGTAATGTTTCTATTATGATGAATAAACGAATTATATGTTCTGGTACATTGCAAGACAATTTGTATTTAATTAATCCTAGTCAACCTGCATTGCAACTGCAATTTAGGGAATTGAACAACACATCTTCTAACTCTACTAAAAGAAATGAACCTTCTAGTTTGAACCAAACATATCTTTGGCACTTGAGATTAGGTCATATTAACTTGAGGAGGATTCAAAGACTGGTAGTAGACGGGCCTTTAAGCTCATTGGCAGTGAAGCCATTTCCAATTTGTGAATCCTGCTTGGAAGATAAAATGACTAATAGGCCTTTCAAGGCAAAAGGGAATAGAGCCAAACAACTGTTAGAATTGGTTCACTCTAATTTATGTGGATCCATGAATATCCAAGCAAGAGGTGGTTATGAATATTTCGTCACTTTCATTGATGATTATTCTAGATATGGGTACGTTTATTTGTTGTGCCGTAAGTCTGAGTGCTTTGATAAGTTCAAAGAGTACAAAGCTAAAACGGAGAAGCGACTTAATAAAAGTATCAAGTCACTACGATCAGATCGTGGTGGCGAATACTTTCTTGGAGAATTTAGGGAATATTTATCAGAAAATGGGATAGAATCCCAGTTAACTGCACCAGGCACACCCCAACAGAATGGTGTAGCAGAGAGAAGGAACCAGACTCTTTTAGAGAGTGTTAGATCGATGATGAGTTATTCGGATTTACCCAAGTCATTTTGGGGACATGCCTTAGAGACAACAGCTTATCTTCTGAACTTAGTACCTTCTAAGTCGGTTCCTAAAACCCCCTTAGAATTGTGGACCGGGGATAAACCGAGTCTAAGACATATTCGAATATGGGGTTGTCCAGCACATGTGCTGAACAAGAACGAGACTAAGTTAGAATCTCATACAGAAGTAAAGTTGTTTGTAGGCTACCCCATGGGAACGAAAGGATATTTATTTTATAGTCCGAAGAATTGGGATGTCATTGTTAGCACTAATGCAAGATTCTTGGAGGAGGACTATATAATGAATCACAAACCCATGAGTAGTGTCGTTTTAGAGGAACTAGTGGGAGGGACAAATAATACCCATGAAGCTGTAGTACAAGTAGAACAAGCACAACATAATGTACAACCTATCACTAATACCGCACCAGTGCCTCGTCGTAGTGGGAGGGTTGTTCAACAGCCTGATAGATTCTTGTTTTTGGGAGAGTCTTCAGACTTGGTCCCTGGTGAACATGATGATGATCCCCGTACATACGAAGAGGCAGTACAAGACAAATATGCAGATCTTTGGCAAAAGGCGATGGAATCTGAGATAGAATCAATGTATTCTAATCAGGTCTGGGAGCTCGTGGAACCACCCAAAGGTATAAAACCTATTGGATGTAAGTGGATCTACAAGAAAAAGAGGGGATTAGATAAAAAGGTGAAAGCCTGGAAAGCAAGACTTATTGCGAAAGGGTATACTCAGAAAGAAGGTATCGATTATGAGGAAACCTTTTCACCGGTAGTCATGCTTAAGTCAATCCGTATTCTTTTATCTATAGCAGCTCATCTCGATTATGAGATTTGGCAAATGGATGTCAAGACAGCTTTTCTTAATGGAAGTCTTGAAGAAACCATCTATATGCAGCAACCAAAAGGATTCATTAAGGAAGGCCAAGAGCATCTGGTATGTAAGCTTAGGAGGTCTATTTATGGACTTAAACAAGCTTCTAGAGACTGGAATATTCATTTTGATCAGGCAGTCCAGTCATATGGATTTGATCAAAGTCCAAGCGAATCGTGCGTGTATAAGAGAAGTAAAGGTAATGCAGTGGTTTTTCTAGTACTATATGTAGATGATATTTTACTCATTGGAAACAATGTTGAGATGTTGTCATCAGTTATAAGGGATCGCAAGAAAAGGATGTTGGCTTTATCTCAAGAGCCCTACATTGATGAAGTATTAGCTCATTTTAACATGCAGAACTCCAAGAAAGGTTTTTTTACCTTTTAAGCATGGAGTTGCTCTATCTAAGAAGCAGTGTCCTTCGACACCTAAGGATATAGAGAGCATGAAAGCAGTTCCTTATGCTTCCGCATGTGGAAGCTTAATGTATGCTATATTATGTACGAGGCCTGACATCTGCTTTGCTGTAGGCATGGTTAGTAGATATCAGTCGAACCCAGGTCAGGAACATTGGAGTGTAGTAAAAACTATACTCAAGTACCTGAGAAGGACTAAGGAGTATATGTTAATTTACAAGGCCTCAGATCTATTTCCTTTGGGATATACTGATTCAGATTTCCAATCAGATAGGGATAAGAGGAAATCAACCTCGGGATATGTTTTTACTTTGGGAGGTGGAGCCGTTATATGGAGGAGTGTAAAGCAGAAATGCATTGCAGACTCCACCATGGAGGCCGAGCAAATTCAAAAGAACCGCGATACCACAAAGCAACTAAATATATTGAACGTAAGTATCATCTCATACGAGGAATCGTAAAGCGAGGGGATATAGTTGTGGCTCACATATCATCAGAAGACAACCGAGCAGATCCTTTCACAAAGAGCTTGCCAACCAAAGTTTTTGACAAGCATGTGGAAGCGATAGGAGTCAGATGGATGGACACATAGATATTTATGTAATAGTGGAATAAATAAACACTGATGTACACATAGAATATTTTGAGTATAAGTGGGAGATTGTTAGTGTATACTGAAAATATTTATTTGAAGTATGTACATTTATTTCTGGCCAGTTTATTTGAGAATCATTTGAATGTTTACATGTTGTCTAATATTATATATTGTGAACAATCTAGTATCAAATGGGATACAGAATATTAGATTGTTAAATACGGTTATATAATATAATAAGGTTCACAGCACAGGTGGTGTTGGACAATCCACTGGTATGGCTGTAGTATTATTTAGATTAGTTTATATTGACTAATAAATAATGCTAGTATACTTTGTGTATATTGAACAGGATCAAATTTAGAATTGTTCCCTTAATACTGATTAAGAAGGAGAACTAAGATTCTATGTTATTATTAATGCTTAGGTTCTTAATCCGAAAATAGTAATTGACATGTGTATATTATTTACATGCTTTGATTTATATATGAAATAATTCTTTTAAATTATATCATTATATTTTGGGTGATGGAATTATATACATGGTGGATATTATTTATTGAAGGAGTCCATGTCCTGATAATATTCAGGTTAATGATGTCCCCTTGAAAGCTCAAAAAGATTTAATTATGTGAAACCCTGCAGGTGGAATTTATTCAGGCATAATTAAATAAAGGTTGAGTGGATGATCAAGGATAAAAGATATTAATTAAATAAATTATCAGTAATTTATTTAATTAATGGACATATGATATTTTAAACATGGGGAATTTAATAAGCAAATAATATTGAAACCGAATTAATTAAATTACGGTATTAGGAAAGGTAGTGCAAATATTAATTCTTTAGTGGATTGAATTAATATTTAATTATATTGGGCTAAGCTCAAGATGTAATTAGAAGGCCCAACCTAATTATCCATGGTCCCTATTGTAGCCTATATATATTCTTATTCTCTTCTTGCTTGGCAATTGTGTGAAAACATATTGTAGCCACCAAGGAGCAAGAAGAGAGGATAACTTGAGAAGACGGAGGCCACATTTCGCTCAAGGGAATTTGGGAATACAATAGAAGAGCGTGGAATCAACCATTAACAAGGTAATCCTCTTTTCGTAATCTTTATCGTAAAACGTAGTAACACCCTAAGTCCGTGGTTCCCAACAAAGACCCCTTTAAATTCCTGATTCTATAAAACGGTTCTTATTAAACTCTGACCCCAACACATACACACCCAAATTTCCTGAAGTTGCACCCTCTCAACCTCCATCAGCACCTACAACCAATCCTCAACCAGCTCAATCTTCTCAACCACAACCTACCATCAGAACCTATTTCCAACCAACACAATCCTCTCAACCAACCTCTAGTAGTTCTCAAAAAGTGCCAGTTGTAAAATCTGCTACAACATCTAGACCCAAACCTTCAAGAGCAAAATTTGTTCCTAAATCTCCACCAAGGAGAAGAAGGATGATTCTGAGGGATGAATCAGATGAAGATGAGCAAGTCTAGGTTCATGCATCAGAACCTGTGACAATAGAAGCTGACAATGTCATTTTTCAGAAGGAGGTAGAAGCTGAAGAGTCAGCTCTTCAAAAAGAAAATGAAGCTGAAGGGTCAGGAATTTAGAAAAGGAAAAGATCTGCAAATTCTGATGCAGATCATGTTTCTCCTCCATCTAGAAGATCAAAGAAGATAAAAGAAGGTAGGCATATGGCACAACCTCAATTTGAGGCTGCTAGTAATTGAAGCTCTGCCACCTCCACCTCAAGCTGAAGACACTGTTCAAGATACAGTGATCACACCTTCTGTCTCTCCAATCAGAGAAACATCTACAGTTGAAGATTCAGGATTAAGTCCTGAAATTGATATTCATAGGCTGTGCATTCCATATGTCTTATTTCTGGAAGCACCACAAGGACAAGTGACAACTCCACCTGTTTCTCCATTAAATGCTGAAATACCAACTACTCCAATTCTGGATGTGGAAACAAATGAAGTTGTACCAGAATCTCCTACATCCCCACACACTCTTGTGCTGTCAGAAAATGATGAGCTTTTAGCAAGTTCTGGAGAGTCAGCTCCAGTAAACACTCCAGCTCAAATTCTTGGAAATGAGGAACTGTTAAAATATGCTGAACAAGAAGCTCATGTTCCATGGGAAGAAAATCACAGAGGAGTTGAATGGACCAAGAAGTGGAATGAATCTGACTTCATTCCCAGCTCAAAAGTTCTGTCAGATCATATTGCAAAAGCTGATGAGTTATTGACAAACTCTGACTTCAAAGCTCAACTTAAAGTCACAGCTCTCAGTACTAAAAGTCTTCAAGGTCAACACTCTATTACTCGTGCCAAGGTTGATAAACTACAGGAAAATGCTGATAAGCTAGACCTGATGCTCAAGCTAGACAAGAACAGATTTATCAGACCTATTCATGAAAAAGTAGAGGCTATTGAGAAAGTTCAAGAAAAGCAACAAGGCCAACTGAATGAGGTCCTGCAGAATCAAGCCTCTCAACAAGCACAACTCAATGAAATCCAATCTTCAGTGGAACTTCTTCTCTCTTTACTCCTATCAGATGATGCCAAAAAGGGGGAGAAGGTAGTTAAGTCCAAATGCTCTACTATTCAAACACTAAAGAAGAAGGATGATAAAGAAGATGACCAGGGAAACCCTAGCAAGGGTAAAACAAAGTTTCTTCACAGAAACTAAATCCTGATTCTAGAAAATCTTCTAGACAAAAGAATACAAGTTCTAAAGCTGTGAATGCTCAAGTTCTGAAAGCAAGTTCTGATAATCAAAGTCTGATGACAAAGCCTGATATTCTGATTCAAGCCGAAAGTCAAGACTCTCAGAAGTTTTTACAAACTCTGAAACTTAAGGGAAGAGAGGCCACTGTCTATTATAAGGATCCCAAGATTCAGACACTTGATGAAGAAATTGCAAGAAGATTATTTCTTAAGCATAATCCTGGAATGGATTTAGAGACTCTAAAGGAGGAAGAAGCTAGATTTGCAGCTGAGAAGACATATCTTAAATCTAAAAGTTCTAATGCAAAGAAACCTCCAAGGCCTAAGGCAAAAGGCATTGTGATCAAGGAAAGGTCAACTTCTGAGGCTTCAAAGCCCAAGACAAGATCACACGTTGAAATTGATCCCAAGGCAAAAGGGAAAGGAAAGATTGATAAACCAACAAAGAAACAGGAGATGAAGATTCCTCAAATCCTGATGAAACCTGTGTGCAAAATGGTTCAGGTTTTTGATGATACAGCTGCAGAAGATGAAACTGTTCAAACTCTGAAAAGAAGAAAGATAACAGAAGAATCCAAGACAACCTCTGACAAAGCTCAAGTTGTTCAGAGTGAAGATATTTTAGAACATCAAGGTATAAATGAAAAAATAGTCATCAAGACATCAACCTCTGACAGAGCTCAAGTTGATTTGAACAAGATGACAATTACTGATAAGAAGAAACTCCTATGGAAAAATGTTAAACCATCAGATCCTAAGAAAAGTCAACTGCTATCTGATTTCATGACTGTTGGATTGAAATCCAGAGAAGAAAGAGACAGAGCTGGATTAGGTTCTGAAAAATCCAAAATCAAAACAGGAGTTGAAGTACTTACTAGAGATCCATTCTTATTAAGTGACAAACCACTTGAGGAAGTTACACAGAAGCACCTTGACAAGGTTATATCTGTTCAAGTGGTATTGGATGCTCATGATAAGAGTAATGTCAAAGAAAAGCTGATTCTATTTCTTGAAGATGGAAGAACATATAGAATGTCAGAATCAGATGTGTTGAACGAATCTCTGAAAGAACTTCAATGCTTTCATTATCTTTTGGAGATAAAGTGTGAGATTACCAGAAGATGGTCAAATTTCATCATGAAGACTATAAGAGATAAAGCCAGAATCTCTGGATCAAGGGTTGCAGAATTTGTTCCAAATATAGTTGAAGATGATGGAAGTGAAATTCCAATGAAGAAGAATTCTGCTAAACTTGAAATTATTCTGAAAGAGAAGTTTCTGTGCTATAATGAAGACTCATCTCATCCAAGAGTAATCAGACTTAGTGATGGATTGGAAAGAAATCATATATCAGCACTTAGGACTGCAATCTACCAGATTGGAAGTCAAGATGAAAAAATTAAGCAAGTCAAGGCTACATTAGCTCAAGTCCCGAGGAATGCAGAAGAGATGCTGATATCGAACTTTGTCAAGAATCACTTTGGATTCAGATTGACTTAGTAAAATTGGTAAAAGCTGCAAGGACTATAAGTTGTAGTTAGTTGTTTAAATAAACTCTCATTGCTTTTGTACTTAAATGTTTTTGACATCATCAAATCTATTAACTTGTATATTTTTCATAATTTACAAGTTGGGGGAGATTGTTAGATATATTTGTGATGTCATGTCTAATCTGTTGTGTTTAGTTTCAGAACTTAATATCAGGACTTACTGGAAATCAGAACTTACTGAAGTCAGAACTTATATCAGAACTTAAGGCCGTTAGGATTTATATTAGGACTTAAGTGCGGGTACTTTAGATAAGGAATGAAGCTGATTTATAGGAGAGGATCTGGACCAAAACAAAAGAAGATATGCATGAAGAGTTGGACAACTAGAAGACTTGTAGAAGATAATATCTGATTGATATATTTTAGGAGACATAATTATATTCAATATCAATTAGAAGATATCTTGTAACTGTGTACTATATAAACATAGCTTAGGGTTTACACTATAAGTGTTATCATTCACGAGAACGTTATACATTGTAACCTAGCAGCTCTTAGTGATATTGTTCATCACTAAGAGAGTAGTTTAACCTACTTTGTAACAGAGCTTATTATATTGAATAAACTTGATTACTGTTACATACTTGTGTTCTAAATCGATTTGATTGTATAAACACTATATTCAACCCCCTTCTATAGTGTTGTGTGACCTAACACTAAAAATATTTAAAAATTATTTTTTGATAGAAATTGGAACTAACTCATGGGATTTTTTTGGACCATTACTCATTTTTGTCAAAAATTTATTTAAAAAGCGAATTTATTCGAGTAATTCAAGTTTTGCCCGAGTTTGCCCGAATCAAATAAAAATTGAGTTACGACGAAAATAACAAAACTGGATCGAAAATAGGTACGCGTTTGAGTACTCATCCAGTATTCAGTCAAGTAATCCGAGTTTTTGAATATTTTTACTAGTATAGAACCATGCAGTTTCTTTAATTAATATTATTTTAATATTTTTATTTTAATAACTTATTGATTAATTTTGTTAAAAAAAATAAAATATGTCTAAATAAGTATATTAATTTTTTTCTATTAAAATAACTAGTTATAGTAATTAGGCATGTAATAAGTGAACAATGTTTTGAAACAACTAGAACATTAAATTTGGTTTTTATAATAAATATGAAAAATATGGATCTAATCCAAGTAAATATGTAATGTGTTTTAATTAAAATATTTTTTTCTAAAATTATTAAATCCTCATTTGTTTCGTCAATTTTATATTTATTTAAGGAACTTGAACTTCCTTATAATGTAATTAACTTACGACTAGAGGCTCCATGGTACTAAGATAAAATGTTTGTGTTTATTTTCTTACTATATAACTAGAGATTATATAATTAATTTTGGTAAAGAAGTTAATGTTTTTTATAAGTAATTAATGATTTTATACTTAAATAACTATGTAATTTGTGGTCACTATGGGTGATTTTTTTTTGGTAACCAAATTTCTATGTTTCGTGGTAATCACAAAAACCTTAGAACTTGAAATTCCTTTTATCTAATTTACAAAACAACAAACCAAATACCGTAATTCATTTACAATCCAAGAAACTTCAAATTACGGAATTGAGTTATATCGAAACAAATAAGGCCTAAGTTGTTGGTAGGATCTAAAACTTGGACTAATTTGAAAAATACCTGTAACATTATATCTAATGGTTATCATGAATTTGATTTAAAAAAATCCAATAATTAGGATGTCGAGTGATTAAACTATAGGCCGACTAATAACAATACATTCAATATTTAGGCCATGTTTGTTTTATGATATAAAGAAGGGGATATGATTATGATCCTTTAAATTTTCCAATCCCATGTTTGTTTTGTAAAAAAAATTAGTAAAGTGTTATCCAAAAATTATAATCCTTATAATTATCATATCTCATATTTATTTTGTTGGAGTAGAGGATAAGATTATAATGCCCTCTAATACTCGGTGGGAAGGGATATTGTTTAATCCTATCTTACAAGTCATTTTTTAAAGGATTGTAATCCCCTCATTCTAATCATATGTAAAACAAACATATTATTGAAAAATTTAAATGACTATATTCCAATCCCAAAGACTATCCCTCAAAATAAATATATGATAAAAGTTTAAAGGATTATAGTCAAATTCTACACTTAATCTTCCATAAATCACATGACTAATTTTGATGGGATTAATTATTCCCAAATTATTATCCCCGAGATTATAATACCATGAAATAAACATGACCTTAGTCTCTAATAATAGTGAATAGATGGATCTTTGTACTGTGTGCACGTATTAACCCCTTTATAATAAGTTGGTGGATTTTGATTGATAGATGATTCTTTTCAGACACGGGGCCCATTATTATTAATGAGAATAAACAATCAAAATTTATCACATAAATTTAGATAAATTGTTATGTGTGCTCATGGTCACACATTAGAAAAACATTTTTTTTAAATGTGTTATTTTTTGCATCAATAAATTTTTGAATTTTTTTACAAAAATTTGATTTTATAACCTAATGCAATTAAAATAAAAAATTTAATCAAATAGTTGCAATTAATTTTTTTTAAAGCTATTTATGTTAAAGAAGTTGTCAAGAATAACATATTTAGAGTATCTTTTTGCATAATTCCATCGTCTAATTTCTTACATTTTTACTATTTTAAAAACAAAATCCAATAATTTATCATTTCAAGTTTCAACCACCTTTTCATAATTTTATTAATGGGTTAAATGACGTTTTGGTCACTCAATTGACTAGAAATTTATAATTGGGTCATCAGACTGAAATAACTTTTAGTCAAATTATTATAGTTTTTAAAATTTTCGCTGGTTGTTACATTTTGTTCAAAAAATGCCGAAAAGTTAGCTAAGTTTATTGACTTTGCTTGAATAAATCTATCGTGCCATGTACGGTCAGCTGAAGCTGCATCTTGATCATGCAACTGACTAAAAATTTGTAATATTCTCAATCTGATGACCAAATTAATTACAAATTTCTAGTTACGTTTATGACTAAAATGCTGATTCAATTTAATGTACATTCCACAGTAGATTTTTTTAAGAGAACTTACTGAACTTAGTCAGCTTTTTGTCAATTTCTTAACATGTGGTATGAATAAAATTTTTAAAGAGTACAATAATTTGACTGAAATCTTTTTCAGTTTGATGATCCAATTGCAAGTTTCTAGTCAGTTAAATGACGCCCTTTTATTAACTCTCTATCCCCTCATTATGTTTAATGTTCAGCTCTCTTTCTCTTTCTCTCTCTAGGTTGTTCATTGTTTAATTTAGGATTGCACATAGGTTGCAGAAATTGATTAAACTGACTATATTTTTGACTGATTAAATCAAATGATTGTAACTCGATATTCATAGGTTAACACGATGTCAACCCAACTTTAATGGGTTTGTATGAGTTTTACTTTTTTAAAACTGACCCTACCTGATTTTTGAATATGACATTGTAAATATAATCTACATATCCATGCGAAACTCACTGTTTTAATGTAACTTTTGAACTAAACATTTTGAAATGTAAGTATAAAACAATATGACAGACTTATTCTTTATGTATTTGTATTTGTACTAGTACAGTTTAGTGTATTATAATTCACGATATAAATTAATTACAGTGATCCAGCTAATGATTTTTTTCATGTTAAATATTTACTAGTAACCTGTTTAATCATAGAACTATATTCTTGCTAGTGGCATATTGCAGTGTTTTTACCTTTCTGTCCCTGATTCCAATGCAAATGATTTACATCCGCTAACTTCACTCGGGTAACCTGATCCATTGCCTACCTGAATAATCATCCTGGAATAAAACCCCCATCTGTACCTCTCAAACTTTCCTTCAAATTTGAATTCAAAAAATAACTACCCTGAACTAGCGCTTACAATATTACCCACGAATCTTAAATCATCGAAGCAACATCATCTGTGTTCATTATTGAAACCGTCATTGATTAGCAAGACGCAGTGATCTCATATTTGAGGTCCGTCAATGGAGAACAACGACCCGAATCTGCATATCCTGGAAATACACATGGTTAGTCCTTATAATCTTTTATTATACTCGATTGGATACTGTTACTAATGAGGATACAACTGTGTCATAACTTGATCCATCTAATTTATTGCATTAGGTTACAAGCGTCCATCTGCCATACACCAACTCTCTCCAAACTCTGTAAAACCAGGTATTAAGTAAAACATTTGAGGTTTTTCTATTTAACGATTAGTTTTGTGATCAATGATTAATTTGGCATGAATTCAGTTCTTAAGAGGCGTATGAACCCTATCGAAAGGTTTACAAGTGCACCACATAGTTTAAATTTGGAAACCCCGCTCAAATGTAAGTTATTTTATATTTTATTTTTCATACTACTTCTGTAATGTCTTACAGCTTTCATAAATTTATTTTAAAACAAAATCATCTTAAGCTATATGCACGAAACTCATGAATACTACAACAAAAAATGTTAATATCACATCTTCAAATGCAAGTAAGGAATTTCTATAACAATTCATATGTTGTATATATAACGACTCGTATATTTCTGTATTATTTGAATGTGTAATTATTGAATAATTAGTTGAATAAAATATGTAGGTTGGTTCTGACAACCGTGTATTGTTTATTAGTATTTATATGTGATTGTTGGTCCACGAGGATTATTTGTATAATTAATTATTGAGCAATGTTGTTTTGTTTTCACTTTTAAAAGTGGTTTTATTGCAGACTTATTTATATATATATATATATATTTGGAATGTATTCCGAAGCTTTTGACCCAGAAATTCTGAGAAGATCTCTTATAGCCTTCAAAATGTAATCTGACCATCTTCTCGTAACATAAGATTTTATTTCCAGAAGGTAGTGAATATGTTGAAGCTCTTTGACAGACTTCTTTAGCACATCAGAATCTGCTAGTCTGTAAGTTCTGCCATCATTGAGAAACAGGATCAATTTTTCTTTAACTTCTGATTCATCATGAGTATCCATGATAATTTGAGCAGACAACACTTTGTCAAGGTGGTTTTGTTTGATTTCTTTATATGGTTTGTCTGTCAAAATGAAAGGATCTATGAGGGTAACTTCTACTCCTATTTGTATCTTTTCTTTGTCAGAACCTAATCCAGACTTGTCTCTAGCTTGCTTGGCTTTTAACCCAAATGTTGCAAGTTGATTCAACATTAGATTGGTCTTAGGTTCCACTGGAGTAGCTTTGTTCCATAACAGCTTCTTTTTCTGATCAAGTGTTAAGCTGTATATGTCAACTTGAGCAGTGTCAGAGGTTGATGTCTTGATGAATTTGTCCGGATTTGCAGTTTCATCTGTAGCTTGTTGTTCTGAAATATATTCACTCCTAACAACTTGAGCTATGTTAGAGGTTGTCTTAAATTCTTCTGTTATCCTCTTTCTCTTCAGAGTTTCAACTATTTCATCTTCAGCAGCAGTATCATCAAAGACTTGAACCATCTTGCACACAGGATCCATCAGAATTTGAGGAATCTTCATTTTCTGCTTTTTGACTGGCTCCCCAACTTTTCCTTTTCCCTTGTCTTTGGGATCAGTAGTAGTTTGAGATCTAGTCCTTGATCTAGGAATCTCTGTGGCAGATCTTTCTTTTATCACAATCCCCTTTTCTTTTGGCCTTGGTGGCTTTTTAGCATCAGAAGCTTTTGACTTTGGTTTGCTCTTCTCAGTAGTAAATTTAGCTTCTTCTTCTCTTAATTCCTCTAAATCCACTCCTGGATTATCCTTAAGGAATAGTCTCTTGGCCAGTTCTTCATCAATAATTTGAATTTTGGGATCCTTGTAAAAAAATGTTGCTTTATTTCCCTTGAATTTCAGAGTCTGCAAAAACTTCTGTGAATCTTGGCTTCCAGCTTGAATCATTATATCAGAAGTAGTTTTCAGAACTTGATCATCAGAATTTGTGATCAACAAAGGAACATCCTGATTTGTAGGCTTCTTTCCTTCCTTATCCCTCCTTTGAGTAGAACCAGACAATCTCTGATGAGAACCTGTCTGTTGAGAAGGAATCCTGCTCAATTGCTCTCCTTGACCGTGACCTCTACTCTTATCGGAGTTTCCCTGGTCATCACCATGATCATCCTTTTTCTTCAGTATCTTGATTGGTGAGCATTTGGACTTAACTACCTTCTCCCCCTTTTTGGCATCATCTGTCACGAGTAGAGAAAGAAGGAGTTCCACTAAAGATTGGATCTCATTTAATTGAGTTTGTTGAGCATCTTGATTTTGTAAGACTTCATCCAGTTGGGCCTGCTGCTGGGATTGAACAAGCTCACTAGCCTCTAATTTTTCTTGAATTGGTCTGATAAACCTCTTCTTGTCTAGTTTGAACATCATGTCTAGCTTATCAGCTGCTTCCTGAAGTTTATCAACCTTTTCATGAGTCTTGGAGTGTAGACCTTGAAGAGTTTTAGTACTGAGATCAGTGACTTTAAGTTATGTTTTGAAGTCAGAATTTATCAGCAACTAATCGGCTTTTGTAACATGATCTGTCAGAACAGTTGTGCTGGGAATGAAGTCAGGTTTATTCCACTTCTTTGTCCATTCAACTTCTCTAAAGGTTTCCTCCCATGGAACAGGAGCATCTTCTTCAGCAAATTTAAATAGTGCCTCCTTTCCAAGAATTGGAGCATTAACTGGAGCACTTGCTGGAGCACTGTCTCCAGAATTTAATAAAGTTTCATCATCTCCTGATAACACCAGAGTGTGTGTAACTGAAGGAGCTTCTGGAGCTTTTGTTTCCAAATTCTGATCTTCAGGTTCTAAATCCAGAATTGGTGTAGTAGGAATATCAGCATTTAGTATTGGAGAAACATGTGGAGTTGCCTCTTTTGCTGGTGGTGCTTCCAAATACAAAACAGTTGGAATATTTAACCTGTGAATATCAATTTCAGGACTTAACCCTGAATCTCCAAATGAGGCAGTTTCTTTGAATGGAGAGATAGGAGGTGTGCTCACTGTGTCTTGAATAGTGTCTTCATGTTGAGGTGGAGCTATCAAAGCTTCAATGACTGTAGGTTCTGATGAGATCAGAGACTCCTGATCCCCTTCCTCAACATCTTCAGCATCCTCAAATTGAATTTGTGCAATATGCACACGTGCTCTAGTCTTTCTTGATCTTCTAGATGGTGGAGTGATATGATCTGTATCAGAATTTAAAGATCTTTTTCTTTTCAAAATCCCAAAACCCTCAGCTTCATTCTGTTTCTGAGGAGTTACCTCTTCAGCTACCAATGTCACAAGTTCTGATGCAGGAACCTGGACTTGTTCTTCCTCATCAGATTCATCTCTCAGAATCATCCTCCTTCTTCTCCTTGGTGGAGATTTACGCACATAGATAGTTCTTTTGGTTTTGGGCCTAGAGGATGTGTCAGATTTTACAACTGGCTACTTTTGAGAAGTACCAGAGGTTGGTTTGGTTTTGGATTTGAGAGGTAAGGTTCTGATAGTAGGTGCTAATGGTTGTGGTTGAGAGGATTGCGCTGGTTGATAGTAGGTTCTTATAGTAGGCTGTGGTTGAGTATTGGAAGGCTGGGTTAGTGGAGGTTGTGAAGTAGTAGGTTGTGTAGGTGCAACATCAGGGTATATTGTTGTGTATATGTGAGGATCAGAATTTACTAAGAATTGTTTGACATATTGGGGAATTTGGAGGGGTCTTAGTAGATAATAAGTCTGTTAAAGCCCTTTTATGAAGTTTAAAGGGTACAATTAACTTACTAAAGTTTTGAGGTTCATCAGAACAACATAAACTATATAAAAGCTGACGGAATCTAGAAAAATATACTATGTTGCTATCGTCTTTCATCCTATCACCTATAAAACCCAAAATAGCAGTAGCATAATCAAATTGAGTTTGATTAAGAAGTGCATACCCTATTTGCTGACTCATGATTGAAATAGCATCAAAATTTGAGCATTTGTTGGAAAAGGCTTTGGTAATACAATCGAAAAAGAAGCTCCACTCCCTCCCGATGTAGGGCCTCTTCAGTTGTCCCAGCTTGGACAAAGACTTCTCATAGCCAAGATTTTCCATCATGTTTTGAAGAACTTACTCCCCAACTTGTGAATTGCAAGTACAGTTTTCTAGAAGATGCAATGCTTGTCGAACAGTTGACAAGGTTACCAAGTGCTCATCTTCCCCTGTTGTAAAACTGATGCTTGGGGACCCACTTTCACCACCATTATCATAGACGCTAGATGTAACGCCCCCAAATCCGGGGTCAGGAATCTGGGTCGTCACGCCATCCTTCACTCATGTGTATCCTGGTATTGATTCAATAATCCAACAGACCCCAATCTCATACTCACACACACAAGTTATAGTCTTAGAAATGACGTACAAAATGTAATCTTCTTTTATTACACTCAAATGTACTTTACAGGATCTCAAACAATTATTTATAACCTCTACATGAAGTTACAATAATTACGACTGATATCTTATGTCTATCTGATACTCTAGCACACCTGAGACAAAGCTGCCAGGGATCCTCCCCATGACTGCAAGCGACTAAGTCCCACACCGACATACTGGTTATCTGTTGTGTTGTGTCATTTAAAAGAAAGCAAGAGTGAGCTATAATACCAAGCATAATAATGTACAGTATGAAAATGACTGTATGATAAACTCACGTAAAACATCATATTTGATAAATACATTTTCTTCAAAAATAGTTTTCCTTGGTGATACACACCTCTTTATGAAAATCCTTTAGTGGATTTTATTAACATGCGAATACCTTAATAGTAAACCCAGCACCTAGGCTTGGGTTACGGTATTGCATCAAAATTCCAATTGGAAGAATATGACATTCACTGGAGCCACCGCATACGATGATCAGTCGTACTACGGAAATAGTAACCTTTTCTACTAGTAGAAGGACGAAACCGTCATCTCTCGGGTATCACCCTGGCCGCATACGGGCTATGTGTCCTCATTTCGGGTATACACACACTTCGTAGGTCCATAGGTACATATTGTACCGTCTCCTACGGTACCAATAGCCTATCCAATACACGAAGTACTTGGATGCTACCCCTCCCTTGTCCTTTAGGAAATCCTATCATGTCTTGAGAACTCGAACCACATCGAAGTTCCTCCAAGCATTTTGCTTGTTGATAGGCATAACTTTACTATATATATATATGTACTTCCGAAAGTTTCGGAGGAAGTACTAAGGATGTGAGTTGACCGTTGTCAACAGATAATCAATAAGGGGGAAAAGTTTCTCCTTGAAACTATATTCGAAATATTAATAAGTCGGGATAATATTCACCGATGATCTGAAATTATTCAAATGATACTTCTAAATCAGAAAGTATGTTTTATATCAGGATCTATAATTTTTAAATCAATAATAATCCTTTAATAAATAATAATTAATAATAATAGTCTATAATTAATTAAATGATAATTGATATTAACCATACCTCGAATGAGTTTACTCTCTAAAAGATTTATTTAAATAATATTCCTCAACTAGTTTGTGTCTACATAATTAATAATCTATAACGATTAATCGGGTTTAAAATAAATCAACGTTGGAGTATACTACTCCTATAATAAAGGAATACGTATATAATATTTATTATCTGAACAATAAAATATAGTTGAGGGAATATGATCGTTGAAAAATCGTTTTAATAAAAGTTTGAGGTGTTTTAATGTTTCATAAATGGACGATGAGTCCCTTTAAAACGTACTATTATGGACTTATACCCGTCCTATAATATCTTCGGAATGATTTCCAGGTTTTATCTTAAATCCCGACCGATCGTCTTATATAATATGTCACGCTTAAAGCGAAATAACATTTCACGATATATACTTATCGTACAACATCACTACATTATGCGAAAATTCAACAACTACGTATCATGGGAAACAGGGTATTTAAGCGATGATAGTAAAATAATCCTTTCACAACACAACAGTAAAAAATGAAGTTGGGTTTGTAAACTTGCCTGGGTATCTCGAGGTGGAGGATGCTCTAGGTTCCGCTCGGAAATCTATGACCATAAACACAATTCATTTCGTTAGGTCCCGTTCTAATTTACGGCGACTCGCACTCATGCGCTATTTATTATGCACCCTTTCAACTTATACTACCCTTATTATTCCTTTAAGTCCTTATTCACATCATGGTCGCTTCATTTTTCTAAGTATCTTAGGTTCATTTTCTTTATCGTCGTCGGCTCCGCTTATGGATTCTTACAGTTTCTACTCGCGCGGTCTCGGCTCCGATATTTTTATAAAATTGAGAAATCATTCTTTTCTCTTGAAATTTTTATAGAAGTTAGGAAACTTAATATGTTACTCTCTGTAAAAATTTCATGATTTATGAATACTTTTAAGTCGATCCTTTATATTTTCAAAGTTCGTGATTTGTAAGCAGTTTTTGTTGCGTAAATCACTTTTACTAAAACGACCATAACTTTTGATCCGTAAATCGGAATCAAGCGATTCAAGCGCCTAAACGATACTTATAACATTTCATATCATAATCAAGGTTATTTTTCAAGAAATTACAGTTTACAACTCCGGGAATTTCTACAGAAACTTAAAGTTACGATTCGTTGGTTTTAACGGGGTTACGTTTACGCCCTAACTCTTAACACAACCACCAAAAATCATCATTTCATCATCAAAACACAAACTCCTCTCAAGAACATCATGTTCTTGAGGCAACAACAATCAACCTTAAATCTACTTAACTTAAACTTCAAGATCTCTACAATACCACTTCTTAAACTAAGTTTTCTACCACATAGTAAATGGATCTTAAAAATGAATCTTAAATAAATTTGGGCCAAAGAATTTTACCTTTATTGAAAGCTTGAGATGTGTTCTTGAGGAGGGTGGAGGCTTGGAAGTGCTTGGTATGATTTTTGGAACCTAAAACCACCATTGAAATCAAGAACCCAAAGAGAGGTTACTATTCATACTATTCACTAGTGAGTTTCTTGATTTTATTTCACCCATCAAACCTTGATAAAAAGAGATGAAAGAATTTTCTTACCTTAGTTTAATTTCTAGGAGGCTTGAGAATTAATGAAATGATTTTAACATGGCTAGAACTTGAGATTTTGAATTGGATTTTCCCTTCTTTTGCATTAGGGCCGAATGGAAGCATCAAGGGGGGTATTTATACTCCTCTTGGTTGCTTAGCTTGGTTGATTTGCTAGGTAACTTCTAGGAAATGGGGTGGAAGATCTTGCACTTGATTTTTATTCTCCTAAGTTGAATCCTAGGTTTATTCTTGTTGCAAATCTTAGGGACAAATCTTTGGTAGCTTCCTAGAAACTACTTATGTTAGCTTCCTTAGCACATTATTTGGATAGCTTGCTTGATAATCCTATGGTTAGCTTACTATTTGATAAAGTAACCATGGTTACTTTCTTACCATGGTTTAGTTAGTGCGTTACGTTTATTTAATCGAATACACGTTCGCTCGGTCGCTTAAACGTTTTCGTAATACTTATTCGTAAATGGTTCGCGACGTAATTCCTTTCGTATTTATTCCTTATATTTTTAATTATCATACTTGAATATAAATCCATAGGGTTTTAATCTTGTAATTATATTGTAATTCCCGTAATCCTCGATGAGTCGTAAATACGGTCATTTTTCAAAGTTCGTTTTCTTCAAAAACTAATAGCATTTACATACACTCATTTAGTACGTATAATCGTAATATCAACTCCGAAACTCATTTTCTCATGCACTACATAGTGTGGGCTCAAAAGTTTTTCCCCGTCCGTCAGGGTTACTATTCATTAAATGTTTTACAAGGTCTCAAAAATTCAAGTTATTATATTACCATTCATAAAGGTCTTTTACCGATGTCAAAAATTTGGGTTCTTACACTAGACCTCCAGAACTCCAGAATTTGCTTGCCTGAGAGAGTCTGTGGTTGGGTCAGAGCATACCCAATTTCACTTGGAGCGAGAAAATCTTGAATGAAGTGAAGTTCTGAAGGAGCCTCATCCTTGTTGAGAATAGCCATATAGTTGTTGGGGACAAACTTGGCTCCATCATAGATAAGATCCTTATGTGCCATTTCTGTGAGAAATTAAGTGAAATAATGTGTGTGTAGAAAGTGTTTGATAAAATGCCTGTAAGAAAGTAGCGTCAGAAAATAGTACGAGTGTAAGAGAATAAGAGAGATGAGAAAAGAGTGAGAAAGTAGGTCAAAGATTGTAAAATCTTTTATCTCTCATATATATACGCTCCACTTATTACAACGGTTAATTTCTGAAGCTGAACCGAACTTTTGACACCTGGCAGCATGTAATCGATCAAAACATTATTAGTGGGCACGGTAAACGTGCAGAAATAATTGTGCACATGCAGTTGTCAAAACAAACACATTTCCCATCAACCAAAAGATTAGAAATGTTTTTAACTCACTTAAATATTTTCTGAAAATATGACCGTTACAGTAAATATCAAAAATAAGTCAAGTAAATAAATAATGCCATGCAAGTATCAGGATTTGCATCAGAACTTGACTATTATCAGAATTTAACAGTCATCAGAACATGGCTTCTGTACTCAAAAAGTGAATGAATGTTTCTGTGATTCTTCACATAAACACTGACTGGTTTCTTCAGAGTTTAATCATCAGAACATAATCAGAACTTGTCCTCAGAATTTATGCAAATAATGCTTAACTATTTATCAGAAACAACTTAATCACCACAGTAATTTTCATCATTCATATGGAGTGATAGTGTGTGTATGTGCAAATGATAAAATAAAGATTAAAGTCTGATAAACTTTAGTATATCTTAAAAATAAGGCATAACTAAGAAAAATGTTTAAAATCAGTCTTTAATTGTGATGTCTACTGTAGAATAAAGTTATGCAAGAATCCACCTCAACTGTTTGTGGTTATTTTATGCATCTTTTGAAATTCTTTTGACAATGGCTTCTCAGTGTAAATGAGTTACAACTGCCATCAGAATTTATGCTGTTATCAGAATATTTCTCCAGTAATCAGAGAATGTGAAAAGTCACCAAGAAAAATTAATTTGCTTTTCTAATGCATATTACTTAATACCAGCAATGCACTTGGATCTTCCATTTCACAGATTTACTCTAGATCTCAAAGGAGTACCTGATTTCAATTTTTGTTTAATTTTATTTTCTTCAGATAAGTGAGGCTTATCAAGTATGTGGTTCATCCTTAAGATTTACTAACATCAGAATTTGACAGGGAAGAAGCAATAATCTAGTTTTTGACTTAGTAATAAGATACGGGAAGTAAATTTGACTAAGATCAAAATCAGAATTTGCTTGTGTTATTGATTTCCACATAAATAACTAATTCAAACATGAGATACATAGTTTGTTCAAGACTACTAAGTCAGCATCTAACAAGATAATCCTCATTGGATTGAATAGTCACAGAACATTCAAAACACTTTCAGAGTTTATAGAATCACATCAGATAATAAGCAGTGTTTAATATGTTATAATTTAGGCACAGATTACATTGAGATAAGAAAATCTGTAAACACTGATCATAAAGTCTGATGAATGAGAACAAAAACTAACCAGATTTTGAGAAAGAACCTGAAACCATTCCAAGTTCATTTACCAGTCTTGTAAAAGTAGCTTCACATAGTGGTTTTATGAAGATATCTGCTAGTTGTTAATCTGTTGGAACAAAATGCAATTCCACTGTACCTTCCATCACATGTTCCCTTATGAAATGGTACCTAATGCTGATGTGCTTTGTCATTGAGTGTTGAATTAGATTTCCTGTCATAGCAATAGCACTTTGATTATCACAATAAATAGGTATTTTAGAAAATTCTAACTCATAGTCCAGTAACTGATTCTTTATCCACTGAATCTGTGCACAACAGATTCCAGCAACAATATATTCTACTTCTGCAGTTGATGTGTAAATTGATTTCTGTTTCTTGCTAAACCAAGAAACCAATCTACCTCCAAGAAATTGGCAGCTTCCACTAGTGCTTTTCCTGTCCATTTTGCATCCTGCGAAATCCGCATCTGAGTAACCTATTAGCTTAAAATCTGATTCCCTAGGATATCATAATCCTAGATCAGCTATACCCTTGAGGTACTTGAAAATTCTTTTCACAGCTATTAGATGAGGTTCTCTTGGATCAGCCTGAAATCTTACACAAAGACAGGTAGCATACATGATATCAGGTCTACTTACATTAAAATATAGAAGTGAGCCAATCATACCTCTGTAGTTAGTAATATCTACTGATGCTCCAGTGTCTTTATCTAACTTTGTAGCTGTGGCCATGGGAGTGGATGCAGTTGAACTGTCTTGTATTCCAAATTTCTTGAGTAAATTTCTGGTGTACTTGGATTGATTTATGAAAGTACCATCTTCAGTTTGCTTGACTTGAAGTCCCAGAAAATAGCTAAGTTCTCTTATCATACTCATTTGATATCTTGACTGCATTAGCTTTGAAAACTTTTCACAGAGTTTAGCATTTGTATAACCAAAAATGATATCATCAACATAAATTTGGACTAAAAGTAAGTCCTTGCCATGGTTGATATAGAACAGAGTTTTATCAATTGTGCCTCTGGTAAATCCACTTTCCAGAAGAAATTATGCCAGAGTTTCATACCATGCTCTTGGAGCTTGCTTTAGGCCATAGAGTGCTTTATCAAGTCTGTATACATGATTAGGAAATTTTGGATCTACAAATCCTGGAGGTTGTTCAACATATACCTCTTCTTCCAATTCTCCATAGAGAAATGCACTCTTTACATCCATTTGAAAGACTTTAAACTTCTTGTGAGCAACATAAGACAAAAATATTCTTATGGCTTCCAATCTAGCAACTGGAGCATATGTTTCATCATAATCAATACCCTCCTGTTGAGAGTAACCTTTAGCAACCAGCCTTGCTTTGTTTCTTGTAATTATGCCATCACTATCAGTTTTGTTTTTGAATAACCATTTTGTACCAACAATGGATCTGTTCTGTGGTCTTGGCACTAGGGTCCAGACTTTATTTCTTTCAAATTCATTTTACTCTTCCTGCTTTGCTTGCACCCAATCAGCATCTTGAAGAGCTTCTTCCACTTTATTTGGTTCAGTCTGAGATATAAAAGAATGATAGAGACACTCATTTGTTGTTGTTATTCTAGTTCTGACACCTACTTCAGGATCTCCAATTATTAAGTCAGGTGTATGTGATTTAGTCCACTTTCTTGCAGATGGAAGTTGATCTCTAGAACTGGATCCTCCCCATGATCCATGCTTTCTCCATCAACATTTTCTGATGCTCCCTCTGAAGTTATGCTCTCTGAGATTCCAGAATTTGAGTTGGATCCTTCAGGAATTGAAGAATTAGAGTTTCCAGAATTATCAGAATTTGGCTCATCAGAACTTGATGAATCAGAACTTGAAGAGCCAGTGACTGGTTCTGATGTTTCTTGAGAGTCTTGAGATGTGGTATGATCATCAGCTTGCTCCCCCTGAATAGGTGCATTTTCCTTTGGAGCAGTTACCACAGTTTCAATGACATCAGAATTTAACCCGTCAGAACTTACATGATCAGGATTTAGGCCATCAGAATTTACAGAATCAGAATTTACATCTTCATTTTCAAATCTCAGCTGATCATGATCATTGAAATCTTCAAGTCCAGTAATCTTTTTATCATCAAAAGATACATTGATAGATTCCAGGATAACCCTTGTTCTTAAATTATAGACTCTGAAGGCTTTTGTGGAAAGTGGATATCCAACAAAAATTCCTTTATCGGCTTTTAGATCAAATTTTGACAGCTGTTCAGGATGAGTCTTAAGAAAAAAACACTTGCATCCAAATACATGAAAGTATTTCAGATTTGGCTTCTTTTTCTTCACCATCTCATATGGTGTTTTTCCATGCTTGTTTATGAGTGTAGCATTCTGTGTAAAACAAGCAGTCTGCACAGCTTCAACCCAAAAATAGGATGGTAGCTTTGCTTCTTCAAGCATAGTTCGTGCAACTTCAATAAGAGTCCTGTTCTTTCTTTCTACAACTCCATTTTGATGTGGAGTTCCAGGTGCAGAAAATTCCTGCTTTATTCCTTGCTCTTTGCAGAACTCTTCCATGATTGAATTCTTGAACTCAGTGCCATTATCACTTCTTATTATTTTAACAGAATCTTTGACTAACTTATCCAGCTGTCTGACATGATCAGTTAGAGTAGATGCAGTTTCATTCTTCTTGTGCAAAAAATACACCCAAGTGTATCTTGTGAACTCATCCACTATAACCATAGCATATTTATTCTTTGCAATAGACATGACATTGACTGGACCAAATAGATCAATATGCAGTAAGTGATAAGGCTCAAGAATTGAGGATTCAGTTTTGCTCTTGAATGAAGATTTTTTTTGTTTTGCCTTTTGACATGAGTCACAAAGACCATTATGAGAAAATATTGATTTTGGCAGTCCTCTTACAAGATCTTTCTTTACTAGCTCATTTATGTTGTTGAAATTTAAATGAGAGAGTCTCTTATGCCAATTCCAGCTTTCTTCAATTGATGCTCTGCTTAACAGACAGATTATAGAACCATCAGAATTTGTTGAAAGTCTGGCTTCATATATGTTACCATGTCTGTACCCTTTTAGAACCACTCTGCCTACAGATTTACTTACAACTTCACAGTGTTCTTCAAAAAAATCCACATGATAATCTCTTTCACAGATTTGACTCACACTTGGCAGATTGTGTTTAAGTCCTAAGACAAGAGCTACTGTTTTAATTATGACATTCCCAAGATTGATATTGCCATGTCCAAGAGTATTTCCCATGTTGCCATCTCCATAAGAAACTCTTGGGCCAACTTTCTCCATAAAGTCTGATAACAGAGCTTTATTTCCAGTCATATGTCCTGAACATCCACTGTCCAGAACTAGGATGTTTTTCCTGTTGCCCTGCAATCACAAAGACCACTATTGATTAGTTTTAAGGACCCAGACTTGCTTGGATCCTTTGGCCTTGTTAAGTTTGTTAGCATTTGCAACGGATTTAGTTTCAGAGTTTATGCTAACATGCTTTTTATCAGATTTTATATCAGACTTTGCATCATAATTTACACTAGAAGGAATTACACTAACTTTCTTTAAAGAAGGTTTTATTTCATTATAATCATAGTACAAACTATGATATTCCTTACAAGTATAAATAGAATGCCATAAACTACCACAATGAAAACAAGGATTTTGTGGTTTAAAGCTAACCGACTGACTCTTAACTCCTGATCTAGGAGGTAAAGAGTTTATATCTTTATTTTTCCTGCAAAAAGAAGCAAGATGGTTAGAGTTTCCACAATGATAGCATTTCTTTCTAGGAACATTATGAACAAGCATATAATTATTACTTTTATTCACAGCTTCCTTTCCATTCCTATTTTTCCTAGCTTCCTTTACCTTGTTTATATTTTTAATCTCTTACATCTTATACTTAAGCTGCTTCTTTGTCATTAAGCCAATGTTTACCAAAGCTGGTTTATCCTGTTTTAATTTGTCAGAAGTTGACTTTTCTTTGACTTCTGTTTTAGAGTCTTTCATCTCTTCAGAATCAGACACAACAGTTTTTGCAACAAATTTAACAGGATTTACCTTTGGCTTTACCATCTGTTTGATAGCAGTTGGCTTAATTGGCAATGTCCCTTTCTCACTTTTACCATCCTTATAACCTAACCCCTCTTTCCAGTTTCCACTACTTAGAATATTCTGAGTTGTTTTTCCTGAGTTAGTCCAAGTTCTGATAAATTCTCTTTCTTTTTCTTATTCAGTTTTTAGATAATCATTCTGTTTAAGCAATTCATTCTTAACATACACAACAGTATCTCTCTCTGTCTGAATAGTGTTCATCTTGACTAACTCTTCTTCAAGATAGCTATTTCTGTTTTTGTACTTTAGATTTTCAGATTTTAATCTTTCATTCTCTAAAGTCTGATCTCTATAGCTAATATACATGTTTTTCAGAAATAATCTCAACTCAGTAATATCTTCTGTATCAAAAGCAAGAGTTGATAGAGGTACCTCTAGTTTAGCAGCATCAGAACTGCTATCAGCATTTGCCATTAAGGCATAGTTCACCTCTTCTTCAGACTCTGAAGTGTCTGCCCAATTTTTCTTCTTTGTGATAAGTGCCTGGCCTTTATTAACCTTTTCCTTTCTTGCAATCAGGAGAGATGTGGACTCTTTCACCACAATTGTATCATTTGACATTCGAGTTGTCTCCTCTGTTAGACTTTCCTCCTTTGCCTTCAGACTTTATGAACCCTTTCTTCTCAGAACTTCCACCTTTCCTGGAAAACTTCTTACCCTTTCTAAATTTCTTGTAGGTTATCTTTGTGATACCTTTCACCATAAGAGCATACAGTTGCATCATCTCTGCATCAACATCCACTTCAAATAAATTTTCAGGTTCTGAATCATCATCATCGGAATCTGATGACTCTAAATCAGACTGTATGATGAGAGCCTTTCCTTTTGCCTTCCTAGAGACAATTGGCTTTTCTTCAGCCTTTAAAGCAACTGTCTTAGACTTCCCTCTATGCCTCTTCTTTCTTTGCTCCATCTCAAGTTCATGAGTCTTGAGCATCCCATAGATTTCATCAAGAGACATATCAGCAAGTTCATAGTTGTCTCTTATTGTAGTAGCTTTCAAATCCCATTTTTCAGGAAGAGCTAGTAGGAATTTCATATTTGAATCTTCTCCATCATATTCCTTATCCACTAGTGACAAATCATTCAACAGCTTTGTGAATCTGTCATATGTCTCAGTTAGTGACTCATCAGATTTTGAGTCAAAGTGCTCATACTCCTGTGTGAGTATTGTCTTCCTGTTCTTTTTGATGGTATTGGTTACTTGATATCTCACTTCCAATGCATCCCAGATTTCTTTTGCAGTTTTGCATGCAATCACTTGCATGCAATCACCCTGTTTGACATGACATTGTCAAGTACACTATGAAGCAAGTGTCTTACTTTTGCATCCTTGCCTAGTGAAGAGATGTCTTCAGTGGTGTATTCTCTCTTTTCTTTGGGAATCATCCTCTATGGCTCATTCCTAACTGCAACAGTGAGCTTTGTGGGCTTGTGTGGACCATCATAAATTTTGTCTAAATATTCTGGATCTGTAGCTTCCGTAAATATGGCCATCTTCACACTCCATACAGGGTACTCAGACACCCTGAGCAAAGGAATCCTGATGGTTTCATATCTACTGGTGTTTTGAATGGGTTGAACCTTTGCAGGTTCTCGAGGGTCTGGTATTTTTGCTTGATCAGACATGATTGATTGTTTGTTTGGATCTTAACTGTTTGTAAGCTTAACAGATTGGCTCTGATACCACTTGTTAGGCCTCAATGATACTATAGAAGGGGTTTGAATATAGTATCTACAATCAATTCGATTATAAACACAAGTATGTAACCGAAAACAAGTTTATTCAATATATCAAACTCTATTACAGTAGGTCTGATCTACTCTCTCAGTGATGTATGATATCACTAAGAGTTGCTAGGGTTACAATGAATAATATTCTCGTGAATGATAACACTTATAGTGTAAACCCTAATCTGTGTTTATATAATACACAGTTACAAGATAACTACCAATTGATATGATAATGATTCTGTTTCCTAGAATATATCAATCACAGATTATCTACTGCAGTCCTATAGCTGTCCAATTCTTCATGCATATCTTTACTTGTTTAATCCAGATCCTCTCCTGTAAATCAGCCGCTTTTCATCCCTGAAGTGTATTCGCACTTAAGTTCTGATATAAGTTCTGACGCCTTAAGTTCTGATAACTTCCTGTCTTCAGTAAGTTCTGATTTCCAGTTAAGTTCTGATATTCCTATAATAAGTTCTGAAACTAAACAAATCAGATTAGACATGAAATCACAATTATATCTAATATAATTTATTCGGATACCCGAATATTTTCGGGCACCAATAAATTTTGCCGCCGTCCGCGATGAATTTCGATGAGCGAACGGTGGACAGTGATGATACGTTCTGAGTCCTAAATGAATAAAATATGTAACATCTCAAATCCGGGGTCAAGACTGGGTGTCACTAAATAATCTTTACATAATATAAAATAATATACAGATGACCCCTCAATTCTGGATCGTTTACAGATTATGGTATGAAACAAGAATCTAACCTTCTAAAATTTATATCGACTATATACAATTTTATTACCTCTTTACTAACTTCCTTGTCTTATTTACTCTGACATCTCCAACTTCTCGCAGCTGGGATTTCTCCAACTTTGCTGTCTATTAAGAGCTATTCACTTTAATCTTCATTCAAAACTGAAAGAAATAAGAATTCACAAAGCAAGAGTGAGCCAAAAATGCCCAACAAGTATCATTATAGGTTTCCATGAATTATATCAAAGAAACTTCTGAAAACAATCTTTAAATGACTAAAAACACATCTTTATTTATTTGAAATAGTTGTGCGAATAAAACATCGTCCCTCATTGGCCTTTAATCATAAATCACATTTCCCTAAGAAGAACATCACACAGTTCTCAGATTCATTTCTTGAATCAAATCTTTATCCGGTTTTGAAATTATAAACTTTCCAAGAAGGAATGTCATTAATGGCGATCAACAATAAATTAGAATGGACATTAGAACCAACATATTCACTATACCCTACTGATCAGTTAGGATACAGTGCGGATCTATTCCCACCTGTATAGACCCACCATCATATCAAGGTACCCAGGCCCATTTCTAGCCTTCATATATAAAGGGTCTAGCCATCTCTGGCCCTTAGGGTCCAACTCATTCCTGGCCCTCATCGTAACCATCCAGTCCGTAGAGTATTTTGATATCAAATCATTTTGATTTCGAAACATCCTGATTCAGGGTTTACAAATAAGTCAGAATAATGGGTATTTGCTCAAGAGATCACCAACAATAATCAGGAACAAGATAAAAAAGGTTCTTGCATAATTAAGAGTAATTGTAGAGAAATATAAAAACATTTAACTATTCTGAATTTAGAATAGGGAAGAAATATTTGCAATATATCACAAGAAAGTTCAGGGAATACTTGCCTCAATTGATTCGCTTTCTAGCTTTCAATCACCTTTCTATGCTCACATCTACTTTGTATTGACTCGTCCCATCATCATACACAATCATAATTTACTTTTACTATCACTGTCTGGATTTTCATGCCTTAAAATAGGTGTATCTATTATAAAAGGTACTATTTCAATTAACAAGACAAACTCAATCGACTTTACTATACATCTCGACGTCTACCCGATCGTTTATACTCCATCATGGCATTGAAAACTATAAACATGTATGTTAGATATATTTGTGATGTCATGTCTAATAATGATTTGTGTTTAGTTTTCAGATCTTGACTAACAGGACAAATCAGGACTTAACTGGAAATCAGTACTTATACTGAAGTCATAACTTAAGATATCAGAACTTAAGTTATCAGAACTTAAGATATCAGAAGATGTTCATCAGAAGATAATATCAGGACTTAAGAAGACTTTCAGATAAGGAAGGCGGCTGATTGAAGGGAAAGAAGATCAAGACTAAAACAAGAAGAGATATGCATGAAGAAGAATTCTATGAAGAATAGAAGACTTGGAGGAAAAGATAACTAATTGATATATGTTAGGATACAGAATTATATTCGATATCAATTAGAGATTATCTTGTAACTGTGTGGTATATAAACACAGCATAGGGTTTATACTAGAAGTGTTATCATTATCGAGAATATTATTCATTGTAATCCTATCAGCTCTCGTGATATTTATTCATCACTGAGAGAGAACGGTTCCATTGCAATACTGTTTTATTATTAAGATTATTCTTTGTTACATACTTGTGTTCTTGATTCGATTTGATTGTATTATACACTGTATTCAACCCTCTTCTTCAATCTGTGTGACCTAACAAGGTAGCATGCGGGACACATAGCATGTAATCATGTTATTCATATAACACGTGATCACATAATTCATGTAACACATAAGTACAATCGTTAAAAAGGTAGAACTCGGAACTTCTAGAATTGAAATCGGGTCAAAAATAGTATTTATCAATCAATAACTGACTCAGAATGACTCGTAAAACAAACAATCTTTTGATATAAAATAATTTAGGTCTCGAAAGTATTTTTAATGGAAGCAGAATATTTTTCTGAGTCTAGACGCATTCGTTTCGTATTAAATGGATGAACGGTCTATTTTCTATAAATAAAATACGAATAATTCAATTAATAATAGTATTAATCGAATATTCCATACTCTATAAATATTTTTAAAAGCTCGAAATAATTTTTAGGAATTATTTGGCTTATTTATAAATAATTATATCTTATTTAACTATTTATAAATAAAATTAATTGATTAAATGAATTAATCAATCAATTAAATCCATAAATAATTAACTAAAATAAATTATAAATAATTAAATCAAATTTGAATTTTTTAAAATAATAAAATAAAATGATTTTTGGAAATTAAAATAATTCAATTAACCATTTAAAATAATTAACTAAATTAATTTTTGAATTTAAAAACAATTTTTGAAAATAAAATAAGATTTTTGATTTATTTGAAAATAAAAATTCTGTACAAATAGAATTGAGTTGGGGAATTAGGTTTTTAAAGAATGAAAGCGGGTTGTAATCGGGTCGGGAAATGGGTCATGGGTCGCCAAGAAAACGAAGAACACTCAAAAGAATCAAACCTTTATTTCTCTATGATATTGAACTCAGAATTCGACATATAATATATCAAACCGATCAGAAAAATGTTATTTATAACATGGTATCATCAAAACACAGGAATCATGAAGTTTTGGATTTTCCGGAAAATTAAAGAATTGATTCGATTTATGAAAAATAATCCAAATTTTGAAGTTGGTTCTGCATTAAATATGATGAGTGTTTTGGAAAGGTGGTGACGAGAGTTTCGATTCGGTTACAAGAGCATTTCAAACGTTCGGTAACGCCTCCAAATTTCACTTTGATTCTCAAGAACACGAAGAACACGAAGAACATTCAAGAACTTAATCCGAAAATCAAACAACCTTTTGAGCATGTTATGGAACTCGAAATTCAACATATGATATATGAAATTGAATGGCAGGAGATGCTATACAACATACAATCATCAAATCAGACAAACCAAATCGTTTATGAAAATTCGTATTTTTACTATAATTCGAATTTTTTTAAAAATCATAGTAAAATACCGAAGAAATCTGGGACGTTATGGATGATTAGACTGTATTCTACGTGTCGAGAGCTTCGATTTGACTACTTGTACGTCGAAATCTGACTTCGGTAACACCTCCAAATCTTGGTTTGATTATGAAGAACGCGATGAACACTCATCGGTTTCTCTCGATAATTATGAAAATTTACTGTATAAAATACAGTAAATGCTATTTATATTTACGGATATTAGGACCCCGTTGGATTATATCGGATCCGAAAATAGGTTACTTAGCCGCTAAGTAACTACAAAAATGATACAATTTGATACCTGATTTGGATAATTATCGAAACTGGGCTTCTTATAAAACACCTTACGTGAAAATAATGTAAAAATATCCCGTCTTTTGAGAATACGGGTTTTATTGATCTACAATGACTATCGTATCGAAAATTTTGTGTCGGGACTCGTACGGGTCAAACAGTGTTCCGGATTGAAAAAGTCATAACACGGAAAATGTTCAGAATAATTAGATTAGGTTAGGAAAGCATTTTTCGAAGAGTTTCGGGTTGTAAAAATGCAAAAACGGTTGAAGTTGGACGATTCCCGGTTTTATAAAATAGTTTTATAATTACTCAGATGTAACACCCCCAGATCCGGGGTCAGGGATCCGGGTCGTCACGGTCTTTCTTTCCACAATATCACTTCACTTAATTAATAACAGTTAACCTTATGCTGTGACCCCATACTAACACACACCACAACCCGTTATAGTCTCAGAGATGAAATTGAAATAGGTACAAGTGTTTGAATCCACAATTTAAAAGTTATTACAACCCAAAAATGATTACTTGATAAGTTTACAATTAATTGCCATTATCTGCCACAAGTTATAATTATACATAATTGATTCCCAAAAGTAGAAGTTCTGATCTACAGATAGATCTACCTCTGCAGCTATAGAAGCTATGATCTCAACGGGAAGGCACGGGGCGCTTCCCACGCTCTTGCGCTGGGTCTGCTTGAGTCTGGACATCCTTCCTAACTGTTGTTGTGTGATGAAGAAATAAAGCAAGAGTGAGCATTACAGCTCGCAAGATAATATATAGTGTAAACAATAACGCAAGCATCTAAATGGATAACTTGCTGGAAACCTTTATCAGGTGAAAGATAATTACTTACTGGATATAAGCAAAAACAAGGGATGAAGTTACCAATTACTTCACTATACTTGTATCATTTATAAGGCTTTTTAGGTCACACACACTGTAGAGGGGGTGAATACAGTGTATAATACAATCAAATCGAACTTTAATATATTAAGTAACAGAAAACAAACTTTATTGAAACAATAAACTCTGTTACAGTATGGAACTGTTACCTCTCAGTGATGAACAAATATCACGAGAGCTGCTAGGGTTACAATGAATAATCTTCTCGAATATATTAACACTTTTAGTGTAAACCCTATGTCTGTGTTTATATATACTACACAGTTACAAGATAATTGCTAATTGATATGGAATATAATTCTGCTTCCTAAAATATATCAATCAGATATCTTTTCTTCCAAGTATTCCATTCTTCACGGAATTCCTTCTTCATGCATATCTCTTCTTATGTTTATCTCGATCTTCTTTCCTTTAATCAGCTACTGTCCTTCTCTGATCATCCTTCAGCACTTAAGTTCTGATATCTAACTTCTGATGATTATCTCCTGATAATATAAGTACTGATATCCTTAAGTCCTGACTTCTAGTATAAGTACTGATCAACAGTTAAGTACTGATTTGTCCTGTTAAGTAAGATCTGAAATCTAAACATAAATTATATTAGCCATGACATTATCAAATATATCTAACAATCTCCCCCAACTTGTAAATTAGCATAATATACAAGTTTAACAGATATTTGATGATGTCAAAAACATTAAGTACAAATGCATGAGAATTAGACTAGATAACTACAACTTACAGTCCTTAAAGCTTTACCAATATTCAACTTCTGATAACAACTTTAGTCTGTACAAATATCAGAATTTAAGCAGTTGTAGATCTTCGGCTTGGCTTCATCATCTGATCTCTCTGATGTCAGGAGTTGTTCTGAGATAGTTCTTCAACAAACATTTCTCAGCATATCTGAGTTCATCAATCATTCTCCTTTTGGCATCTTTAAGCTCTGCAGTATCTTCACCAGTTTGAAAGATTGCAGCTCTGAGATCATTGATCTTTGCTTTTCTCAACTCCTGATCTAGTCTTATGACATAGGCTTTGTCAGACTCCAGATTGAATTCAAGTCCCTTAATACCAAGATATGTTCTGATCTGTGCAGTATTAGGCTTCATATCAACAATATCACCATTGTGATCTCTGTACTTTGGAACATATGTGCTATCAGACTTAACAGAATAAAGCCTTTTCTGTCTCTGAATCTGTTCTTTTAAGTAGTTTGCAGCAGTCCCTGTTATTCTGTCATCCACTTGAAGTAAGAAAAGTACATGCTCCAATTCTTCAAAATACTTCAATGGAATGGCATTTTGTCTTATATGATAAACCCTACCATCTGTCATGAAATACAACATGATGTATTCTTTTAAGTAGGTATGGTAAACCATCTGTACAGATTCCAGTTGATTCAATCTCTCAGGAGTTGCTCCAATACCTGGTTCACTCAAGGAAGTTGGATCATTGGTAGTGTTATGTAGTCTTCTTTCATCAGCACTTCCCAATCCAGTTTTATCTCTTGCTTCCTTTCCAGTAACAACTCTAGCTTCAAAACCACTTGCAGTAGTCTTCAAAGATTGAGTCTGTTTTGCTTTAGTGAATCCTGGTGAGAGTGTCTTTGATCTATCTTCTGATATCAAGTTAACTTGAGCTATGTCAGAGGTTACTTGCTTCTTCTAAATATCAGAACTTACAATTTCTTGACTCTGAACAACTTGAGCCATGTCAGAGGTTGTTTTAAGAACTTTTCTTGAAGTCAGAGCAAGATCATCCTTTTCATCAGTAATTTCTTCATCCTCAGAAGGTACATAAACCTTGATAGGTTCACCAACCTTTTCTTTACCCTTGGATCTTGGATCTATCTGTGGTTGTGATCTAGCCAATGTTGCTTCAGTATGTGTCCTTTCTTTGATCACAATGCCTTTGAGTTTTGGAAGTGGCTTTTTACCAGAAGCTTCAGATTTAGATGTGACTTTCTCTGATTTAAGTCTGGCTTCTTCTTCCTTTAAACTTTCCAAGTCCATTCCTGGATTTTCCTGAAGAAATAACTGTCTTGACATTTCCTCATCAAGATATAGAAGTTCATCAGAACTTATCCTTTTACCAGCAGCAGAACTTATTCTTTTCCCAGTATCAGAACTTGTCCTGTGACTAGCTTGTCTTGATGTGAATCCTCTACCTTGACTATGACCTCTACCCATTCCAGAGCTTCCTTGATCATCTTTTTCATTATCCTTTCCTGTCAGTGTCTTGTCAGTCTTGCATTTGGACTTAATCACTTTCTCCCCCTTTTTGGCATCAGCAGGTAGTAGAAGAGAGATAAGCAATTCCACTGAGGATTGGATTTCAGTTAGTTGTGATTGCTGAGAAGCTTGATTTTTCAGAATTTCATCAATCTGAGCTTGTTGATGATCTTGAGTCTTCTCAATATAAGCAATCCTGTCAATGGTAGGTTGGAAGAACTATTCTTATCAATTTTCCAAACTTGTTCCTGTTTGATAAAGTTCTCCTGAATCTTGTGTAGCTCTGCATGAGTAGTTGAATGAAGACCTTGTAAATGTTTAGTACTTAATGCAGTGACTCTAAGCTGAGTTTTGAAATCATCAGAATTTAACATTTCATCAGCTTTAGTCAAGTGCTCAGCAAGATGCTTGTCAGTTGGAACACATGAAACTGAGTTCCATTCCTTAGTCCACTCCTGACCTGCACGAGTTTCACTCCAAGGTACTGGTGCTTCTCCGGTAACAAACTTCTTAACCAGTTCAGACTTAGGAAGAGTCTATTGAGGAGTAAGTCCTGAAGGACCTGCTTCATCAGCGTCTACAGTTGGAGCAGCATCACTAGTATCTCCAGCATTTACAACATCAGATTTTAAAGAATCAGTATCTTCTGATAAGACAACAGTGTGAGTAGCAATGGAGGCTTCAGCATCCTCTAATTGCTGATCTTGTTCTAAGTTCTGATCAACAGCCATATCCTGATGCTCACCTAAATTCTGATCATCAGCATCTTGATGCAGAGAAGGTGTTGTTGATAACTCTGGAGTTTGAACAGCATCAGTAACAGGTGTTGTGGAAGGAATATTTGTTATTGGAGCTTCTAAGAGAATTACTGCAGGCACAACCAAGTTTTGAACATCAATATCAGCACTTGTGCTTGGATCAACAGAAGACACAGAAGGTGTGTTAGCCTTTTCAGAAACAGCTTCCCGAGATGGAGTTGATGGAGAAGAAGTGACTGGAGCAAATTCCTTGTCTTGTGAGATCAGAGATTCCTGATCCCCTTCCTTAGCTGCTTCCTCTTCATTATCTGAAACTGGCCTTTTTGCCCTCTGTTTCTTGTATCTCTTTGTTGATTTGGATTCCTTGGGAGTTTCAGGAACTGTCATTCTTCTAAGCCGTTTGAGAAGCCTAGATCCCCCAATTCCAGAATCCTTCTGAGAAGTCACTTTCTCAGCTTCACCTACAACAGGTTCTGAAGAAGGAACCTGTTCCTCAGTATCAGATTCATCTCTCAGTACAGTCCTCCTCCTCTTTTGAGGTGTTTGAGGAATAGTTTTTGTCCTCTTTGGCTTGGAGGATGAGGGTTGAACAGTCTGTGAAGTAGAGAGATAGGATTTGAGATAAGTCCTGAGGGTAGGTTGAGTAGTATGAGTGGTAGGTGCTGAGGATGATGGTTTTTGGGTGTTTGTGGTTGGTTGGACATCAGAGTAAACAGATCTATAAGTATCAGGATCAGCATTTACTAGGATCTGTTTTACAGACTGAGGAATCTGTAATGGTCTAACCACTTTTTTCTTAGTATCAGCATTTACCAGATCATTAAAATATCGTTTTGCAACTCTAAAAAGTGGGGTTGAGGAACTGACTAATTGAGGTTCATCAGTACAAAAAGTATATATAAGTTGACAGAATCTAGCAAAATAGACAATATTTCTATCCTCTGTCATCCTATCCCCAATAAAACCAATTATTCCAGTTGCAAAATCAAAATAAGTTTGATGGATAATAGCATACCCTATGTGCTGACTCAGAATTGGGATAGCATCAAAATTCGAATATTTGTTCCCAAAAGCTTTGGTGATGCAGTCAAAGAAAAAACTCCATTCTCTTCTGATATTAGCCCTTTTTAACTGCCCAAGCTTTGCCAAACTCTTTTCATATCCCAAATCAGCCATTAACTCCTGAAGTGCTGATTCATCTGGAGTTGAAAAAGTACAATTTTCTGGGAGATGTAGAGCTTTGCGTATTGTACCAGGAGTGACTGCATAAGATGAATCACCCACTTCAAAAACAATACTGGGAGTGCCATGTTTACCACCATCATCAAAGTGCCCAGTCCGCCAAAACGTCAGAACTTGTTGACTCAAAAAGACTTCAGGCTGAGTTAATGCATACTCAATCTCACTGTGTGCAAGAAGATCTTGCACAAAATGCAATTCAGATGGAGCTTCAGCATGATCAAGAATTGCAGCATAGTTGTTTGGAACAAACTTAGCTCCATCAATGATTAAATCCTTAGGTGCCATGTAAAAAATTGAGATTCAAAAGTGCCTGTTAGGTGTTTGATAAGAAGTCTGTATGAAAAACCAACGTGAGAAGAAAGAGAGTAAAAGTAAGTAAAGAGAAAAAATATGAAGAAAATAAAGGATTAAAGAAATCCTCTCTCTGTTGTACTTATACTCTGAACAAAAATGTTACCGTTGGACACCTGTCAGACATGCAGTAATAACGGATAGTTACTGGGCTCGAGAAAACAGGAATCATTACTTACTCAGTTGCCTGTTTTCAAGAAAAAACCGTTCCACTTACCTAGATATTCCATTAATCAAGGTGAAACAGTTTTAATTCAAAATTGAAACCGTTCCCACTGAGTTAATTATTTTTCACTGCATCATTAATATTCGGAAAGTAAATCACGTAAAAATGACCAAGATAAATGAGATGAGTAAGTGCTGATAAAAAAATCAGAACTTAAATTAAAACAGAATTTATATGGTCATCAGAATATCAATCAGGATTTAGCAATGCATTACCAAATATCTTAGAGACAAAATCTTGAAGCAAACACAAATGTCATTAATATATCAAGAGAATACATTTATGAAATGGAAATTACATCAGTACTTATACAAGATTTCCCTAAGCTACGAAACCTAACATCAACAGCCTTAGTCCTAGCTAAGAAGCCTGACAAAGCTGATGATGAAGAAAAACAGGAAGAAGACAAGATTAAATCATTTCTTCTTCTTCCTACTCTCGACAAACAGAATGGCGAGTCTGATGATTCGCTCTTGCTGGCGGAGAGCTGCCAGTCTTTCCTCCTCCATTCGCTCCAGATGGCGATGGTAATCCATATAGAAGAACAGGAGGTGGGTCAGTACCTCCTGTGGGACAGAGTCCCATATCTCCTCAGGAATGACCGTGACGTGCCATTCCTGCTGCCATTCGGCACATCGTAGCTCCATATTGAAGTTTTGGTAGTTCAAAAACATGTTGAATCTGACCATTGTGTTTTTGAAAGAAAAAGTATGAAGGTAAGTGTGTGAGAAAGAATTTGATGGGAAGGCTGATGTGAAGTGGCTGCTTATATAGGCAAGAGAATGCCAGGAGACGTAAAAGTATTTAATGCTGATAGGTAGAATTAATTCTATCTCGTCTCCCTAGACTTTGAAAAAGAATAACATTCATTGGAAAGAGGAAACATGGTTTAAAGCGCACAAGAAACAAGTAACAGTGGACTGTTCAAGTACAAATACCATTACCCCTAACCATAGTGACTATTAATCTTCCACTTCAACATATTCAAATATTAACTAAGGCTGTTATCAAATTTTATTCACAGATAAGTCAAGTAAAACATTAGACTGTAATATCAGAACTTAGACTTATATCAGAACTTAATAGTCATCAGAACATAATTTTTAACTCAAAAAAAGAATGCCTATCTTAGTAAGTTCTTATACAAGTTCTGAGTTATACTCTTCAGAACTTAATCATCAGAATATGCAACCAGAGCTTGTCTTCAGCATTTGTGCAATAATGACACAATGACTGTTTATCTAAAATAACATAGACCACCACAGAAATTTTCATCATTCAGATGGAGTGATTAGTGTGTGCATTAAGCTAAATAACAAACAAAGAGTAAAGTCTGATTCACTTCAGTACATCTTAGAAATAAGGCATAACTAAAATTTTGCTAAAGAGCTGTCATTGTCCTGAAACCTACTGATGAATGAGTTCATGCTTGAGTCCACCTCAACTGTTTTGTGCTAATTTTATGCATCTTTTGAAATTCTATTTTACAGTGTCTTCTCAGTGTAAGTGAGTCACGACTGATTATCAGAATTTATGCTATTATCAGAGTATTTCTCCAGTAATCATAGAGTGTGAAAAGTCACCAAGAAAATTTGCTTTTCTAATGCATATTTACTTAATACCAGCAATGCACTTGGGTCGTCCCTTCCACATTTTTACTCTAGATCTCAAAGGAGTACCTGATTTTATTCTTTGATCTTTTTGCTTTTTCTTTTGATAAGTGAGGTTTATCAGCACTTAGTACAATCAGCAGTTTTACTAGTATCAGAACTTAACAGATGAGTAGCATTATTCTAATTTGTGACTTAGTAATAAGATAAACAAAGTAAACTCAACTAAGCTCAATTATCAGAATTTGCTAGTGTCATAAGATTTCCACTGAAATAATTACTTCTTACATGGAATCATTTGTTTATTGAAGACTACTAGGTCAGTATCTAGCACAGTTATCCTCATAGGATCGAATAGTTACTTGAACAGACATATCACTTATCAGAGTTTAGAAACATATATCAGACAACAATCAGTACTTAAACATGTATTCCAATTAAGCACAGAATAAACAAAGAGATTACATTCTGTAAATACTGATCATAAAGTCTGATGCATCAGAACAAAACTAGACAGATTTAGAAAAAGAACCTGAGACCATTCCAAGTTCATTTACCAATCTTGTAAAAGTAGCTTCACATAGTGGTTTTGTGAAGATATCTGCTAGTTGTTGATCTGTTGGAACAAAGTGCAATTCCACTGTACCTTCATCCACATGTTCCCTTATGAAGTGGTACCTGATGCTGATGTGCTTTGTCATAGAGTGTTGAACTGGATTACCTGTCATAGCAATAGCACTTTGATTATCACAGTAAATAGGGATTTTGAAATATGTTAACCCATAATCCAGTAACTGATTCTTCATCCAAAGAATCTGTGCACAACAGCTTCCTGCAGTAATATACTCTGCTTCTGCAGTTGATGTGGAAATTGACTTTTGTTTCTTGCTGTACCAAGAAACCAATCTGCCTCCACGAAATTGGCAGCTTCCACTTGTGCTTTTCCTGTCAATTTTGCAACCTGCAAAATCTGCATCTGAGTAACCTATTAGTTTAAAATCTGATTCTCTAGGATACCATAATCCCAGAGCAGCTATTCCTTTAAGATACTTAAAGATTCTTTTCACAGCTGTTAAGTGAGGTTCTCTTGGATCTGCTTGAAATCTTGCACAAAGACAGGTAGCATACATGATATCAGGTCTACTAGCAGTTAGATAGAGTAGAGAGCCAATCATACCTCTGTAGTCAGTAATATCTACTGATTTACCGGTATCCTTATCCAGTTTTGTTGCAGTGGCCATAGGAGTGGATGCACTTGAACAATCTTGCATTCCAAATTTCTTCAACAAGTTTCTGGTGTACTTGGTTTGACAAATAAAAGTGCCTTCTTCATTCTGTTTGACTTGAAGGCCTAGAAAATAGCTAAGTTCCCCCATCATACTCATCTGATATCTTGACTGCATTAGTTTGGCAAACTTCTTGCAAAGTTTATCATTTGTAGACCCAAAAATGATATCATCAACATAAATCTGAACCAGAAGTAAGTCCTTTCCATGGTTGAGGTAGAACAATGTTTTGTCTATTGTTCCTCTGTTGAATCCACTTTCCAGAAAAAACTGAGCTAAAGTCTCATACCATGCTCTAGGAGCTTGCTTAAGTCCATAAAGTGCTTTATCAAGCCTGTAGACATAATCTGGATGTTTGGTATCTACAAAGCCTGGAGGTTGTTCAACATATACCTCCTCCTCCAATTCTCCATTGAGAAAAACACTTTTCACATCCATTTGAAAGACAGTAAACTTTTTGTGAGCAGCATAAGCCAAAAATATCCTTATGGCTTCTAACCTAGCAACTGGTGCAAATGTTTCATCATAATCAATTCCCTCCTGTTGAGAATATCCTTTTGCAACCAGCCTTGCCTTATTCCTTGTAATTATGCCATCACTGTCAGTTTTGTTTCTGAATACCCACTTTGTACCAACAACAGATCTATTCTTTGGTCTTGGCACTAGGGTCCAGACCTTGTTTCTTTCAAATTCATTTAACTCTTCCTGCATTGCTTGCACCCAATCAGCATCTTGAAGAGCTTCTTCCACTTTCTTTGGCTCAGTCTGAGAGAGAAAAGAATTGTAGAGACATTCATTTGAAGTACCTGTTCTAGTTCTGACACCTGCATCAGGATTTCCAATTATCAAATCAGGTGTATGTGATTTTGTCCACTTCCTTGCAGATGGAAGGTTTTCTCTAGAACTGGATGCTCCCCCATGATCCATGCTATCTTCATTTTCATTTTCTGATGCTCCCCCTGAAACTATGCTCTCTGAGTTGGATTCTTCAGTATTTAGATTTTCAGCACTATCAGAACTTGGCTTATCAGAACTTGACGAATCAGAACTTGAAGAGCCAGATGCATGTTCTGATGTTTCTTGAGATGTGGTAGGATCTTGAGTATGCTTCCTGTAATAACCCCCAAAATTTTGAACTTTTTGTAACCCTTGTGAATAGTGTTTTAGCTGAATGAGAAAACTTTTCATGCCACACTATGTAGGGGTTCTGTTATGGATATTCTGAGATTTTATTAGTACTGTATATGGTATATGAGTGTATGTAAAGATCGTCAGAATCCAATTCCGAACACTTTGGTTTTTCCCGGAAATACACTAGATACGGAGAGAATTGAGTATAAGGTAACAGGATAAAAATGATTTAAATTAAAGGATTATAATAGAGGATCATAAAAAGGAATATAATGTATTGAGAAAGGTTAAGGGAACCTAAGTAATAAGATCCCGGGTATGATCCTTCAAACGATAAACGAAAACGAAAGTTAAGCGAACCGTATAACAGATCAGCGGTCATTAGGCAAACAATTAGGAAGTTAATCAAAGGGATTAGAGTGAGTGATGTCACCCAACCAATGAGAAGAGGACAAGGAGGGAAAGATGACATCACAACATGACATAGGCATGACATGGGAAGGAAGGAGATGTGGTGGATTATTAACCACACAAAATCAAGGTTAAATTGGTAATTAACCAAAAACAAAACAAAACCAAATCAACCAAGCCAAATAATTCATTCTTCATCAAAACAAAAAGAAACCAAGGCATTATTTTCTTCTTTAGCTCTCGACTTTTTACTATTCCAAAGGCAAGAAAATTCAAAATCCAAGATCAAGGCTTCCTAAATTGGTGAGTTAATTCCCTAATCATCCTTATGCATAGTTAGGGCTATATCATGAGTTTAAGCCATCAATTCTTTCTCAATCTTCTTCATTAAATCAATGAAGAAGATAATGAATAGTGTTTTCAAGGTTTTTAACTTGAATTTTTCTTGTTTTCCTTTAAGATCCAAGCATTCCTAAGACTTCTCAAAGCTTCTTAAGGCTTCCTAGCTACTCCCACCACTTCAAGGAAGGTATATCATCTCCAAACCATAGATTCCTATGTTTAATAAGATGATTTTGATTATTATGGTGATATTGTAGCTTAATGTTTGTGGTTTAGAGTTTGGGTTGAAGTGGTATTGAAATGGAATGGTAAATCTTGTTGTTTTGGTTAAAAGAATGTAGTATAGTTAAATTCAAGCTTAGGCATAAGTATAAATGTTAATATTGAGTTGATTTGGGGCCGTTGTAATGTAGTTTAGATGGAGGTTGATTGGGTTGTGAATTGGAGTTGAAATTGTGGTTGTTTGAATTAGTTTAAATTTGGGAAATCGCGTAAACATAGCCGTCGTAACGTCCGATTTTCTTTAGACTGTTTTTGTGCATAACATTAGGACCGGAGAACCCCCTGCTAGATTATGACCATTTCCATGTCTAGATAGCTCGTGTTACGAGCTTCGTTTTGATATGTAGTTCGTTCGATTCCGATGCACGGTTTAGGAGAAACGACCGTTTCAAGTAACGGCGTTTCGCGAACGAAACATTTCCCCTCGCCTTACTTTGAAACCTTGGTTAAGGACCTTAAATGACTAATTGGGGTAAGAAACATTTATGGTAAGTGTGTTAGGCAGTTGGTAAGACACTCGCGAAGGAATCACCTTAAAACTCGTAAAGGTTAAATTATTAAAAATGGTGGAGCCGAGGGTACTCGAGTGACTTAAGAGAATCAGTAAGCGCAAAACAAGCGTTAGAGTCTAAGTTAGTTAAAGTATAGATTTACAAGTGACTTTGGTTTAATTCCAACTTACTTGTTGTTTATAGGTTACCAGACTCGTCCCGAGCCTTTTATCACCCCAAGTCGCTCAGGCAAGTTTTCTACCCGTTATACTGTTGTTGTGATGTATATATGTATATGCATTATCTTGCGGTAGATGCATATTGGTTAATTAGCAAATGTTGCGATATATTGTAGCATGTTATATGGTACATATGCATGCCTGTTTCGTATTCTTGCCATATATATCTGTTGGTTCAGTTGATAATACCTATGCTAGAGGATAGCAGTATTTTGCATATACCCTTATTATAAGGACCCAAAAGGTGAAAACATTTTCTAAAACCGGGAGTCGAGGATCCCGAGTAGATTTTGTATATATGTATATATATATAATTATATATATATATATGGTTATAGTTTTCAAAACTATTAATCGAATAAGGGTTATTCGATAACTTTATATTATTCATTGAATATTATTTCGAATATTCATCCGAGGACTTATGACTCCTTTATTTTATTATTATTTCAAATATTCATCCGAGGACTTATGACTCCTTTATTTTATTATTGAATATTATTTCGAATATTCATTCGAGGGTTTATGACTCCTTTTATTTTATTAATTGAATATTATTTGAATATTCATTTGAGGATGTATGACTCCTTTATTTTATTTAATGAATATTATTTATAATATTCATTCGAGGTATTATGACTCCGCTTATTACTGAAATATATTCTTTATTTTATTAGAGAATAAGGTGTCAATAATCAAACTTATTATCGATTATTCAAATAAAGATAGTACTTTCATATAAGTATATCTTTGGTTATTTAATATCGATTTCAAGTATAAGTTTTAATACTTCTACTTTGATTATTTTTATAAGGATTATCTTTATGAGAATATTATTTAAATAATAATATTCAGACATTTTCTAAATATATTGGGACTGATTTATTTTGTTAAATCAGCATTACTCCAAACACTCTTTAAAGTGTTTTCGAGTCTTTAAAATGATTTTTAAAAGTTAGAGCGGATCCCAAAACTCATTTTTATATTTAAGATCTTCCTTTTTAAGGGGATTTAAATACTCGCTCAAAACTTGAGGGATCCGGCTCTGTGGTGTATTTTATATTCACAACAAGGTTGCAGTTTTGGTAAATGAATTGATTACTTAGCCAACTTTCAGGAAGTAAGTCCATCTATTTGAGTCGGCATAAGCAACATGGGCTCAGCGGGCGTCCATGATAGTGTAAGTGGCTCAGTGGGAGTCCATCAAATGCATAAGTAGCTGAGTGGCAGTCCAGCATAAGGTCCTATTGCGACCAGGGTGATGACCAGTGGGGAATTCGTCCATCTACTAGTAAAAAAGGTTACTTATTGGTATCTTTGTCTGATCAGCAAGATATCAGGTTTATGCCAAAATTTGTTTTCTTTCCAAATTTATTGGATATTGCGATTCTGTTCATACTTTACATGACAGAGGTTTTCAGAAAACGTATGTATATATATAGGTGTATATATATATCGGGACTTAATGAAGTATATCATAACTTCATTTCCTTCAAAATATTTCAAAGATTGAATCTATTCAAGTCTTATCTTGTAGTCTCATCAGTGTGATGAACTTTTGAAACTAATTATAACTTGAACAATGGTAGTTCAAGTAGTATTTGGAAAAGATATAAGTATATTGGAGTATCTTGTAACTTCATCTTTTAAACTTATATCTAGTAAATGATTATCTTATGCATGACAAAGATTTTCAGAAAAATGTTGAGACAAGGTTAGATATATGAGATCACCTTGCAATGATATTTTTATACAGTTATAAACTGGAACTCTGTGTATATTATGCATGGAAGAGGACTTCCAAGATTTTGAAAAGTATATATGTATATACTGAATATTTTGCGACTTCATCGCATTAAGATATCAGACTTGGTTCATTTCTTTTGACCAAGACTTTCATGAGTACTATGAGAAGGCTCATATATTGTTAATCATTATACATATTATTTTGGTGGGCTTGCTGCTCACCCTTGCTTCTTTTTTCATCACACAACATCAGATAGATAAGATGAACAGGACCAAGCTCCCAATTCGCAAGCGGATAGGAAACGTTCCGCAACTTTCTGGAAGCGTTGAGGCCGCTGTAGCTGAGGTAGAAATTACCAATAGGCTAAGTTTTCAACTAATAATGTACCAGACTTATGTATATTATGAATTGTAATAATGGCAAAGAAATGTAAATTGATTCAGAAACCTGTTTAAGGTGCATTGGCATATAATTGTGGAATAAAACGACTTGTGATTATTTTTTTTGGATATTCATCTCTGAGGCTATAACTTGTGGTGTGTGTGTTTAATGGTGGGGTCACAGTACAAAGTAGTTGATTATTTATTAAGATTGGGTGTTGTTAAGGGAAATGGAACTCGTGACAACCCGGATCCCCGACCCCGGATTTGGGGGTGTTACACTTCCCCTGCATAGGTGCATCTTCCTTTGACGTAGTCACCACAGTTTCAATAACATCAGAGTTTAATCCATCAAAGTTTACAATATCAGGACTTAGACTATCAGGATTTTCAGTATCAGAATTTGAGTCTTCATTTTCAAATCTCAGCTAATCATGGTCAATGAAATCTTCAAGACCAGTAATCTTCTTGTCATCAAAAGAGACATTGATAGATTCCATGACTACTTTTGTTCTCAAATTATAGACTCTGAAGGCTTTTGTGGAAAGTGGATATCCAACAAAGATTCCTTCATCAGCTTTTAGATCAAACTTTGATAGCTGTTCAGGATGAGTCTTGAGAACAAAACACTTGCATCCAAATACATGAAAATATTTCAAATTTGGCTTCTTTTTCTTCACCATCTCATTTGGTGTTTTTCCATGCTTGTTAATGAGTGTTGCATTTTGAGTAAAACAAGCAGTCTGCACAGCTTCAGCCCAGAAATAGGTTGGAAGCTTTGCTTCTTCAAGCATTGTACGTGCAGCTTCAATGAGAGTTCTATTCTTCCTTAACAACTCCATTTTGCTGTGGAGTTCCAGGAGCAGAAAATTCATGCTTTATTCCATGGTTTTTGCAGAACTCTTCCATTATCAAATTCTTAAACTCAGTGCCATTATCACTCCTTAAAATTTTCACAGAATCTTTGACCATTTTATCCAGCTGTTTGACATGATCAATCAAGATAGATGCAATTTGACTTTTTGTGTGCAAGAAATACACCCATGTGTATCTGGTGAACTCATCCACCATGACCAACGCATACTTCTTCTTTGAAATAGACATGACATTTACTGGACCAAATAGATCAACATGTAGTAGATGATAAGGCTCAAGAATTGATGATTCAGTCTTGCTCTTGAATGAAGACTTTCTTTATTTGGCTTTCTGACAGGAATCACAAAGACCATCAGGAGCAAATACTGACTTTGGCAGTCCTCTCACAAGATTTTTCTTGACCAGTTAATTTATATTGTTGAAATTTAAATGAGAGAGTTTCTTATGCCAATTCCAGCTTTCTTCAATTGATGCTCTACTCATCAGACATATTGCAGAACCATCATTACTTGTTGAAACCTTAGCTTCATAAATGTTACCATGCCTGTATCCTTTCAGAACAACTTTGCCTTTAGATTTACTCACAATTTCACGGTGTTCTTCAAAGAAATCAACATGATAACCTCTGTCACATATTTGACTTATACTCAGTAGGTTGTGTTTAAGTCCTGAGACCAGAGCTACTTCTTTAATTATGACATTTCCAAGATTGATATTGCCATATCCCAATGTTTTTCCAATGTTGCCATCTCCATAAGAAACACTTGGGTCAGCTTTCTCCACAAAGTCTGATAGCAGGGCCTTATTTCCAGTCATATGTCCTGAACATCCACTGTCCAGAACTAGAATATTTTTCCTGTTGCCCTGCAATCATAAAGACCACTAATTATTAGTTTTAAGGACCCAGACTTGCTTGAATCCTTTGGCCTTATTAAGTTTGTTAACATTTGCAGCGGATTTAGCATCAGAGTTTATGTTAACATTTTTCTTATCAGAACTTACACTATCAGACTTTGAATTAGAATTTACACTAGAAGGAACAATGGAAACTTTCTTCAAAGAAGGTTTTATTTGATAATAATCATAGTACAAACTATGATATTCCTTACAAGTATAAATAGAATGCCATAAACTACCACAATGAAAACAAGGATTTTGTGGTTTGTATCTAACAGACTGACTCTTAACTCCTGATTTTGAAGGTAAGGAGTTAATATTCTTATTCTTCCTGCAAAAAGAAGCCAGATGGTTAGAACTTCCACAGTTATGACATGTTTTCCTAGGAGCATCAGGAACAGGTTTATAATTATTGCTTTTATTCACACCTTCCTTTCTATTCCTATTTTTCCTAGGTGATTTTACCTTGTTTGCATTCTTAACATCTTTCAGCTTATGCTTAAGCTGCTTCTTTGTCATTAAGCCTATGTTCACTTCAGCTGTCTTTTCCTGTTTTAGTTTGTCAGAAGTTAATTCCTTTGTAACTTCTGATTTCTCATTTTCAGACTTTACAGTCACAAACTTAACAGGTTTTAACTTTGGCTTTTGCTTATCAACAGGCTTAATTTCTTCAGTTCCTTTATCATTCTTATCTTCTCCATAACCTAAGCCCTCTTTCCAGTTTCCACTACTTAGCAAATTTTGAGTTGTTTTGCCAGAGTTAGTCCAAGTCCTGATAATCTCTCTTTCCTTTTCTAACTCAGTTTTTAGAGATTCATTCATTTTTAGCACTTCATCCCTAACATAAAAAGCATCATCTCTATCCTTCTGAGTTTGATGGAACATGACTAACTCTTTTTCTAAGAAATCATTTCTTTTCTTAAATGCAAGATTTTCAGAAGTTAATCTTTCACATGTTAAAGTTTGATCTCTATAACTAACAAACACGGTTTTAAGATATCTTCTCAACTCATTAATATCATCAGTATGAAAAGCATAAGTAGTCTGAGGTACCTTTGTTTCAGCAGCTTCAGAACTGCTCTCAGCACTTTCTTTATCAGCATTTGCCATCAATGCATAGTTTTCCTCACTTTCAGAGTCTGAGGTGTCTGTCTAACTTTTCTACTTTGTGACAAGAGCCTTGCCTTTGTCACCCTTTACCTTCTTGTAATCAGGAGATATGTGGCCTTTCTCACCACAGTTATAGCATTTAACATTGGTGTAATCTCCTCTGTCAGACTTTCCTCCTCTGCCTTCAGATCTTCTGAAATTCTTCTTATCAGAACTTTTGCCTTTCCTGGAAAACTTCTTTCCCTTCCTGAACTTCCTGTATGCAATCTTTGTGATTCCTTTCACCATAAGAGCACACAACTTCATCATCTCCTCATCAGCATCAGTCTCAGGCAAGCTTTCAGAATCTGAGTCATCATCACTTTCAGAACTTGATGACTCAGTTTCAGACTTTATGACAAGAGCTTTACCCTTGTCTTTCCTTGAGGAAGCTACTTTGGGGAATTCTTCTTCAGCCTTAAGAGCAACTGTCCTTAACTTTCCTCCTTTCCTCTTTCTTCTTTGTTCCATCTCAAGCTCATGAGTCTTGAGCATACCATAGATTTCGTCAAGAGTTGTTTCATCAAGATGGTAGTTGTCTCTTATTGTCGTTGCCTTCAAATCCCAGCATTCAGGAAGAGCTAACAGGAACTTAAGGTTTGAATCTTCAAGATTATACTCTTTATTAATCAATGATAAATCATTCAAAAGTTTGACAAATCTATCATATAAATCATTCAATGACTCATTAGTTTTTGAGTCAAAGTGTTCATACTCTTGAGTGAGTATTGTCTTCCTGTTCTTCTTAATTGTCTCCGTTCCCTGACACCTTGTTTCCAGAGCATCCCATATCTCCTTAGCAGTCTTGCAGTTGATTACCCTGTTTGACATTACATTATCAATGGCACTATGCAGTAAGTGTCGTACCTTGGCATCCTTAGCAATTGATGCTATATCTTCAGCAGTATAATCACTCTTCTCCTTTGGTACGGTCTTTGCTGCTTCACCTGCAACTGCAACAGCGAGCTTGGTTGGTTTGTGAGGGCCTTCCTTGATTCTATCAAGGTATTCTGGATCTGTTGCTTCCAGGAACATGGTCATCCTTACCTTCCATATGGGATATTCAGATGGTCTCAGTATGGGAACCCTGATAGTCTCATACCGACTTTGAATTTGTGGCTTTGGAGGTTCTTCAGTTTTGGTAGGCTTAGTTGGAGTTTCTGTGTCAGACATGATTGTGTATGGATCTTTAGCTGTATGTGTGTTAACAGATTGGCTCTGATACCACTTGTTAGGTCACACACACTGTAGAGGGGGTGAATACAGTGTATAATACAATCAAATCGAACTTTAATATATTAAGTAACAGAAAACAAACTTTATTGAAACAATAAACTCTGTTACAGTATGGAACTGTTACCTCTCAGTGATGAACAAATATCACGAGAGCTGCTAGGGTTCCAATTAATAATCTTCTCGAATATATTAACACTTTTAGTTTAAACCCTATGTCTGTGTTTATATATACTACACAGTTACAAGATAATTGCTAATTGATATGGAATATAATTCTGCTTCCTAAAATATATCAATCAGATATCCTTTCTGTAAGTCATATGTCATAGCCTATTTGTATATTCGAGGATTCAACTCAACTCAAATAAGAATGTAATAAGTAAATAGTGGATCTACCGTCAGAGAGATCTCGCAAAGTAATATCTGTCAAAGGATTCAGAAACAAGGTTCATCTACAGACTTGAGGAGTTAATTCACTGGAAGAAGTTCAAGAAGTTGATCATGCCTCAGTGATATAAATCAAGATCGTGGATTTAATCAAGTGATAGAGATCTCGCCAGGGTATCAATTAATTACAAGGATTTAATCTGAAGAAAATCAAAGCGTCAAAGTCAAGACATGAAGAAACGTCACGGAAGTTAGTCACTCATGAACCAGACAGTACATCGAGTGTCAACGTTGAAGTGGCGGAATTGATTCATAATTCTCAGTGATTTTCAGAAGATATTCAGAAGAATGGATGCTGCTCAGGGTTAGTATTAATTCTCTATTAATTAATTAAGTCATATAATTTAATTAAGTAAATAAATTATATCTGCAAAGATTAATTTATTGATTAATTAAATTAATTGATTAATTAATTCAGAATTAATTTTAGGAATTTTCAGAAGTTTAATTGGATTAAATTCAATCTTAAATCAGCAAGACAATTGAAAATGAACTAGCATGACAATCTGGATTGTCATACCGATTGTCATGCCAGTTCAAAAGATTGTCCTACCGATAGTCATGCCAGTTCAAAAGATTGTCCTACCGATAGTCATGTTGGTTCAAACGATTGTCTTGCTAGCTCAAAAGGATAGTCTCACCGATTGTCATACAAGCTTAAAGGATTGTCATTCCAATTCAATTAATTCGGCTGTTGATAAATAGAAGCAGAAGTCATTCAACTCAATGATCTCAATCATACAGAACACATTCAAGAACAAAGAAAAGAAAGCAGCCGCCTTGAAACATTTTATTTTCTTCTCTGCTTACATCAAGATCAAAATTCTAGTTTGTTAATGTTAAATCCAAACCACTAGAATTATTTATCTTGTTCTTGTGTAACAATCTAGCGGATCAAAATCCCTAGAACTTAATCTCAAATCGCGTTTAGCATTTGATTCTAATTATTGCAAAAATAGATAAAGTTCATGTCGAATTTATTCTAGATTTGTGATAATTGATTTGAGATTAATACCTTGTAATCGATATAGTTGTTGTAACACCTTTCAAGTTTAATAATATTTTTATTTAACTTGAATTTTGTTTCACATTTTCTATTCCGCATTTATTCGATTATTTGGTACTGTTTGTATTCAACCCCCCCTTCTACAAACACATTGGGACCTAACAATTGGTATCAGAGCCTTCTGATTAACGAACAAATCAAGATCCTAGACTTTTGTGATTTTTCAACTCCTTGAATTTTTATTTATTCAAAAATTCATAATGACTTCACATAAAGTTGGAACCGTTAAAATTCCACAATTTGATAAAGAGAATTATATCATGTGGAAGAAGAAGATGCTATTATTTTTACAAGTTGCAAATCCCAAATATTCAAACTTGTTAAAGAAGGGTATAAAAACTCCGATGGTTATTGAACCGGAGGTAATAATAGATGGTGTGGTGACTACTGAAGCTAGAACCTATCCAAAAGAGCCTGAAGATTTTTCTCCTGCTGAGAAGGAAGAAGCCTCCTTGGATGCCAGCCTTCAATTAATATTAATTGATTCCCTTGATCCCTTGATGAACAGACATGTGATGAACTGTAAAAATTCCAAACACATGTGGGAAACTATTGAGGTGATTAATGAAGGCACAGAGGAAGTTAGGGAGAACAAGTTGGAAATCCTAACCTCTGAATATGAACATTTCAAATCAAATCCAGGAGAAGGAATTACTGAAGTGTTTGAGAGGTACAATGCGTTGATCAACAACCTGAACATCAATGGAAAGTATTATTTAATCAGGGAGGTCAACAAAAAGTTCCTTTTAACACTGCCAGCTCATCTTGAACATAGAATCACTGCCATTAGAGAAGCTAGAGATCTGAGTGAGATTTCTTTGGACAGGCTCTATGGAGTGTTAAAAACCTATGAGTTGGAGCAGATTCAACAGAAGGAAGTCTACGGGAAGGATAGAATGGTCAGCACATCTACTGCACTTGTAGCTGAAGGTCAACAACAACAACAATCTCAACAGTTAGAAAGAATGGTACAGTTTTCCAAGGGTGAGGAAAATGAGTTAGTAGCAGAATATGATCCTCCTACTACAAATCAATCAAGTGATGATTTTTATTCCTTGGAAGAGCTGGAGCAATTGGAAGATGAATCAATGGCCCAAATTGTCAAGAGATTCTCCCATGTCAGATTCAGGAGGAATCCCAAGCTTAAGTACAAGTCCAACTACAACAAATTCCAGAAAGGTGGATCTTCATCCTCTAACACCAGCAGTGGTGGGTACAAAACAGGGATGGTTGATCGAAGCACCATTAGATGCTATAACTGCAATGAGTTGGGACACTTTGCCACAGAATGTAGGAAGCCAAAACAAGTAAGAAAGAACTCTGAAAGGGCTTATCTGGCAAAGGGAAGAAGCTGGGATGATACTGACAGTGAAGATGAAGATGAAGGAAATCTTGCTCTTATGGCTATTGATGGAAAAGCTTCATCGTCAAGAATAGAGGTAAAACTTTCTGATGCTGAAATGGTTTATCATCTAAGAGGTAACTTAGATTGTGCACGTCGTGATAATGAACTGTTAAGTTTAAAGATCACAGACCTTGAGAAAGAGGTCAATGAATTAAGACTTGTGCATATTAATCAAGACAAATTAAAAGAACAGGTATCTTTTCTAGAGAATAGAGTTGACTGTTATAGAAAACTCGAAACTATTCTCAAAGACAAGATCACCGGTCTTGAGACTAAGGTTAGAGCCTACTTCAATTCTTGTTCGAAGGCTAAAGAGTTCTACAGTAAGCAAGCTGTTAATCAAACATCTGGAATATGATATGATTACAATGCTGCTATTGGAGAATTAGGCATAAACTCCCCTCCTCATGTCTGTGCTAAAGGGAGGGAAGTACCACATGTGCTTAAGGGTGTTGATGAACCCCTCTATAAAGCATCAATTGCTGAACCATTTGATGCGACCTCTTCTGTTATTCAAGAAGAAATACGTGCTGAGGATCATGCTTATGAGAAGATTGTTTCCAAGTCAAGTGAGTCGAAAGTTCCAGTCAAAGTTGTGAAAGCAACTGAGACTAACTCAGACACACATGAGTTGGATAACAATAATGCCATGTCTACCATGCATAAATTACCTGCTGTTAATCACTCTCATAAAGCATGTGGTGTTGCTAATTGTATGTCTTGTGCTTTTAATATGATGTATGCTTATTTTAATGGTAAGCATGTGTCTAATGATAAGACTACTCCTCGTCAGCATGTGAATAACAAGAAGCATGATAGGTCTAAGACTGCCAGTCCTTCTAAGGCTAGAAAGGAGACATTTGTGCCTAAGCTTAAACAGAAATTTGTTAAGGCTGTTTACAAGGTCAAATGTTCAGTCATTGAGAAAGTTGAGACAATTAAAATTAAAAATGTTGTTTTGCCTGACAAAGGACAGTTCTACAAGTATGCCGGGCCCAACCAAGTTTGGGTTCCGAAGAAGGTCTAATCCATTTGTAGTGCAGGGCATTAAACAGGTGTAACCGGTAGTGTGGATTCTTGACAGTGGATCATCAAGACATATGACCGGAGATAGAGCCCTGCTATCAAATGTGGATTGAGAAAGCTGGCCCCCTGGTTACCTTTGGAGATAACAGCAAAGGTTTATCTGAGGGATATGGCTGTTTGCAAGCTGGGAATGTTATCATTGAAATTTTGTATATTGTGCTAGGTTATTATCAGGAAGCAGTATCTAACATATAGCACCAGTGACGAGACTTGAGAATATTATGACATATCAGGCACTTGCTGCACATCACACTTGGAATTGTACTCTAGTAAGATGTGTACAAGTGTACTCCTGGTTGGTGAGTTAAAAGAGGAAGTCAGTGCACCACAGTTCATGGACTTTGCAGCTGCAGATCTATTGAACTATGCAATCTCTTCTTCACAATCTCACTTTAGGTTGGTATGAACTAGTATACTGCTCAAGCAATCGTCACGGACATGGTATGGCACTCTAACAGAAGTTATAATCTTATATGAATAAGTAGAGTCATCATATTAAAACTATCTTATCACTAAGCACAATCATATTGTTTTATATGTGCAGTGGTATATTGCTAATGCAACATAACAATTAGTATCTAAAGTACTTGACAAGTATCGGTCAATGATATGTTGTTAACATTATGTTGCAGATATTTGTAAGCTTTTGACATGAATGAGAATTACTTAGACTTTACCCTAAGTGATCAATGTTTTATCAAAAACTCATTCATTTTGAAAAACAAAAATTAAACTTCTTTCTACATTAGTGATTTCTTATTTCATGCAAAATCTTTTGAAATCACTATTGTAAATCATTTTCTCTCTATTACCATATGTTCTGTGCTACAGGTTCAGTCTCCAATGACTTTCTTTTATTGACAGTCATGAGGTTGAAAACCCACAACGTCTGTCCCAGACTGTAAAGACAAACACAAAAACAGAACCAACCAACACTCTCTTACCACTAAATGTAGTATGAATGAGCGTGAGGGAGATAGTGCCTAGTGTACCACATAAGGAAGGTTCTGTAGTCAACCCAGTAGCTCTGTCTCCTACATAGATGAGTAGTATTTAAACCGAGACAACTGCTAGCCCCCATACATCTTCTCAAAAAGATGTAATGGCTGAAAAGGCACAAAAACAGTTACTAGATTCATTCTCTCAACAGGGTGCGTCTATTGAATTTTGCCTGTCAGCCAAGGTATCCGATGTAGTGTCACCACTTCAAACATAAACAATTCTTGATGCACAAGAAGAGGTTACACACACAAAGGATGAGTTGATGGAAACAAGAGTTTCGACCATTTTAAGGTCAGATTCGATTGTTCAAGGTTCGTTAGTGGACCAATTGCCTTTACAGGTGTTAGGAGAGGATACTGATCCAAAAGCCATATGTCAGTGGTCAGTGTCTACCTCCCCAGGCTTAAATCCCCTGGATGTATCTGCGGATAGTGGATCTGACATAGGTGCAGATCGGCAACTTGTTGACAATGATTCAGATATTACCTGATAAGTCACAAGGAAATGTCTTCACAGACATTAGAAGGGAACTTTGATCTTTATGCTAAATTCGTTGGATCATTGTTTACCTTCCCAGAATTCAAATCTGGAACCCTAAAAGGGAAACTAGCAACTTGTAGATTATGACTCAGATTTATCTGACGAGTTTAACAGGGATGGGGATTTGTGAACTCCCATTGCACCACCTGTGACCTCCTTAAGGATGGCTAAGGTGATTTTCCTTGCAGGTACAGCTGGATTATGGAGCTATGAGAGAAGAGTGATACACTTGTGAGAATGAGTGTAAACACGAGTGGAGAGAAGAGTGAAACACATGTGAGGTACACTAAAACACAATCACACACTCACAGTGAGGAAGAAAGAGAAACACTTGTTATTTCTTTTCCAACCAAGTGAAATATGAGAACTCCTTCAGACGACGACATACATTCCTTCTTTAAGGGGGAGATAAAAGCTTAAGTAATAGTTTGGAGGATTCCTCAACTAAGGGGGAGAAATAGCAGGGAGGAAGAAAAAGATCCTAAAAATGTACACTACACCACACCATTATTGTTTCTAACTACGGATCCTATTGTACGGGAGAGGTGGTAAACACAAGGTGATTTCCTAGTAAGGGAAGAAGCTGTTAGGGGAGTACCATTGGTTTTTATCTGCGGATCCTATTGTACGGGAGAGGTGGTAAAACGAAGGTGATCTTCTTTAATCAGTTGATTCTCATAGGGGGAGAAGCAAGAGATATGGGCTTATCAACAGGAAATGTGGTTGTACAAATGAAGATGGAACTACTTGAAGATATGTTCAGTCTAGAGGAACATCTACTTGGAATCTGGAAAATGTTAAATCTCATCCAGAACTTTTCTGCTATTTACTTTGCATGTATGTTTATATCTTTTTCTTATTTGTTAGTTGAGTTATCCTCTAGGTATTTGTGTGTTATTGTCTAACAAACAAATAGGGGGAGATTGTAGGTCATATGTCATAGCCTATTTGTATATTCGAGGATTCAACTCAACTCAAATAAGAATGTAATAAGTAAATAGTGGATCTACCGTCAGAGAGATCTCGCAAAGTAATATCTGTCAAAGAATTCAGAAACAAGGTTCATCTACAGACTTGAGGAGTTAATTCACTGGAAGAAGTTCAAGAAGTTGATCATGCCTCAGTGATATAAATCAAGATCGTGGATTTAATCAAGTGATAGAGATCTCGCCAGGGTATCAATTAATTACAAGGATTTAATCTGAAGAAAATCAAAGCGTCAAAGTCAAGACATGAAGAAACGTCACGGAAGTTAGTCACTCATGAACCAGACAGTACATCGAGTGTCAACGTTGAAGTGGCGGAATTGATTCATAATTCTCAGTGATTTTCAGAAGATATTCAGAAGAATGGATGCTGCTCAGGGTTAGTATTAATTCTCTATTAATTAATTAAGTCATATAATTTAATTAAGTAAATAAATTATATCTGCAAAGATTAATTTATTGATTAATTAAATTAATTGATTAATTAATTTAGAATTAATTTTAGGAATTTTCAGAAGTTTAATTGGATTAAATTCAATCTTAAATCAGCAAGACAATTAAAAATGAACTAGCATGACAATCTGGATTGTCATACCGATTGTCATGCCAGTTCAAAAGATTGTCCTATCGATAGTCATGCCAGTTCAAAAGATTGTCCTACCGATAGTCATGCTGGTTCAAACGATTGTCTTGCTAGCTCAAAAGGATAGTCTCACAAATTTTCTTTCAAGCTTAAATGATTGTCATTCCAATTCAATTAATTCGGCTGTTGATAAATAGAAGCAGAAGTCATTCAACTCAATGATCTCAATCATACAGAACACATTCAAGAACAAAGAAAAGAAAGCAGCCACCTTGAAATATTTTATTTTCTTCTCTGCTTACATCAAGATCAAAATTCTAGTTTGTTAATGTTAAATCCAAACCACTAGAATTATTTATCTTGTTCTTGTGTAACAATCTAGCGGATCAAAATCCCTAGAACTTAATCTCAAATCGCGTTTAGCATTTGATTCTAATTATTGCAAAAATAGATAAAGTTCATGTCGAATTTATTCTAGATTTGTGATAATTGATTTGAGATTAATACCTTGTAATCGATATAGTTGTTGTAACACCTTTCAAGTTTAATAATATTTTTATTTAACTTGAATTTTGTTTCACATTTTCTATTCCGCATTTATTCGATTATTTGGTACTGTTTGTATTCAACCCCCCCTTCTACAAACACATTGGGACCTAACACTTTCTTCCAAGTATTCCATTCTTTACGGAATTCCTTCTTCATGCATATCTCTTCTTATGTTTATCTCGATCTTCTTTCCTTTAATCAGCTACTGTCCTTCTCTGATCATCCTTCAGCACTTAAGTTATGATATCTAACTTCTGATGATTATCTCCTGATAATATAAGTACTGATATCCTTAAGTCCTTACTTCCAGTATAAGTACTGATCAACAGTTAAGTACTGATTTGTTCTGTTAAGTAAGATCTGAAATCTAAATATAAATTATATTAGCCATGACATTATCAAATATATCTAACAAGGCTACTTGAACTACCACTGTTCAAAGTATTATAGGTTTCAAAAGGTCATCCCATAGATGAGACCACAAGTTAAGACTTGAATAGATTCAATCTTTGAAATATTATTGAATGAAATAAAGTTACGAGATACTTTATTTAGTCCCGATATATATATCCACATATATATCTCTTAAACATTTCCTGGAACCTCTGTTATGTAAAGTATGAACAGAGTTTGTAACATCCAATGAATTTTGGAAAGGAAAAGAATTTTGGCATAAACCCGATATCTTGCTGATCAGGCAAAGATACCAATAAGTAACCTTTTCTACTAGTAGATGGATGAATCCCCCACTGGTCATCACCCTGGCCACATAAGGACCTTGTGCTGGACCGCCACCCGGCCTCTTACGCGTTGATGGACTGCCACCCAGCCACTTACACTTTGATAGACCGTACCCCGGCCTGTCGCTTATGCCGACTCAATTAGATGGACTTACTTCCCGAACGTTGGGCAAGTAATCAAATTGTTTTCTCAAAACAGCAACCACGTTGCGAATGTAAAATACACCACCGAGCCGGATCCCCCAGGTTTTGAGCGAGTATTTAAATCCCCTTTGAAAGGAAGATCTTAAATATAAAAATGAGTTTTGGGGTCCACTCTAACTTTAAAAATCATTTTGAAGACTCGAAAACATTTTTAAGAATGTTTGGAGTACTGCTGATTTATTAAAATAAATCAGTCCCGATATATTAGAAATATCTGAATATTATTATTTAAATAATATTCTCATAAAGATAATCCTTATAAAAATATTTGAAGTAGAAGTTTTAAAACTCATACTTGAAATGGATATTAAATAACCAAAGATATACTTATGTGAAAGTACTATCTTTATTTGAATAATCGAAAATAAGTTTGGTTATCAGGACTTAACTGGAAATCATTACTTATACCGAAGTTAGAACTTAAGATATCAGAACTTAAGTTATCAGAACTTAAGATATCAGAAGATATTCTTCAGAAGATAATATCAGGACTTAAGAAGACTTTCAGATAAGGAAGGCGGCTGATTGAAGGGAAAGAAGATCAAGACTAAAAGAAGAAGAGATATGCATGAAGAAGAATTCTATGAAGAATAGAAGACTTGGAGGAAAAGATAACTAATTGATATATGTTAGGATACATAATTATATTCGATATCAATTAGAGATTATCTTGTAACCGTGTGGTATATAAACACATCATAGGGTTTACACTAGAAGTGTTATCATTATCGAGAATATTATTCATTGTAACCCTAGCAGCTCTCGTGATATTACTGAGAGATAACGGTTCCATTGCAATACTGTTTTATTAATAAGATTATTCTTTGTTATATACTTTTGTTCTTAATTCAATTTGATTGTATTATACACTGTATTCAACCCCCTTCTACAGTGTGTGTGACATAACAAGTGGTATCAGAGCTAATCTGTTAACACATATACAGTAAAGATCCAAAACAATCATGTCTGAATAAGAACAAAATCCAACCAAGCCCACCAAAACTAAAGAAACTCCAAAGACTCAAATCCACAGTTGATATGAGACTATTAGGGTTCCCATGCTGAGACTTTCTGAGTATCCCATATGGAAAATGAGGATGGTTATGTTTCTGGAAGCTACATATCCAGAATACGTTGACAGAATTAATGAAGGACCACATAAGCCAACCAAGCTCTCTATTGTAGTTGCAGATCAGCCAGCAAAGACTGTACCAAAGGAGAAAAGTGAGTATACAGCTGAAGATATCTCATCTATTGCCAAGGATGAAAGTAAGGCATTTGTTGCATAGTGCCATTGATAATGTCATGTCAAATAGGGTAATTAACTGCAAGACTGCAAAGGAGATATGGGATGCCTTGGAGACAAGATGCCAGGGAACTGATGCAATTAAGAAGAACATGAGGACTATACTCACTCAAGAGTATGAGCACTTTGACTCAAAACCTGATGAGTCATTAACTGGTTTATATGACAGATTTGTCAAACTCTTGAATGATCTGTCACTGGTGGATAAGGAATATGATCTTGAAGATTCTAATCTTAAATTCCTTTTAGCTCTTCCTGAAAGTTGGGATTTGAAGGCAACTACTATAAGAGACAACTATGCTCTTGATGAAACTACTCTTGATGAAATTTATGGTATGCTCAAAACTCATGAACTTGAGATGGATCAAAGAAGCAAGAGGCATGGGAGAAAGTCAAGGACAGTTGCTCTTAAGGCTGAGGAGGAATCCCCCAACGTGGCTGCCTCAAAGAAAGGCAAAGGAAAGGCTCTCATCATAAAGTCTGATTCAGATTCATCAAGTTCTGATAATGATGAGGATTCAGAAACTGAAAGTCTATCTGAGATGGATGTTGATGAAGAGATGATGAAATTGTGTGCTCTTATGGTGAAGGGTGTCACAAAGATAGCCTTCAGGAAATTCAGAAGAGTTTCAGAAAATCTGAAGGCAATGAAGGAAAGTCTGACAGAGGAGGCTACTCAAATGTTAAATGATACAATTGTGGTGAAAGAGGCCACATATCTCCTGAATGCAAGAAAGGAAAGAGAGACAAAGGCAATGCCCTAGTCACAAAGAAGAAAAGTTGGACAAACACTTCAGATTCTGAAGATGAGGTGAACTAGGCCTTGATGGCAAATGCTGATAGCATATTTGAAGCTGTTGAGTTAAAGGTACCTCAAATAACTTATGTTTTTCATACTGATGATATTACTGAGTTGAGATCTTATCTTAAAACCATATTCATTAGCTATAGCGATCAGACTTTAACATGTGATAGGTTAACTTCTGAAAATCTGGCTTTTAAGAAAAGGAATGACTATTTAGAAAAAGAGTTAGTTATGTTCCATCAAACTCAGAAAGAAAGAGATGATGCTTTTTATGTTAGAGATTAAGTGTTAAAATTGAATCAATCTCTAAAAACTGAGTTAGAAAAGGAAAGAGAGATTATCAGGACTTGGACTAACTCTGGCAGAATAACTCAGAATTTGCTATGTAGTGGAAACTGGAAATAGGGCTTATGTTATGGAGATGATAAAAGTGAAATAGGAATTGAACAAATTAAGCCAATTATTGTTAAACAAACTACTAAGCCAAAGGTAAATCCTGTTAAGTTTGTAGCTAAAACTGTAAAGTCTGATTCTAAAAAGATGAAAGATATTGATACAGAAGTTAAGGCAGAGTCAACTTCTGACAAATTAAAATAGGATAAACCAGCTGAAGTTAACATAGGCTTAATGATAAAGAAGCAGCTTAAGTATAAGCTGAAAGAGATTAAGAATGTAAACAAGGTAAAGTCACCTAGGAAAAATAGGAATGAAAAGGAAGGTGTGAATAAAAGCAATAATTAAAAGTCTGTTCCTAATACTCCTAGAAAAAAATGCAATAACTGTGGAAACACTAACCATCTTGCTTCTTTTTGCAGGAAGAATAAGGATATAAACTCTTTACCTCCTAAATCAGGAGTTAAGAGTCAGATTGTTAGGTTTAAACCAAAAAATCTTTGTTTTCATTGTGATACCATATGGCATTCCATTTATACTTGTAAGGAATATCATAGTTTGTACTATGATTATTATCAAATGAAACCTTCTTTAAAGAAAGTTAGCATTATTCCTTCTAGTGTAAGTTTTGATGCAAAGTCTAATACTGTAAAATCTGATATAAAAAATGTTAGCATAAACTCTGAAGTTAAATCCGCTGCAAATGCTAACAAACTTAATAAGGACAAAGGATCCAAGCAAGTCTGGGTCCTTAAAACTAATCATTAGTGGTTTTTGTGATTGCAGGGCAATAGGAAAAACATCCTAGTTCTGGACAGTGGATGTTTAGGACATATGACTGGAAATAAAGCCCTGCTATCAGACTTTGTGGAGAAAGCTAGCCCAGGAGTTTCTTATGGAGATGGCAACATGGGAAAAACTCTGGGATATGGCAATATCAATCTTAGGAATGTCATCATTGAAAAAGTATCTCTAGTCTCAGGACTTAAACACAATCTGCTGAGTGTTAGTCAAATCTGTGACAGAGGTTATCATATGGATTTCTTTGAAGAACACTGTGAAATTGTAAGCAAAGATACAGGAAAAGTTGTTCTGAAGGGATACAGGCATTGTAACATTTATGAAGCCAAGCTTTCAACAAGTTCTGATGGTTCTACAATCTGTCTGTTAAGTAGAGCATCAATTGAAGAAAGCTGGGATTGCCACAAGAAACTCTCTCATTTAAATTTTAACAACATAAATGAACTAGTCAAGAAAGATCTTGTGAGAGGACTGCCAAAATCAGTATTTGCTCCTGATGGCCTTTGTGATTCATGTCAAAAGGCAAAACAAAGAAAATCTTCATTCAAGAGCAAGACTGAATCTTCAATTCCTGAGCCTTATCACCTACTACATGTTGATCTATTTGGTCCAGTGAATGTCATGTCTATTGCAAAGAAGAAATATGCTATGATCATAGTAGATGAGTTTACCAGATACACATGGGTGTATTTTTTGCACACAAAAAGTGAAACTACATCTATCTTGATTGATCATGTCAAATAACTAGATAAATTGGTCAAAGACTCTGTGAAAATCATAAGAAGTGATAATGACACCGAGTTCAAGAATTTGATAATGGAAGAGTTCTGCAAAGACCATGGAATAAGGAAGGAATTCTCTGCTCCTGGAACTCCACAGCAAAATGGAGTTATTGAAAGAAAGAATAGAACTCTTATTGAAGCTGCAAGAACTATGCTTGATGAAGCAAAGTTACCAACCTACTTTTGGGCTGAAGCTGTGCAGACTGCTTGTTTTACTCAGAATGCAACACTTTTGAACAAGCATGGAAAGACACCTTATAAGATGGTGAAGAAAAAGAAGCCAAATATGAAGTATTTTCATGTATTTGGATGCAAGTGTTTTGTTCTTAAGACTCATCCTGAACAGCTATCCAAATTTGATCTAAAAGCTGATGAAGGAATTTTTGTTGGATATCCATTTTCCACAAAAGCCTTCAGAATCTATAATTTAAGAACAAGGGTTGTCATGGAATCTATCAATGTCTCTTTTGATGACAAGAAAATTACTAGACTTAAAGATTTCAATGATCATGATCAGCTGAGATTTGAGAATGAAGTTTTAAATTCTGATTTTGTTAATTCTGATAGTCTAAATCCTGATACTGCAAACTCTGATGGGTTAAACTCTGATGTTATTGAAACTGTGGTGACTACGCCAAAGGAAAATGCACCTGAGCAGAGGGAGCATATTGAAGATCCAACCACATCTCAAGAAGCATCAGAACCTAGAACATGCTCTTCAAGTTCTGATTCATCAAGTTCTGATGAGCCAAGTCCTGATAATTCTGAAAACTCAAATTCTGAAGGATCCAACTCAGAGAGCATAATTTCAGGGGGAGTATTAGAAAATGTTGATGGAGACAACATGGATCATGGGGGAGCATCCAGTTCTAGAGATCACCTTCTATCTGCAAGAAAGTGGACTAAAGCACATACATCTGACTTGATTATTGGAAATCCTGAAGCAGGTGTTAGAACTAGAACAACAACATCAAATGAATGTCTCTATCATTCTTTTCTTTCTCAGACTGAACCAAAGAAAGTGGAAGAAGCTCTTCAAGATGCTGATTGGGTGCAAGCAACGCAGGAAGAGTTAAATGAATTTGGAAGACATAAAGTCTGGACCCTAGTGCCAAGACCAAAGAATAGATCTATTGTTGTTACAAAGTGGGTGTTCAGAAATAAAATTGATAGTGATGGCATAATTACAAGAAATAAAGCAAGGCTGGTTGCAAAAGGATATTCTCAACAAGAGGGAATTGATTATGATGAAACATTTGCACCAGTTGCTAGATTGGAAGCCATAAGGATATTTCTCGCTTATGCTGTTCACAAAAAGTTTAAAGTCTTTCAAATGGATGTAAAAAGTGCTTTTCTTAATGGAGAATTGGAAGAAGAAGTATATGTTGAACAACCTCCAGGTTTTGTAGATTCAAAATTTCCTAATCATGTCTACAGACTTGATAAAGCACTTTATGACCTTAAGCAAGCTCCAAGAGCATGGTATGAGACATTAGCTCAGTTTCTTCTGGAAAGTGGATTTAACAGAGGGACTATTGACAAAACCTTATTCTATCTCAACCATGGAAAGAACTTACTTTTGGTGCAGATATATGTTGATGATATCATTTTTGGTTCTACAAATGACAGACTTTGTAAAAGCTTTGCCAAGCTATTGCAGTCAAGATATCAAATGAGTATGATGAGAGAACTTAACTATTTTCTGGGACTTCAAGTCGAGCAGAATGAAGAAGGAACTTTTATTTGTCAATCTAAGTATACCAGAAATTTGTTGAAGAAATTTGGAATGCAAGACTGTTCAAGTGCATCCACTCCTATGGCCACTGCAATAAAATTGGATAAGGATACTGGTACATCAGTAGATATTATTGATTACAGAGGTATGATTGGCTCACTACTCTATCTAACTGCAAGTAGACCTGATATTATGTATGCTACCTGTCTTTGTGCAAGATTTCAAGCAGATCCAAGAGAACCTCACTAAACAGCTGTGACAAGAATTTTCAAGTACCTTAAGGGTACAACTGATCTAGGATTGTGATATCCTAGGGAATCAGACTTTAAACTAATAGGTTACCCAGATGCAGATTTTGCAGGGTGCAAAATTGACAGGAAAAGCACAAGTGGAAGCTGCCAATTTCTTGGAGGCAGATTAGTTTCTTGGTTTAGCAAGAAACAAAAGTCCATTTCCACATCAACTGTAGAAGCAGAGTACAATACTGTAGGAAGCTGTTGTGCACAAATTCTTTGGATGAAGAATCAGTTACTAGATTATGGGTTAACATATTCTAAAATACCCATTTATTGTGATAATCAAAGTGTTATTGCTATGACAGGTAATCTAGTTCAACACTCAATAACAAAGCATATCAGCATTAGGTACCACTTCATAAGGGAACTTGTGATGGAAGGTACAATGGAATTGCATTTTGTTCCAACAGATCAACAACTAGCAGATATATTCACAAAACCACTGTGTGAAGCTACTTTTACAAGATTGGTAAATGAACTTGGAATGGTTTCAGGTTCTTTCTCTATACATCAGACCTTATGATCAGTATTTACAGATATTATTATCTTTATGTAATCTGTGCTTAAATTGAAATTTACCTAAGTGCTGATTGTTGTCTGATATGAATTTCTAAACTCTGATAGTGATATGAATGTTTCTGTGACTATTTAATCCAATGAGGATAACTGTGCTAGATGCTGATCTAGTAGTCTCTAATATACTAAAGATCCCATGTTTGAAGTAATTGTTTATGTGGAAATCTTTTAACATAAGCAAATTTTGATATTGAGCTTGGTTAGGTTTACTTTGTGTATCTTATTACTTAGTCAAAAACTAGAATAGTGCTTCTTATCTGTTAAGTTCTGATGTTGGTAAATCTTATGGATGTACTAAGTGCCGATAAGCCACATTTATCAAAAGAAAAAGTAAAGAAAAGAAATAAATATCAGGTACTCCTTTGAGATCTAAAGAAAAATGTATGTGGAAGGGAAGACCCAAGTGCATTGCTGGTATTAAGTAATATGCATTAGAAAAGCAAAATAAAATTTTCTTGGTGACTTTTCACATTCTCTAATTACTGGAGAAATACTCTGATAATAGTATAAATTCTGATACGCAGTTGTGACTCACTTACACTGAGGAGCTCCTGTGAAAAAGAATATCAAAAGATGCATAAAATGAGCACAAAACAGTTGAGGTGGACTCATGCATGAACTCATTCAATAGTAGACTTCAGACTAATGACAGATTTTGAGCAAAAGTTCTTAGTTATGCCTTATTTCTAAGATGTACTGAAGTGAATAAGACTTTACTCTTTGTCTGATATTTAGCTTAAAGCACACACTTACACTCCATATGAGTGATGAAAATTACTGTGGTGATCAATGTTGTTTTATATGAACAGTTTTAGTGTCAGTTGCATAAATTCTGAGGACAAGTTCCGATGGAAGTTTTGATGATTAAGTTCTGCGGAAACCATATCAGTATTTGTGTGAAGAATTACAGAAATAAACATTCACTTTTTTGAGTACAGAAGCCATATTCTGATGACCTTTAAATTCTGGTAATAATCAAGTTCTGATGCTTACGTGGCAGTATTTATTTACTTGATTTTTTGTTGGTTAATACTTGAACGGTTCTATTTTATCAAAATATTGGTTTAAGTGAGATAAAGACAGTCATAATTACTTGTTTAGTGGGAACATTTTGTTTTTCTTGAAAAACTGCATGTGCATAGTAATCATTACTTATTTCCCGTGCCCATTAACTATTGTCTTAACTACTGAATGGCTGACAGGTGTAAAGACTGTTCCAATTCGTCTTAACTGCTGTCAAGTGGCGTGTATAAGTAAAAGAGAGAAAAGATTATAAATCTTTTATCTACTTTTGTATTCAATACTCTCTCTCTTTTATCTTATTCTCTCTGTATTCACTGACGGTTTTTACACAGGCATTTTACCAAACACCTTTAAGGCATTCTTAATTCTCACTTCTTTTTCAATGGCACCCAAGGATCTAATCTTTAATGGAGCAAAGTTCGTCCCCAACAACTACACTGCCATTCTAACCAAGAGTGACGCTCCGTCGGAAGTTCATTTTGTTCAGGACTTCTTGGCTCACAGTAAAATAGGGTTCGCCTTGACGCAGCCATCCACTTTATCTGGAACTCAAGTTCTGACATTCTGGCGAATAGGACTTTATGATGATGGTGGTAAGGATGGGACTCCAAGCATCATTTTTACAGCAAAGGAGGTGGAGTACGTTGTTACTCCGGCAACAGTCAGGAAAGCTCTACATCTACCTGAGAACTGCCAGTTCAGTTCTGCTGTTGAGGAGCTATTTCTACAATAAATGATGGCTAATTTAGGGTATGAGGAGAGTTTGGCAAAGTTGGGCCAACTTAAGCGCCCACATATTCGAAGAGAATGGAGCTTTTTCTTCGATTGCATAAACAAGGCATTCACAAACAAATGCTCAAATTTTGACGCCATTCCGATTTTGACTCAACAAATTGGGTATGCTCTCCTAAACCAGTCTCACTTTGATTATGCTAAGACTGTGTTATGCTTTATAAGAGATAGAATGACAGAGGACAGGAATGTTGTTTACTTTGCTAGGTTCTGTCAGTTAATTTACAGTTACTGTACATCAGATGAACCACAACCAGCAAGTGAACACATAGAACCTTTTAGGTTAGCAAAAAGGGCTTTTGCTGACCTTTTAACTGCTGATAACAAAAAGAGAGTTCTGAGGCCCCTTAGAATTCCTTTAGTAGTAAAGCAAGCCCTTGTAAATGCTGATGCTGGTACTTACTCTGTATTATATCCTGATGTTCCACAACAACCACAACCACAACAGCCATCAAAACCTACTACTGCCACTCAACAAACACAAACATCAGAACATGCCAACCAACCATCAGCACATAATCAAGTGAAGCCTTCTTCTTCTAGAGCAAGGAGGACTACGATAGTACCTCAGGCATAGCAGAATAGAAGGAAGATGATTTTAAGAGATGAGTCTGATGATGAGGCACATGTTCAACCATCAGAACCTGTTGCTGAAGTAGCTGAGAAGGTCTCTTCTCAGACAGCTCAAGAAACTGGGAGTTCTAGGCCCATAAAAAGGCTTAGAAAGCTACACTCTGATGATCAAGCTCCCAAAGTCTCTCCACCAGCTAAGAGACTTAAAAAACAAAGAGCAAGGAGGGCTGTAGAAGAATCAATCTCTGAAGAAGGAATGGAAGCAGCAACCGTGGAAGGGGGTCAGAAATCTCTGATCCCACAAGAACCTACTGTAGTTGAATCTCTTCCAAGTGCTGAGCCAGAACTTCATGAAGCTCATAAATCTCCAATCTAAGTGCCAGAGACTACTCCAATGCCTACACCTCATGTGTCTCCTATAAACTCTCCAGTACATGCTGAAAACCCAGGCACAAGTGCTAAAATTAATATCAACAACTTGGATGTGCCTTTGGTCTTGTATCTGGAAGCTCCATCCACTTCACATCTTTCTCAGCACACTCCACCAGCAACTCCATTGCTAGATGCTGATGACCATGAAGATGAATCTTCTATTACTTCACATACAATCATTATATCCAAAGATGCTGATACTAAAGATTCTGCAAGTTCTGTTGAAGAAACTACTGGTGAAGCTGCTACAAATATAAATGCTGATGCATCTGGTCCTTCTGGACATGAAATCCAAAACTCTATGAAATCCAAAACTCTGTGGAATTGCTTATCTCCCTGCTTCTACCAGATGATGCCAACAAGGGGGAGAAAGTGATTAAGTCCAAATGCAAAACTGATCAACCACTGAAGGGTAAGGATGATGATAATGAAGACCAGGGAAACTCTAAAAGGAGTAGAGGTCTAAGTCAAGGCTGGGGTTCTTTATCAAGGGAAGCCAGAACCATAAGTCAAAGAACAAGTTCTGATACTAAAAGGATAAGTTCTGATGAACACACTTTGAAACTTGATGAAGAGATCTCCAAAAGGCTGTTCCCAAAGGACAATCCAGGCATGGATATTGAAAGTATGAAGGAAGAAGAGATTAGACTGAAAGCTGAAAATGACAAATCTAAGTCAAAGTCTAAAACTCAAGTCACAACAAAGAAACCACCTAAGCCTAAGGGTATTGTGATCAAAGAGAGGACACATACTGAGGCATCTAAGGCCAAGTCCAAATCACAGGTGGAAGTTGATCCTAGATTCAAGGGTAAGGCAAAAGTTGATGAACCTGTAAAGATATATATGCCAACCATGGATCTGGAAGTAAATGCTGATGAAGATACAACTCTGATTTTGAAGGAGAAAAGGAATATTCAAGCAACCTATGACAGAGCTCAAGTTGTCTTGACATCAGAAGAAAAGGAAACCTCTGACATTGCTCATGTTAAACCTTCAACAGTTCTACTACCTGGGTTTACTAAAGCTCAACAATCTGCTCAACCTATAAAGACTTCAACAAATATTTTTCAGGGTAGATTGATCCAAGGGAAGGAAGTTAGAGATAAAAAAGGACTGGGTAATCTTGACGAGAAAAGAATAAACAACTCTACCTCAGATCCTACATCCCTTACTGAAACAGGAGTAGGGACAACTCCAGAAAGACTAAATCAGTTAGAGTCTGTACAGATGGTCTACAAATCCAAGCTGAAAGAAGACATAATGCTTTATTTTATGACAGATGGGAGAGTATTCCAGATGAGAAAGAATGCAATTCGGTTGAAGTATTATGAAGAACTGTAACATGTTTTATTTCTACTTCAAGTGAAGAACGGGTCAACAGATGGTGCTGCCAGATACTTAATATCTGATATTCAGAGGCAGAAGAAACTTACTCTGTAAAGTCTGACAGACCATACTATCCAAAGTACAGAGCTCACAATGGTGATTTAGTTGAGATGAAGCCCAATACCACCAAGATCACTACTTTTCTGGGTATTAAGGGTGTTGAATTTAATCTGGAGTCTGACAAAGCTTATCTGATCAGACTGGATCAGGATATAAGGAAAGCAAAGATTAATAATCTCAGGGCTGCTATCTTTCAGACAAGAGAAGATACAGGTTAACTTAAAGATGCTAAAAGGAGGATGATAAATGAACTTGAATATGCTGAGAGAACTCTTCTGAAGAACTATCTTAGAACAACTCCTGACATTCAAGAGATCAAACACTGAAGCCAAGTCGAGGACTACAACTGTTAAATTTTGAAGGATATATAGGCTAAAGCTGATATCATACTTTAAGGATGGTAAAAGCTACAAGGACTGTGAGTTGTAGTTATCTAGTCAAATTCTCATATGCATTTGTACTTAATGTTTTTGACATCATCAAATATCGATTGAACTTATATATTATGCTAATTTACAAGTTGGGGGAGATTGTTAGATATATTTGTGATGTCATGTCTAATAATGATTTGTGTTTAGTTTTCAGATCTTGACTAACAGGACAAATCAGGACTTAACTGGAAATCAGTACTTATACTGAAGTCATAACTTAAGATATCAGAACTTAAGATATCAGAAGATGTTCATCAGAAGATAATATCAGGACTTAAGAAGACTTTCAGATAAGGAAGGCGGCTGATTGAAGGGAAAGAAGATCAAGACTAAAACAAGAAGAGATATGCATGAAGAAGAATTCTATGAAGAATAGAAGACTTGGAGGAAAAGATAACTAATTGATATATGTTAGGATACAGAATTATATTCGATATCTATTAGAGATTATCTTGTAACTGTGTGGTATATAAACAAAGCATAGGGTTTACACTAGAAGTGTTATCATTATCGAGAATATTATTCATTGTAACCCTATCAGCTCTCGTGATATTTATTCATCACTGAGAGAATTAAGATTATTCTTTGTTACATACTTGTGTTCTTAATTCGATTTGATTGTATTATACACTGTATTCAACCCTCTTCTTCAATGTGTGTGACCTAACAAGGTAGCATGCGGGACACATAGCATGTAATCATGTTATTCATATAACACGTGATCACATAATTCATGTAACACATAAGTACAATCGTTAAAAAGGTAGAACTCAGAACTTCTAGAATTGAAATCGGGTCAAAAATAGTATTTATCAATCAATAACTGACTCAGAATGACTCGTAAAACAAACAATCTTTTGATATAAAATAATTTAGGTCTCGAAAGTATTTTTAATGGAAGCAGAATATTTTTCTGAGTCTAGACGCATTCGTTTCGTATTAAATGGATGAACAGTCTATTTTCTATAAATAAAATACGAATAATTCAATTAATAATAGTATTAATCGAATATTCCATACTCTATAAATATTTTTAAAAGCTCAAAATAATTTTTAGGAATTATTTGGCTTAATTATAAATAATTATATCTTATTTAACTATTTATAAATAAAATTAATTGATTAAATGAATTAATCAATCAATTAAATCCATAAATAATTAACTAAAATAAATTATAAATAATTAAATCAAATTTGAATTTTTTAAAATAATAAAATAAAATGATTTTTGGAATTAAAATAATTCAATTAACCATTTAAAATAATTAACTAAATTAATTTTTGAATTTAAAAATAATTTTTGAAAATAAAATAAGATTTTTGATTTATTTGAAAATAAAAATTCTGTACAAATAGAATTGAATTGGGGAATTAGGTTTTTAAAGACCGAAAGCGGGTTGTAATCGGGTCGGGAAATGGGTCATGGGTCGCCAAGAAAACGAAGAACACTCAAAAGAATCAAACCTTTATTTCTCTATGATATTGAACTCAGAATTCGACATATAATATATCAAACCGATCAGAAAAACGTTATTTATAACATGGTATCATCAAAACACAGGAATCATGAAGTTTTGGATTTTCCAGAAAATTAAAGAATTGATTCGATTTATAAAAAAATAATCTGAATTTTGAAGTTGGTTCTGCATTAAATATGATGAGTGTTTTGGAAAGGTGGTGACGAGAGTTTCGATTCGGTTACAAGAGCGTTTCAAACGTCCGGTAACGCCTCCAAATTTCACTTTGATTCTCAAGAACATGAAGAACACGAAGAACATTCAAGAACTTAATCCGAAAATCAAACAACCTTTTGAGCATGTTATGGAACTCGAAATTCAACATATGATATAAGAAATTGAATGGCAGGAGATGCTATACAACATACAATCATCAAATCAGACAAACCAAATCGTTTACGAAAATTCATATTTTTACTATAATTCGAATTTTTGTAAAAATCATAGAAAAATACCGAAGAAATCTGGGACGTTATGGATGATTAGACTGTATTCTACGCGTCGAGAGCTTCGATTTGACTACTTGTACGTCGAAATCTGACTTCGGTAACACCTCCAAATCTTGGTTTGATTATGAAAAACGCGATGAACACTCATCGGTTTCTCTCGATAATTATGAAATTTTACTGTATAAAATACAGTAAATGCTATTTATATTTACGAATATTAGGACCCCGTTAGATTATATCGGATCCGAATATAGGTTACTTAGCCGCTAAGTAACTACAAAAATGATACAATTTGATACCAGATTTGGATAATTATCAAAACCGGGCTTCCTATAAAACACCTTACGTGAAAATAATGTAAAAATATCCCATCTTTTGAGAATACGGGTTTTATTGATCTACCGAAATGACTATCGTATCGAAAATTTTGTGTCGGGACTCATACGGGTCAAACAGTATTCCGGATTGAAAAAGTCATAACACGGAAAATGTTCAGAATAATTAGATTAGGTTATGAAGGAATTTTTCGAAGAGTTTCGGGTTGTAAAAACGCAAAAACGGTTGAAGTTGGATGATTCCCGGTTTTATAAAATAGTTTTATAATTACTCAGATGTAACACCCCCAGATTCGGGGTCAGGGATCCGGGTCGTCACGGTCTTTCTTTCCACAATATCACTTCACTTAATTAATAACAGTTAACCTTATGCTGTGACCCCATACTAACACACACCACAACCCGTTATAGTCTCAGAGATGAAATTGAAATAGGTACAAGTCTTTGAATCCACAATTTAAAAGTTATTACAACCCAAAAATGATTACTTGATAAGTTTACAATTAATTGCCATTATCTGCCAAAAGTTATAATTATACATAATTGATTCCCAAAAGTAGAAGGTCTGATCTACAGATAGATCTACCTCTGCAGCTATAGCAGCTATGATCTCAACGGGAAGGCGCGGGGCGCTTCCCACGCTCTTGCGCTGGGTCTGCTTGAGTCTGGCCATCCTTCCTAACTGTTATTGTGTGATGAAGAAATAAAGCAAGAGTGAGCATTACAGCTCGCAAGATAATATATAGTGTAAACAATAACGCAAGCATCTAAATGGATAACTTGCTGGAAACCTTTATCAGGTGAAAGATAATTACTTACTGGATATAAGCAAAAACAAGGGATGAAGTTACCAATTACTTCACTATACTTATATCATTTATAAGGCTACTTGAACTACCACTGTTCAACGTATTATAGGTTTCAAAAGGTCATCCCATAGATGAGACCACAAGTTAAGACTTGAATAGATTCAATCTTTGAAATATTATTGAATGAAATAAAGTTACGAGATACTTTATTTAGTCCCGATATATATATCCACATATATATCTCTTAAACATTTCCTGGAACCTCTATTATGTAAAGTATGAACAGAGTTTGTAACATCCAATGAATTTTGGAAAGCAAAAGAATTTTGGCATAAACCCGATATCTTGCTGATCAGGAAAAGATACCAATAAGTAACCTTTTCTACTAGTAGATGGATAAATCCCCCACCGGTCATCACCCTGGCCACATAAGGACCTTGTGCTGGACCGCCACCCGGCCTCTTACGTGTTGATGCCGGTCATCACCCTGGCCACATAAGGACCTTGTGCTGGACCGCCACCCGTCCTCTTACGCGTTGATGGACTGCCACCCAGCCACTTACACTTTGATAGACCGTACCCCGGCCTGTCGCTTATGCCGACTCAATTAGATGGACTTACTTCCCGAACGTTGGGCAAGTAATCAAATTGTTTTCTCAAAACAGCAACCACGTTGCGAATGTAAAATACACCACCGAGCCGGATCCCCCAGGTTTTGAGCGAGTATTTAAATCCCCTTTGAAAGGAAGATCTTAAATATAAAAATGAGTTTTGGGGTCCACTCTAACTTTAAAAATCATTTTGAAGACTCGAAAACATTTTTAAGAATGTTTGGAGTACTGCTGATTTATTAAAATAAATCAATCCCGATATATTAGAAATATCTGAATATTATTATTTAAATAATATTCTCGTAAAGATAATCCTTATAAAAATATTCGAAGTAGAAGTTTTAAAACTCATACTTGAAATGGATATTAAATAACCAAAGATATACTTATGTGAAAGTACTATCTTTATTTGAATAATCGAAAATAAGTTTGGTTATCGAAACATTATTCTTTAATAAAATAAAGAATATTATTAAATAATAAGCGGAGTCATAATACCTCGAATGAATATTATAAATAATATTCATTAAATAAAATAAACGGAGTCATACATCCTCAAATTAATATCCAATTAATAATCATTAAATAGAATAAACAGAGTCATAAGTCCTCGAATGAATATTCAAATAATATTCATTAAATAAAATAAAGTTATCGAATAAACCTTATTCGATAAATAGTTTTGAAATCTATATCCATATATATATATAAATATATATATATATATATATAATATACTCGGGAGCATCGACTCCCGGTTTAGAAAATGTTCGTCTTTGGGTCCTCTATACTAAGGGTATACGCAACTACTGCTTATCTCTAGCATAGGTATTATGCAACTAATAAGCATTTGAACCAACAGATATATAAATCAAGAATACGAAACAGGCATGCATATATACCATATCACATGCTCCAATATATCGCAAGAATTTGCTAATAACAAATATGCATTTATCACAAGATCATGCATATACACATATACATCACAACAACAGTTTATACGGGTAGAAAACTTGCCTGAGCGACTGGGGGTTATAAATGTCGGGACGAGTCTGGTAACCTATAAACAACATGTGAGTTGGAATTAACCAAAGTCACTTGTAAATTTATACTTTAACCAAATTAGACTCTAACGCTCGCTTTGCGCTTACTGATTCTCTTAAGTCACTCGAGTACCCTCGGCTCCACCATTTTTAATAATTTAACCATTACGAGTTTTAAGGTGATTCCTTTGCGAGTGTCTTACCAACTGCCTATTACACTTTACATAAATTTTTCATACTCCAATTAGTCCTTTAAGGTCTTTATCCTATGTTTCAAAGTAAGGCGAGGGGTAATGGTTCGTTCACGAAACGTCGTTACTTAAAACGGCCGTTTCTCCTAAACCGTACATCGGAATCAAACAAACCACATATCAAAATGAAGCTCGTAACATGAACTATCTAAACATGGCAATGGTCAAAACCTAGCAGGGAGTTCTCGGGTCCTAATGTTATGAACAAAAGCAGTCTAAAGTAAATGGGACATTACGATGGCTATGTTTACGCGATTTCCCAATTTTATACCATTCCAATTCAACTACCAATCCATCCCAATTCATTCATACAACCAACATCCATCCACACTACATCATAAAATCCCCAATCAACTCGACATTAACAATTTATACTTATTCTTAAACTTGAATTTAAACTATACTTAAGTCCTTTAACCAATCAACAAGTTTCAACATTTAATTCACTACAACTCCAACCCAAATTCTAAACCTACAAGCATTAAGCTACTCTTTTACCATAACAACCAAAGTCATCCTAATATACAAAGTAAAGCTATAGTTTGGAGATGATATACCTTCCTTGAAGTGATGTGAGTAGCTAGGAAGCCTTAAGAAGCCTTGAGATGTCTTAGGGATGCTTGGATCTTAAAGGAAAAACAAGAAAAATCAAGTTAAAAAAATCTTGAAATCACTATTCATTATCTTCTTCATTGATTTCTTGGAGAAGATTGAGAATGAATTGGAGGCTTAAACTTATAGAATAGCCATAACTATGCATAAGGAGTACTAGATAATTATCTTACCAATTTAGGAAGCTTGGAACTTGAATTTTGAAAATTCTTCTTCTTGAAATGAAGAAAAGCCGAGAGCTCCTTGGTTGAAGAAGAAATGATTTTGTGTTTTTCTTTGTTTTGTTTTGGTTGGTTGATTTTCTTTTGATTTGTTTTGGTTAATTACCTTTGTAACCTTGAACTTTGTGTGGTTTTAAATCATCCAACAATTCCTTCCCTTATGTCATGCTTATGTCATCATGTGATGTCACCCTCCCCTCTTTGTCCTCTTCTCATTGGTTGGATGACATCATCCCCTCTAATCTCTTTGATTAGATTCTAATTACTTGGCTAATGACCGCTGATCTGTTATACGGTTCGTTTAACTTTCGTTTTTGTTTATCGTTTGAGGGATCATACCCAGGATCTTATTACTTAGGTTTCCTTAACCTTTTTCAATACATTATATTCCTTTTTATGATCCTCTATTAAAATCCTTGAATTTAAATCCTTTTTATCCTGTTACCTTATACTCAATACTTTCGATATCTGGTGGATTTTCGGGAAAAATCAAAAGGTTCAAATTTGGATTCTGACGATCTTTACATACACTTATATACCATATAGAGTACCAATAAAATCTCAGAATATCCATAAAAGAAACCCTACATAGTGTGGCATGAACAGTTTTCTTATTCAGCAATATCAGCAAAAACACTATTCATAAGGGTTACAAAAAGTTCAAAATTTTGGGGTTATTATAGTCTCCCCTCCTTAAAAGGATTCCGTCCCGGAATCAAATAGAAAACAAATGGGGGTACTTTTCTAGCATTGCGCTCTCTAGTTCCCAAGTCGATTCTTCAACATTATGATTCTGCCATAGCACTCTAACTAGCTTGATCACTTTGTTCCGGAGCACCTGCTCCTTCTTATCTATAATCCTTACTGGTTTCTCCGCGTAAGTCAGATCTGGTTGCATATCAACATGCTCGTACTCCACTATGTATCTGGCATCCCGATGATACTTCCTTAGCATTGATACATGGAACACATTATGAACTTGTTGTAGGTTCGGGGGTAAGGCTAGCTCGTAAGCCAACTTCCCAATCCGTCTTAGTATCTCAAAAGGTCCAATGTATTTTGGGCTTAGTTTTCCTTTCTTTCCGAATCTCATTAACCCCTTCCAAGGGGATACTTTTGGTAGTACTAAGTCCCCTACTTCATACTCCTTGTCCTTTCGGGCTAGGTCCGCATATTTCTTCTGTCTGTCTTGGGCTGCTACCATCCGTCCTCTAATGAGATTCACTATGTCTTTGGTCCTTTGGACCACCTCGGGTCCGAGCATCTTCCGCTCTCCTACTTCATCCCAGTATAAGGGAGATCGACACCTTCTTCCGTACAGGGCCTCATAAGGCGGCATTTCGATGCTAGCATGAAAGCTATTGTTATAAGAAAACTCGATCAACGACAAGTGATCATCCCAACTTCCTTTAAAGTCTATTGCATAGACTCTCAAAATATCCTCTAGTGTCTGGATGGTCCTTTCACTCTGCCCATCCTTTTGGGGATGGTACGCGGTACTCATATTTAATTTGGTCCCCGCACATTCTTGAAAGCTCCTCCAAAATCTGGAGTTGAACCTGGGGTCTCGGTCTGAGACAATGGACGCTGGGACTCCATGTCGCGTCACTATTTCCTTAAGGTAAATGTCCACCAGTCTATCGACTGTGTATCTCTCATTGATAGGAATGAAATGAGCTGACTTTGTCAGTCGGTCTATGATCACCCATATGGCATAATGGTTGGCTTTCGTCCTTGGTAAACCGACAACAAAATCCATGGCTATCTGTTCCCATTTCCATTCGGGAATCTCCAGGGGTCGTAAAAGTCCACTGGGTCTCTGGTGCTCTGCCTTTACTCTTTGGCAAGTCAAACATTTGCTTACCCATTCTGCTACGTCCCTCTTCATGTTGGGCCACCAATAATATTCCTTCAAATCCCTATACATCTTGGTGCTTCCCGGGTGAATGGAATACCTTGAACTATGGCTTTCATCCAAAATCTCATCTTTAAGCTCTTGAACGTTCGGAACCCAAATCCGGTAGGAGTACCTCATTATCCCTTTATCATCTTTCTCAGTATGGATCTCTTCTCCAGTCATTGACTCTCTAACTTCATTCATTATTTTCTCTTGGCACAATATGATCTTTTCTAATAACTCTGGCTGCATTGAGATCTCAAACAGCTTTTCAGTTCCGGTTACCTTTACTTCTATTTCCATTCTTTCGAAATCCCTGATTAATTCCTCCGAAGTCATTATCATTCTGAGCCTTTCCTTCCTACTGAGGGCGTCAGCCACCATATTGGCTTTCCCCGGATGATAGAGAATCTCACAATCATAGTCCTTGATTAGTTCTAACCATCTCCTCTGGCGCATGTTGAGCTCTTTCTGCGTAAATATGTTCTTGAGGCTCTTATGGTCTGTGAAAATCTCGCACTTCTCTCCATACAAGTAGTGCCTCCAAATTTTTAGGGCAAAAACTATAGCCGCAAGCTCAAGGTCATGAGTAGGATATCTAATCTCGTATTCCTTCAGTTGTCTCGACGCATACGCAATCACTTTACCGTACTGCATAAGCACACACCCTAATCCTTTGTGCGACGCGTCACTATATATCACAAAATCTCCTTTTCCGTCTGGCAATGCCAACACCGGGGCCGTTACCAACCTTTTCTTTAATTCCTGAAAACTGTTCTCGTATTTCTCCGTCCATTCAAACTTCTCTGTCTTACGAGTAAGTCGTGTCAAAGGGGCTGCGATCTTCGCAAAGTCTTGTACAAATCTACGATAGTAGCCGGCCAATCCTATGAAATTCCTTACCTCTGTGGGTGTGGTTGGCCTTTCCCAATTTGAGACCGCCTCTATCTTGGAGGGGTCGACCAATACTCCTTCTTTATTGATCACATGTCCTAAAAATTGTACTTCATTCCGCCAGAATTCACACTTCGAGAATTTGGCATATAACTGTTCCTCTCTGAGTATTCCTAGAGCCATCCTCAAATGCTCTGCGTGTTCTGCCTCAGTCATTGAGTAGATTAAAATATCATCGATAAAAACTATCACACACTTGTCCAAGTACTTCTTAAATACTCTGTTCATTAAATCCATGAAAGCTGCTGGGGCATTGGTTAATCCAAAGGACATTACCAAGAACTCATAGTGCCCATACCTGGTACGGAACGCTGTCTTGGAAATATCTTCGGGTTTAATCTTTAGTTGGTGATATCCAGTTCTCGGGTCAATCTTGGAAAAATAAACAGCATCCTTTAGCTGGTCGAACAGATCGTCTATTCTAGGTAACGGGTACCTGTTCTTTATGGTTAGCTTGTTCAACTCTCGATAGTCGATGCACAACCTCATGCTCCCATCTTTCTTCTTAACAAATAACACTGGTGCTCCCCACGGAGACACACTGGGTCTTATCATACCCTTATCCAAGAGTTCCTGCAATTGGGTAGCTAATTCCTTCATTTCTAACGGGGCTAACCGGTAAGGTGCTTTTGAAACTGGCGCCGTCCCTGGGGCCAACTCAATCGCAAATTCAATCACTCTATCGGGTGGTAATCCCGGAAGATCTTGTGGGAATACATCTTCAAATTCGTTGACTACTGGAATATCTGGTAAGTTGGGCACCTCCTTTTGCGTGTCTACCACATAGGCTAGGTAAGTCTCGTTTCCTTTTCGTAGCATCCTTCTGGCCTGGGCCATAGTCAAAAATTTCTGCGTCTGCCTCTTTCCCCTAAATATGACTTCTTTCTTTCCTGGGATATTTAACTTAACTTTCTTCCCCTTACAGTCTATCTGAGCATCATTGCTAGATAGCCAGTCCATTCCCAAAATTATATCAAATTCCCCTAACTTAAAAGGAATCAGATCAACACTGAAAGATTGTTCCCCTATGCCTAACTCACAGGCGGGGTGAATCAGATTAAGAAGAATAACTTCATGGTTGGCTATTTCTACTTGTAAGGGCTCTATCAAGGGTTCAACTTTAATTCTTAATTTACGCGCAAAGTCCCTTGATATAAAAGATTTAGTTGCTCCTGAATCAAATAAAACGTTTGCACTGACTGAATTTAGAGAAAGGGTACCTGCTATCACATCTGAATCTTTCATAGCATCCTGGACTGTCATGTTGAAAGTCCTTGCAGTAGGTGGCTTATTAGAAGCAGCCCTGCTTGCTCCCGAAGCTGCTGGTTTGTTCATTGGGCATTCCCTCTTCCAATGACCCGGGCGTCCACACTGATGACAAGTGGTGGTTGGGCGGGTAATGGGGGTTGGCGAAGTGCACTTGTCCGAATAGTGACCCTCTCGACCACACTTGAAGCAGATTACCGGCTTTCCTTTACATTCCCCAGTGTGCATCCTTCCACAAGTGTTACAGGCTGACAATGGGGGTCAAGACTGGTTGGAATAGGACATTCTTGACTTCTGGCCGCTCTGGCTCACATTCACGCTCATTGGCCGCTTAAACCCAGTGTTCTTTCCCGGTAGGGACACTGCTCCTCGATTAAATCTAGTTAGGAAGCTCCTTCCTGCGGAACCCCCACCCATGCTCATACTTTTCCTCTTTATTCCCTTCTTCTCTCTTTCCTTCTGCATCTGTTCACTTCCGGCTTCTACAATTGTTGCCTTTTGTACCAGAGTGGCATAATCAGTAAGCTCAAGGATTGCCACCCTATTCTGAATCCACGGTTTCAGTCCCTGCTGAAACCTCCTAGCTTTCTTTTCCTCGGTGCTCACAAACTCCGGCACAAACCTTGATAACTCAGTAAATTTCGCTTCGTACTCTGCTACAGATAAGTTATTCTGCTTTAGCTCCAAGAACTTGAGCTCCATCTGGTTTTCCATAAACCTGGGGAAATATTTTCCCAGAAACAACTGACTGAATCTTTCCCAGGTTATAATAGCATCTGTCTCCATGTTTTTCTTGGCCTCCCACCAGTAGTTAGCCTCTCCTTTCAGAAGGTAGGTAGCAAATACAGTCTTCTGTGCCTCATCGATACTCAGAATCTCAAAGGATTTCTCCATTTCCTTTAACCATGCCCTTGCCTCAACTGGGTCGGCTGATCCGTGGAACTCAGGGGGCTTAAGGGACTTAAAAGCCCTAAAAGAGTTTACCACAACATTGTTATTTCCTTGAGGGGGTGGGTTGGGTTGACGTTCCAAGTTCTGCCTTAGTAGTTGCATGAACTGGCCTATGGGATCCATGCCTGGGTTTGGTATTGGTTGCTCAACCTCAGTTTCTCCTTCCTCAACCTCTATCTCAAATCCCTCAACATCATATGTCTCCTCCTCCTCTTCATACAAGGAGTCATCCTGTTCCACATAATCCTCATCTTCCTCTTCACTGTGTTCCTGGTTCCTATCATCCTGGTTATGGCTTCCCTGGTCCTCAGACCCAGGGTTCGCCCTAGTTCCAATCTTTCTTGGCGGCATGATACTGATAAAAAAAATTATTGGGAAAAATTCAACGTTAGGTCACAATCATACACAACATTGTGCCTTGTATAGCTCTATAATGGGGAGAATGTATCTCGTAATTCTATTATATTATGACAGTTCTAATAAGAAGTGCAGTAATAATAATGATAAAAACAGTGATCTCGTCACTAAGGAACTGACCCGAAAGGAAACAAATATATACATAATGCGAGAAATACATAGTTTGATCTGGTCAAAAGTACAACAGTGCTACAACCATCTGTCCCAAAAGTGATACACAAGAGTCTATCTGTCTAGTCAGAAAAAGGGATGCTATATACAAGTCAACTATCCCGAAAAATTGGCTCTTACTAAGGCCTCGACTAACTAGACAACTAGACTATCCCATCGTCAGTCCTGAATCACACACCGGAGCGGGTCAGCTCCCATACCCTTTCCATTGCACGACGGAAGATATAGTCGGCCTGCCTCCTGGAGATCCTACCATGCCTGTCCTCCTGGAGTGATCTGAGTCTCGCTCGGGACGTGAGCTCTATCCCTGTCAGCTCCCTCCTCAAGGATCGGGGTATAGCAGCCCTGGTCTCATAAGTTCGGGTACGCCTACCCGCCCTCTCCGCATCCAACTCCCTCCTGACCTCATCCAGCCGGGCCTCAGCAACGGCCACTCGGGTCCTCAGTACATCCTAAACATAGCCGTGGGCTAACAAAGACTGCCTATGGGCAGGGTCGAGAGGTGGTGAATCCGGAGCCGCTGGGGGTCCCTCCTCGGTCTGCCTAGGCTCGGGAGTATCAGTCTCTTAGCTGTCATCATAAGTGCTCCAGGATGGTAGTGGGGGGGGGGGGTAGGAGCTCTGACCACAGGGAGTGAGGGTAAAGGGGTACCAGTGTACACTACCATAGCTCCGACATGCTCCTCAGCCACTGGGACCTCATTCGGGTCCTCCTCATCTGAAATAGCAATGACCTCTGTCTCTGATTCCTCTGAGGGGTCCTCCTCATCCTCCTCTATCTCAGGCTCCTCCTGATCCTCGACATCTAGCAGTGCCTCATCATGCTCACGCTCGAACATCTCAGGGTCCTCTATCTCATGAGCCTACATAATAAACGAGCTAAGTTACTATCATGATACTTATAAGGGTTCCCGTAAGGGTTTTAACTGTCAGCGCTACTTTAAGTAGTGCGACCATGAACTTGGTAAGAGTTCTTATTATCTTTGTGAGTTTATTATTACATCGTCGCATCATCTCTAAGGTTTATAACGCTTGGCTCTGATACCATTTCTGTAACACCCCCAGATCTGGGGTCAGGGATCCGGGTCGTCACAGTCTTTCTTTCCATAATATCACTTCACTTAATTAATAACAGTTAACCTTATACTGTGACCCCATACTAACACACACCACAACCCGTTATAGTCTCAGAGATGAAATTGAAATAGGTACAAGTCTTTGAATCCACAATTTAAAAGTTATTACAACCCAAAAATGATTACTTGATAAGTTTACAATTAATTGCCATTATCTGCCACAAGTTAAAATTATACATAATTGATTCCCAAAAGTAGAAGGTCTGATCTACAGATAGATCTACCTCTGCAGCTATAGCAGCTATGATCTCAACGGGAAGGCGCGGGGCGCTTTCCATGCTCTTGCGCTGGGTCTGCTTGAGTCTAGCCATCATTCCTAACTGTTGTTGTGTGATGAAGAAATAAAGCAAGAGTGAGCATTACAGCTCGCAAGATAATATATAGTGTAAACAATAACGCAAGCATCTAAATGGATAACTTGTTGGAAACCTTTATCAGGTGAAAGATAATTACTTACTGGATATAAGCAAAAACAAGGGATGAAGTTACCAATTACTTCACTATACTTATATCATTTATAAGGCTACTTGAACTACCACTGTTCAAAGTATTATAGGTTTCAAAAGGTCATCTCATAGATGAGACCACAAGTTAAGACTTGAATAGATTCAATCTTTGAAATATTATTGAATGAAATAAAGTTACGAGATACTTTATTTAGTCCCGATATATATATATCCACATATATATATCTCTTAAACATTTCCTGGAACCTCTGTTATGTAAAGTATGAACAGAGTTTGTAACATCCAATGAATTTTGGAAAGGAAAAGAATTTTGGCATAAACCCGATATCTTGCTGATCAGTCAAAGATACCAATAAGTAACCTTTTCTACTAGTAGATGGATGAATCCCCCACCGGTCATCACCCTGGCCATATAAGGACCTTGTGCTGGACCGCCACCCGGCCTCTTACGTGTTGATGGACTGCCACCCAGCCACTTACACTTTGATAGACCGTACCCCGGCCTTTCGCTTATGCCAACTCAATTAGATGGACTTACTTCCCGAACGTTGGGCAAGTAATCAAATTGTTTTCTCAAAACAGCAACCACGTTGCGAATGTAAAATACACCACCGAGCCGGATCCCCCAGGTTTTGAGCGAGTATTTAAATCCCCTTTGAAAGGAAGATCTTAAATATAAAAATGAGTTTTGGGGTCCACTCTAACTTTAAAAATCATTTTGAAGACTCGAAAACATTTTTAAGAATGTTTGGAGTACTGCTGATTTATTAAAATAAATCAGTCCCGATATATTAGAAATATCTGAATATTATTATTTAAATAATATTCTCATAAAGATAATCCTTATAAAAATATTCGAAGTAGAATTTTTAAAACTCATACTTGAAATGGATATTAAATAACCAAAGATATACTTATGTGAAAGTACTATCTTTATTTGAATAATCGAAAATAAGTTTGGTTATCGAAACATTATTCTTTAATAAAATAAAGAATATTATTAAATAATAAGCGGAGTCATAATACCTCGAATGAATATTATAAATAATATTCATTAAATAAAATAAACAGAGTCATACATCCTCAAATGAATATCCAATTAATAATCATTAAATAGAATAAACAGAGTCATAAGTCCTCGAATGAATATTCAAATAATATTCATTAAATAAAATAAAGTTATCGAATAAACCTTATTCGATCAATAGTTTTGAAAACTATATCCATATATATATATATATATAATATAATCGGGAGCATCGACTCCCGGTTTAGAAAATGTTCGCCTTTGGGTCCCCTATACTAAGGGTATACGCAACTACTGCTTATCTCTAGCATAGGTATTATGCAACTAATAAGCATTTGAACCAACAGATATATAAATCAAGAATATGAAACAGGCATGCATATATACCATATCACATGTTCCAATATATCGCAAGAATTTTCTAATAACAAATATGCATTTATCACAAGATCATGCATATACACATATACATCACAACAACAGTTTATACGGGTAGAAAACTTGCCTGAGCGACTGGGGGTTATAAATGGCTCGGGATGAGTCTGGTAACCTATAAACAACATATGAGTTGGAATTAAACCAAATTCACTTGTAAATCTATACTTTAACCAAATTAGACTCTAACGCTCGCTTTGCGCTTACTGATTCTCTTAAGTCACTCGAGTACCCTCGACTCCACCATTTTTAATAATTTAACCATTACGAGTTTTAAGGCGATTCCTTTGCGAGTGTCTTAACAACTGCCTATTACACTTTACATAAATGTTTCATACTCCAATTAGTCCTTTAAGGTCTTTATCCTATGTTTCAAAGTAAGGCGAGGGGTAATGGTTCGTTCGCGAAACGTCGTTACTTAAAACGGCCGTTTCTCCTAAACCGTACATCGGAATCAAACGAACCACATATCAAAACGAAGCTCGTAACATGAACTATCTAAACATGGCAATGGTCAAAACCTAGCATGGAGTTCTCGGGTCCTAATGTTATGAACAAAAGCAGTCTAAAGTAAATCGGACATTACGACGACTATGTTTACGCGATTTCCCAATTTTATACCATTCCAATTCAACCACCAATCAATCCCAATTCATTCATACAACCAACATCCATCCACACTACATCATAACAGCCCCAATCAACTCGACATTAACAATTTATACTTATTCTTAAACTTGAATTTAAACTATACTTAAGTCCTTTAACCAATCAACAAGTTTTAACATTTAATTCACTACAACTCCAACCCAAACTCTAAACCTACAAGCATTAAGCTACTCCTTTACCATAACAACCAAAATCATCCTAATATACAAAGTAAAGCTAGGGTTTGGAGATTATATACCTTCCTTGAAGTGATGTGAGTAGCTAGGAAGCCTTAAGAAGCCTTGAGATGTCTTAGGGATGCTTGGATCTTAAAGGAAAAACAAGAAAAATCAAGTTAAAAAATCTTGAAATCACCATTCATTATCTTCTTCATTGATTTCTTGGAGAATATTGAGAATGAATTGGAGGCTTAAACTTATAGAATAGCCATAACTATGCATAAGGAGTACTAGATAATTATCTTACCAATTTAGGAAGCTTGGAACTTGAATTTTGAAAATTCTTCTTCTTGAAATGAAGAAAAGCCGAGAGCTCCTTGGTTGAAGAAGAAATGATTTTGTGTTTTGCTTTGTTTTGTTTTGGTTGGTTGATTTTCTTTTGATTTGTTTTGGTTAATTACCTTTGTAACCTTGAACTTTGTGTGGTTTTAAATCATCCAACAATTCCTTCCCTTATGTCATGCTTATGTCATCATGTGATGTCACCCTCCCCTCTTTGTCCTCTTCTCATTGGTTGGATGACATCATCCCCTCTAATCTCTTTGATTAGCTTCTAATTACTTGGCTAATGACTGCTGATCTGTTATACGGTTCGTTTAACTTTCGTTTTCGTTTATCGTTTGAGGGATCATACCCGGGATCTTATTACTTAGGTTCCCTTAACCTTTCTCAATACATTATATTCCTTTTTATGATCCTCTATTAAAATCCTTGAATTTAAATCCTTTTTATCCTGTTACCTTATACTCAATACTTTCGATATCTGGTGGATTTTCGGGAAAAATCAAAAGGTTCAAATTTGGATTCTGACGATCTTTACATACACTTATATACCATATAGAGTACCAATAAAATCTCAGAATATCCATAAAAGAAACCCTACATAGTGTGGCATGAACAGTTTTCTTATTCAGCAATATCAGCAAAAACACTATTCATAAGGGTTACAAAAAGTTCAAAATTTTGGGGTTATTACATCAGAAAATAATTATTAATCCATAAATCTTTATAAAATCATATTATAACCTAAAAATTACCAGATGAATACCAAAATTATCTATATTTTATTTTGGACAATTAAAAATTAAAATATCCCAATATTATCATATATAAACATCCAAACATCAATTCCAATTATGAAATAATTCTCCAAAAATTCACACAAAATCACATAACAATTATTTATTGATAAAAATAATTTCATGATATTTCTTGGATATTACAAAATTAATAAAATGATTTGTATAAATTATTTTCGGAACGTAAATAGGTATTTATATTACGAGTCATATTGAGTCGTGAATTGTGGATTGTGATTTGTTGGATATTGACGTCGATTATGTTTCGACGGGTAGGCTTATAAATAAATAGAGGTTTCACTGTCCGAATTTTCTAAAAATTATTTTAAATACGAGTCGAGCGTATATATTTTTAAATAAATACTAAACGAAGCCTGATTGTTATGTGTATTATATTATTGCATATAAGTGTGAGTCGGGAATTGTTATCATTTGGGTAAAGTGTCTAGCGAGGACATGTCAAGCATAACTGGTCGTCTAACCTAGGATATTTCAATTCTGTAGGTTCCAGTCAAAGGACTCAAAAGTTAAAGTCAGATTAAAGTCGAGCCAGGGTTAGTTGAAAAGCTTCGCAAGGCAAGTACCCCTGAACTAATCTTTTACAGTTCAGTATATATGAATAATTGTTGATTTAATTTACATAGTGGAACAAAACGTTTTAAGTTATGTATCCCCTGTATTTAAAAATATTCGTTTAAATTGTGTTTTGGGGAAAAGTAACTTCTGAAAATGCCTATATCTAGATTATGATTAAAATTGGAAATGTTTTGGATAGTGTGCTGTGATATAATTATTTTGAAAAGAGATAGGTATAAGTGGTTTTGGAAACTGGATAAAATGGATCAGATATTAGATGGTTGTGTAAGAGGCCCGTAACGGCCCAGCGGGTTTGCGTAAGTAGCTAAGTCGGTTGCGCGCCTTATTTGAACAGCTTAGTCTAGCTTGATAGAGACCTAGCTAGTCTCTGAGTTCTGGAACAGGTTTGTGGTGGAATAGACTGATCAGTTCTCTGAGTTCTGGAACAGGTTTGTGGTGGGATATATATATATGATTTTGGTTTAGTGGTTCCCGTAACGGAACAGATGATTTTGTGTTTCCTGTAATGGAATAGTGGATTTATAAATGAAAATAGCATGCTAAAATTTGACTCTGGTATTCACACAACACACAACTGATGATATATTTTTATAGAGCATGCTAGTTGTTGATATCCAGTTTATACCTGTTTTACTTGTTTTCGTAAACGAGTTATGATTTCTGTTTCTATAACGGGTTCTCTTATAAACTGCTTTACTTGTTATTCATATAGTGGTACTATTGAGCATTTGATTGTTCACCCTTACAGCTTTTTGTATATATATATATATATATATATATATATATATATATTGCAGATGTCTAGAAGACCCATCAGACCTTGGTAGAACCGATTCTCAACCCCTTCAGGACCTGGCTCCTCTGAGGTAGTTTATATGAGACCATGTGGTCTGATGAGTTGCTGTAATAAGTTAGAGTGTTAGGCTTGTTGAATAAGTTAGTTGTAGTTGTGTCACCTAAATATACTTGAACCTGTATCGGATCTTGGTTTTGGGGTTGTGTTGGTATAATAATGTTAAATTAGTAGTTTATATTGTGGTTTGTTATATTTTAGTGACGTCAGCTCCTGACCCCGAGGTTGAGGCCGTCACAGTTGGTATCAGAGCTACAGGTTCAAGTCCATGATTTAGGTTAGGAAATGAGTCAAAAAGGTTTAGAAATTGTGTCCTAAGGTCAGCAACTCATGTAGAGGAGAAAACCTAAGAGTCAGTCGAGGGTCTCGAAGGCGTTACTCTGGCATCTATTGATATTTTGATAGAATTTCCTTAACCTTATTCTGTCTTCCTGTATATTTATATTATTGACAGTGGCCTAAAGTGATCTCCAATTCTCCATCTCGGGAGAACAGGTCTGATTCAGACAGTTCAGATTCAGAGCAGACTCTAGATGTCATAGTTGAGGAGACCCCTTTGCCTCCCCCACCAGTGTCTCAGTTTGTTCCGAGGGATATATCTGGACCTAGTGCCCGTCCTCGTTGGGTACGGAGATCTATATACAGAAAATTTCTCTTGATATTTAAACGAATATTTTTAAATACAGTGGATACGTAACTTAAAACGTTCTGTTCCACTATGTAAATTAAATCAACAATTATTCATATATACTTAACTGTTAAAGATTAGTTCAGGGGTACTTGCCTTGCGAATCTTTTCAACTAACCCTAGCTCGACTTTAATCTGACTTTAACTTTCGAGTCCTTCGACTGGAACCTACAGAATCGAAATATCCTAGGTTAGACGACCAGTTATGCTTGACATATCCTCGCTAGACACTTTACCATAAAATGATAACAATTCCTGACTCGCACTTATATGCAATAATATAATATACATAACAATCAGGGCCAGTTTAGTATTTATTTACAAATATATACGCTCGACTCGTATTTAAAATAATTTTTTAGAAAATTCGGACAACGACTCCTCTGTTTATAAGCCTACCCGTCGAAACATAAACGACGTCAATATGCAACAAATCACAATCCATAATTCACGACTCAATATGACTCGTAATATAAATACCTATTTATGTTCTGAATATAATTTATACAAATCATTTTATTTATTTTATTCATTTAAGACTCAGAACGCATCATCACTGTCCACCATCCGCTCGTCGAAATTCATCGCGGACGGCGGCAAAATTTATTGGTGCCCGAAAATATTCGGGTATCCGAATAAATTATACCGATTATTAAAACCATTTTCCGCATAAATTAAATTTAATATCATGAATTATTAATCAATACTTCCCTGCAATAAAAAGGAAACCAAAATTAAAATTACAACAGCCCAAACCAAACTGCACACAAACGACCCAACAAGGCCCAACACAAAAGCCCAACAAAAAAGCACAACAGAGAAGCCCAACCACCAACACACGCGGCCACGCGCTGCCACACACACAAATACACATACACAGATTATACACACACACACACATATATATAGCATATATATATATATATATACATGTAACCACAGGAACAAAACCGGAATCAATCGAAGCAAACAACCAAACCACAGCCGAAAAGCTCACCGGAAAGGGAAAGAAGAACCGGGGTAAAGGAATACAGGGAAGAAAAGGGAAAGAGAAGGGAGGAAACTGAGAGAGAGAGTGAGAACAACGAGAGAGAGACGAGAACAAAGAGAGAGATGGAAGCAGCGGGATGAAGAAGAAGAAAAGGGGGTTATTTTATTATTATTTTTTTTCTTCCTTCCTGTGCTGCCACGTTACCAAAATGATAGGAACTCAGCACAATACATGAATTGTGTGAATGACACGTATCCGGTTTCGTTATTTATAAAAATTCTGGCTCGTTTCCTTGTAAATAACGAATCAACTACGCATTAAAATACATCGAAAAATTAAAAATTTTATACCAAAATTCTTGAAATATTCGAAAGTTAATAACAATTTAACGAACAAACGTGCAGGTGAATTTAATCCCAAAAATTTCTGAAATAATTTGAAAATTCTCAGAATATTAAAACTTAATAAAATGTAAGTTTCATAATTTTTGAAGAATTCCTAAATTAAATACTGATTTTACAAATAACTGAAATCATAAAATCATTAAAAGATAAATAATTGATGAAATGTTGATTTCTAAATTTTATAAAATCCCAAAAATAATTTTTGAAATTATAAAACCATAAAAACAAATTTATGGGCAATCAAAATATATATATGAGAATAAGTTTGCAATAAAACCACTTTTAAAAGTGAAAACAAAACAATATGGCTCAATAATTAATTATACAAATAATCCTCACGAAGCAACAATCACATATAAATACTAATAAACAATACACAGCTATCCGAACCAACCTACATATTTTATTTAACGAATTATTCAATAATTACACATTTTAATAATACAGAAATATATGAGTCGTTATAGTACAATTTGCCAATTTGTATGTTTTGTCTCACTGATTAATTGGGTGTGTTGGAATCGTCAACTGGTCCTTATCCTGCTTATGGTTAACTTAAACACACTCCACAAAACGCAAAGAATACAGGTTCAATCATGTATTTACAATGTCTAATTACATTTTTACTTTATCTTTTACAAATGTATTGTTATTCCCTACCAATACAATAAGAATTACAGAAGGGGGGTTGAATGTAATTCTGGCTTCTTTTTCAAGATTTAAAAACAGTTCTTAACTCGACAGATATATATGTGTTTTTATTTGCAAAGTGCGGAATGAAAGGGTTAAATAAATCAAACAAAAGTAATAAAAACACAAATCATTAAAACTTTCTGATGGATTTGAATGTATCCACCAGATATATATATATATATATATATCTATATCGATTTGAGAACTCTGTGAAGCTCAAATTAGCTCACAGCTGCTTTACAAGTTGAACAAACAAACTACAGAGAAAAATTCTTGACAAGTACAGCTTTTTCTATTTTTCTCCTAAAATGTGTTTGCTTAGTTATTTGTTCTACTAGCTACACTTGGTTTATATATCACCAAGTTTATATGGTAATAAGACATGATAATAAAACAAAACCTATCAAGTTTAACTCCATGCTGCTTCATTACTCTATTCCAGCATCTTTGAAAATCTTCATACCTTGCATGGAAATGGTAATGCTTCTTTGTTCTTAATTTCTTGCTAAACAGGTTGGCACATTCCTTTTACAAACACCCAACACATGTGACTGTGTTGTCACTGTCAACGGATATTTGAATTGATCACCGTCGGGTACATGCTTGTTATCCATCAGGTAGTTTTGTTAATCATCCGTCGGGTAACTTTGTTGATCATCCGTTGGGTAGCTATTTGACACTTGACTCCATTTCACTTATGCAGAATTACAAGACATCTCATATTTAAAATTAATCAACCTATTCTGCATATCTACTAGTAGTCAACATGACTCATAAGCTCTTACAGAATCTACACAGAGTTGTTTGCAGAAATGTGCTACACTACTTATTATTAAGTTCACAAAATATCCCTAACAATCTCCCCCAATTTATGTCTACTGGAATTGTAGCCATAAATTAAGAGAAACTTGATGATAACAAAACACTCTAAGAATACAGATTAAAAATAGTAGATAAAATTGATAAGTGCTGCGATATTTACTGAAAATTGAATAATGCAAAGTATACAAAGAATAGCTCACAATCATTATCAACGTGCTCCTCTAGTCTGAGCAGATAAGTCTATTTTTTTATTGTCTAGATTTCTTCCCAAGCCTCTTGTTGTTCTCTTTTATCTGGTTTTGGAGTTGTTTGTGGAATTCAAGTTCATCAACTTCTGAGAGATCTAGCATTCCTTGCATTTCCAATAGAGTCTCATTGCTAGAGATACTCAACTGGTCCTCCAATCTGAAAAATCTTCTAACTCCTTTTTCATCCCTGAATTCCATCAACCAATAAGGCCTTAAATGCACTCTCTTTCCTGTGAAGGGAATTGATAGAGTTTTTGGAAGTGCATATTTAGCTTTATTACTTCTCAGCTCCTCAATCTTCTTTAGAACCAGTTTCCTTGCAGTCACATTATACCCAAAGTTCTTTTTGAAGGATGAGTAGATCTTTATTAGATCAGATTGGCTTTCTAGAAGGATCCTGTGAAGTGGCCATATGATCTTTTTTCTCCCTTGTATTTGAATACCATCCTTTCATGTAGATGTCTGTGAGCATCAATTCCTCTAACTTCTTCTAATTCATCTAAGTAGAGGTTAATGTCAGAAAACTCTTTAATGTCACAGATGTACAACATATCTCCTTTGTTGACTGTGGATTGAGATTTGACTAGGGTCTTGGATTTAAGAGTCACTGGTTTCACTTTCTTGCTTACTCTAATCTTTGTCTTCTTTGGCTTGAAGATAGAAAAGTTTAGCTCAGGAATAGGCAAACTATCCCAGTCCACTGGCTCATCCTTTGGAATTATGGGCTCACCATGTATATTCCTAGTTAGATCCACCACCTTGAGTTCTTCAAATACCACTGAGGGTTTTGATGTTTAAGTTGAAGTTATGGAATTTTTAGGAATTTTGTATTCCATTTCTTCATCACTAAAGTCCAATTTTCTCTTGGAATGGAGCTTGTATCTGAATCTTCTTTTCTGCTGTGGTTCTTCTTGCACTTTCTGATCCTTAGGTTCAGCAATTACAGTTGGTTGTGCAGGAATTGCTGTTGTGGTTTTTACAGCTTAAAGCTTGGCCAAGATAGCAGCTTGCTTCTTTTTTTGTTTAAGTTTTTTAGCATCTTGAGCAGCTTGCTTCTTTTCTTGCCTGATTCTTTCTTTCTCTTCCTTTTTAGCTTCCACAAACATGGGGTGTCCAGCCACCACACAAATTTCCTTACCATTTCTGTAAATCTTGGCTAATCTTCTTTTGAGTGCTGAATCAGCTGGATATTTGTAAAAGGCAATTGACCTAGCCAACAACTTCTTCTCATCTGGCCTAGGTATCTCATACAAAATATCCATAGGATTTTTGTCTGAGAACTTTGAGTAGTTCGTTTTGGGCTTTATGATTAGATCTGCTTTTGGAGATTTGATGCAAGATGTTTGGCCTTTTTCTAGATAATTCATACTCATTTCATTCACATAAATGTTCTTGACTTGAGAGTGATGAATGAATATTTTGTCTGGCTTCTGAATTGGGCCAAACTTTTGTTGAATTTCTGCATCTATCTTTCTCCATTTTTCTTTTAACTCCTTCTCAGCTGCTGCTACCTCAATTTTTAGCAGTTTGTCATTTGTGTTTAGTCTTGCTGCTGCCAGATTTTTTATGTCAATGATGTCCATGACTGGTGGCTTTGTGAAAGCAATTGTTGGCATAATTACTTTGCTGACTTGGATATTTAGCACTTTCTGCTCCCTTCACTCCTTGATCCCTCTTGACTGATTGGAATAATAGTGCTTTCTTTCTCCCCCTTTTTGTTATCAGCAAGTAGAGTAGAGAAGAGGTTTGTGGTACCACTAGCTTTTGAAGCAAGTCTGTTTGCTGTGCTTGATGTAGATGAATAGCTGTTAGAAGCTTTCATAAAAGTCATTCTTTTATCCAAGGAATCCACCTTGGTTGCAAGATCAGTGTTCTTTCTTAGCTGTCTTTTAATATCAATCATTGTAGCTTCTGGAAGTTTGACATCTAATATGTCCAAAATACCCTTCTTTACTTGATTGATCTCTGCCTTGATAAAAGTGATTTCCTGGTTATGTTGAAGGCCTTGAATTTGATGCAGTTGCAGAGAATTTAAATGTGCCTGTAAGAGCTGCCTGGTGCCTGCATCTGTTATAGATTGAATAACATTGTGTATTTCCTGAATTTGATGAATGAGAGTAACCTTGAATTGTTCAAGATCACAGTCCTTGGAGAATGCCCATGAAGGAAGGCCAGATCTAGAACTGGTGCCTGCTTCTCCCCTATGTTCATGAGCTCCTCACTTTCACCATAATTTCTAAAGAAATCAGCATATTCCCCAGTTCCATAGTCAACATCATCATCAGCCCTAGGTGGCATAATTGTGATGACATCCTTAGCTCTTTGCATTGACAGGGTGGTGTGCACCAAGTTCAGCATTCTTTCTGCATTTTTATTGCCCTGTCCAGCCAAAATTTGATATGCTGGAACATGATGAGTAAATGCCTCAGCATCCAAAGAGATGGAACCTATAACAGCTTGATTATGCTGAGATAGTTTTTCTATGTCTGCATCATTGGAAATCATTGACTCACTAGTAATGATGTCCATCCTTATCCCTTCTATACATGCATTTCTCTCAATTTCTCTCTCTTTTTGCATCAAGGGCTCCCCTTGGCTCCCCACCCTCACATCCTCACCTTCACCATCTAAGGTAGGACTCCTCTCACTCACTTTTGCCAGTCCTGAAGAAATGGACTGCATTCGATCACTCTTATTCTCTCTTTTCGCCTGGGAGCAACCCAACCTCTCACTCAATCCACTCCCTTCTCTCAGTCCTAGGAGTGATTGTACTACCACTAAGTCTTCTGCACTTGTAAGAACTGAAGAATTTTGAAGTTATGCAGAGACACCCGACGAATGAGTAATATCCACCGGGACAGTAGTATGGCTATCCGACGGATGACTGCTGTCAAGCTTATCCGTCGGGATACAATCACTACTCGACGGATGATGAATATCCATCGGGATAGAAGAAATGAATAAGTTTGGAGTGGAGACTATTGTAGACTCTGTGCAGATTGATGAAAATTTTGGCACAAATATCTCAACAGACTCAGAAAGAAATGGCAAGTGAGCCAACAAATCATCTAAAAGATGATGCTCACTTGCTTGGATTTTTGGCTTATCCAATAGAGTTAAAGATGGAGAATTTGAAAGTGATGTATTGATCATGTTAACATCCAGTGAGTATGTGGGTGAATTTGGTGTTTCAGGTGCTTCAATTGTTAAAGATTTTGGTTGTGACTCCACATTTATTGGAATCACATCAACCTGAATTTGAGATGGTGCAGTGACTGGGTCTTTAGCACCAATTTGCACTGTGTGTGTGCCCTGTGCATCCCCAAGGGTTTTTGATCTTTTCTTTCTAGAATAAGTTTGTGGTGAGCTAGTGTCCCTATCCCTCTTGGCCTGTGCTCCTGGTTGAGAGCTTGTTTCAGTAGTAACATCCTTTTGGGAGGATGAAACTAGAATTGAGCTTATTTCCTTATTAACAACCACAGTTTGTTGGGAAATTGTGATGTGGCTAGGTTTGGGTATACTCTTCTCACCAGCCTTATCCTTAGGGTTTCTTTGATTTTCACCCTGTCCCTCACCTTTCTCACTCACCTTCACACTCCGCTCTTTTTGTTTAGTGGATTTTGCAACTGGTTTCTTTTGAAAGAAACTAGAGGGGGCTTTCTTAGACTTGGATTTTGAAATTTGTGATTTAGTAGCTTGGGTAGGAATCTATTGGGTCATTGATATAGATGCCACTACTACATTTGAAGGCAAAGAAGTGTGTGAGGTTGGAAGAATGGAGATAATAGAACTTACCTCACTTACCTGAGGTCCCTCCATGATTGGAAAATAAAAGAGAGGCACCTATTTGTGGTGGTTTGTCCTGTTGAGATCTGCAATAATCCTTCTTTCTTAAACCCAACAATTCAGCTTGTTGGTTGGGTTCTCAATCACAATGTTCTCAATGAGATGGTTAGCAAGTATCATAAAGAATCTAGCATAATAGACACTTTTACCTCTCTTATTGAGTTCTCTTAACTTAAAGCCTAACTCAAACAAGACCAAGTCACTGAAATTAAAGTAATTATTAGTAACTAGCATGTAAAGCATAGAAATGTTAACATAATCAAAGTTACTAATCTTACCAGAGAATACCTTAGTTACCACATCACACATAAAGCTCCATTCCTTTCTAAGACCTAACCTCTTAATTTCACTTAACTTAGAGGTAGTAAGTGCATAGCCCATGGAATTTAGCATTTTAACTATGTCAGTGTATGTGGGTGTAGCAGTAGCAGTATTATCATGAATTCTAAAGCATGCTTTGACAATGTCACTATTTATGCAAAACTACTTACCTTGTAGAGTGAATGTAATGGTCTTGTCAGTAGAGTTATACACTGCAGTTTTCCATATCTCCTCTACAACCTCACAGTAGATAGTGGGAGATTCCAGCATAGCATAACTGAGTTTGCAGTTCTTCACAAAATCCATCATCTTGTGGAACTCACCAGACTGTTGAATCTCCTTGATCACAAGAGCTGTGAAGTTGTTCTTTTCATAGATATATCCAGTTTGAGACATGATTTTGACGACTGGAGCCATTGTTAGAGATTGGAAAATTTGCAGAGAAAGTATTTGCTTTTGAGGAAGAAAGAAGTTAGAGCAATTGATTCTTGAGAATGATAAAAGATTAGAATAAAAAAAATTTAGCTTTTATACTATCTCAGAAATAAACTGACAAAAATAATAAAGTGAAATAAAGAGACCAAAAAAATTGCCCAAGATAGCCGTTTAAAAATAAATAAACTATAAAAATTCTGTCACTTATCCGTCGTGTCATGCTTACAAACTGTAAGTATACTCAATGGATAATATTCAGAGTTTTAATGGCTAGGATTGAGACAATTCGACGGATGGGGATAAATTAGTTATCCGTCGAGTTATAAAATATTCCAGAAAAATAATTGATTTTTATTAACAACTAGTATTCCGACGGATGATCAAACTCGATGGATAATGAGCATCCGTCGGGATGTAATTTTTGACTGAGCCAAAATTTCATCTAAAACAGAAAAATCAATTAAGTTTCTGGCTGCACACCAACTTGTAAAAATAAATGATTCAAGAATAATTAAGCATACCTAACTCACTTACCAACCTTGAAAAGGTGGATTCATCAAGTGGCTTGGTAAATATGTCTACAAGCTACTTTTCACTTGGAACAAAATGAAGTTCCACAGTACCATTCATCACATGTTCCCTTATGAAGTGGTACTTGATGTCTATGTGCTTTGTTCTTGAATGTTGTACTGGATTTTCAGTGATGGCAATTACACTTGTGTTATCACAGAACCATAGTCCAACAATTGGTTTTTTATCCATAAAATATGTGCACAACAACTACCAGCAGCAATATATTCAGCTTCAGCTGTAGAAGTAGAAACTGAATTTTGCTTTTTACTGAACCAGGATACAAGCTTGTTTCCTATAAATTGACAGGTTCATGTTGTACTTTTTCTATCTATTGTACAACCTGCATAATCTGCATCTGAATAACCAGTTAGATCAAAACCAGAATCTCTAGGGTACCAAATGCCAAGTTTTGGTGTTCCCTTGAGATATCTGAAAATTCTCTTAAAAGCTACTAAGTGAGATTCTCTAGGATCAGCCTGAAATCTAGCACAAAGACAAGTAGCAAACATTATATCTGGCCTACTAGCTGTTAAGTACAAAAGTGAGCCAACCATGCCACTATAGCTTGAAATATCCACAGACTTTTCAGTAGTGTTTAATTCAAGCTTAGTTGCAGTGGCCATGGGAGTTTTTGCAGATGTGCAATCCATTAGATCAAACTTCTTTATAAGATCATAAATATATTTGGTTTGACTAATGAATATTCCATCACTAACTTGCTTAACTTGTAAGCCAAGAAAGTAAGTTAGTTCTCCCATCATGCTCATTTCATACTTACTTTGCATCAATTTGGCAAACATTTTGCAAAGTTTTTCATCTGTAGAGCCAAATATAATATCATCTACATAAATTTGAACAAGTATACTAGAGCCATTAACATTTCTAAGGAACAAAGTTTTATCAACAGTACCTCATGTGAAGTGATTTTCCAAAAGAAACTTTGATAAAGTGTCATACTAGGCTCTAGGTGCTTGCTTCAGTCCATAAAGTGCTTTCAAAAGATAGTAGACATGATTTGGGAAATTTGGATCTTCAAAGCCAGGAGGCTGACTAACATAGACTTCCTCCTCCAAATCTCCATTCAGAATAGCACTTTTGACATCCATTTGATAGACCTTGAAATTGGCATGAGCTGCATAGGCTAAGAAATTATGATGGCTTCAAGTCTTACAATAGGAGCAAAAGTTTCATCAAAATCTATTCCTTCTTATTGACAGTAGCCCTTAGCAACCAGTCTAGCTTTGTTCCTGATTATTATGCCATTTTCATCCATCTTATTTCTGAATACCCACTTGGTGTCAATTGGATATTTTCCTTTTGGTTTGGGTACCAGCTTCCATACTTTATTCCTTTCAAATTGGTTTAGCTCCTCCTGCATAGCCAAAATCCAATCAGGATCCAACAAAGCTTCTTTTACCTTCTTTGGTTCTTCCTTAGATAGGAAGCTGCTATATAGACATTCTTCTTGAGTTGCTCTCCTTATTTGAACTCTAGAAGATGCATCACTAATTATGAGCTCAAAGGGGTGATCCTTAGTCCATTTTCTTTATTGAGGTAGATTAGCTCTAGATGAAGAGGCTTCATTGTTGTCATGATGTGTGACTGAGTTTTGATTATTAGAAACTCCCCCTGAGTTTGTGAATCTTTGATTTGAGAAAGGGGAACTTTGTATAAGTGATCTATTCTGACTTTCAGCTTCTCTTAATGACCCGACGGATGATGCACTTTGTGTCCCGAAGGATGAAGCTGATTGTCTCCCGACGGATAAGGCAAATTGTCTCCCGACGGATGAAGCATTTTGCAACTCGACAGATGTTGAATTATGTGTTTAATTTGTTGTATATTTTTCTGCATTATCCTTATTCACTGTTTCCTGATCACTTTCATCATCATTATCATCACTAACCATCTCCACATTATCAAACTTGAGGCTTTCACGGAAATCTCCATCTTGCAGTCCTTCAATTTTTTTGTCATCAAACACAACATTTATTGATTCCATAACAATGTTGGTTCTTAGATTGTACACCCTATATGCCTTTCCCACAACATATCTAACAAAAATTCCTTCATCTGCTTTAGCATCAAACTTCCCATGTTGATCAGTTTGATTCCTTAAGATAAAACATTTGCAGCCAAAGACATGAAGAAAATTCAGAGTTAGTTTCTTGTTTTTGAACAATTGGTAGGGTGTCATACACTTTGCTTGATTAATCAAAGAAATATTCTGAGTGTAGCATGCAGTATTCACAGCTTCAGCCCAAAAATATGTTGGTAACTTTGATTCTTCAAGCATTGTCCTTGCAGTTTCAATAAGAGATCTGTTCTTTCTTTCCACTACTCCATTTTGTTGTGGAGTCCTTGCTGCAGAAAACTCATGCATAATCCCATTCTCTTCATAAAATGATCTCATCATAGAATTATTGAACTCAGTTCCATTGTCACTCCTGATTCTTCTTACTTTAAAATCAGGATGATTGTTGACTTGCCTTATGTGATTGATAATGATTTCACTAGCTTCATCTTTAGACTTTAGGATATATGTCCAAGTGAACTTTGAGAAATCATCCACAATTACTAGGCAAAATCTTTTCCTTGAAATGGACAAAAAATTGACCGGTCCAAATAAATCCATGTGTAGCAATTGCAAAGGTTCTTCAATTGTTGAATCAAGCTTCTTTCTGAATGATACTTTAATCTGCTTTCCTTTTTGGCAGGCATCACACAATCCATCCTTAGAAAACTCCACTTGAGGAGTGCCTCTAACCAGTTCTTTCTTGACAAGCTCATTCATGGTCTTAAAGTTTAGATGGGATAACTTCTTGTGCCATAGCCAACTTTCATCTTGACTTGCTTTACTGAGAAGACATGTGATATATTCTGCATTAGATGAGTTGAAGGCAGCTAGATACACATTTCCTTTTCTCACTCCAGTGAGAACCACTTTGTTGCTTCTTTTGTTTGTCACAACACATGCTTATGAATTGAAGGTTACTGAATTGCCCTTATCACAAAGCTGGCTGATACTCAACAGATTGTGCTTGAGACCATCCACTAGGGCAACTTCTTCAATAATGATATTATCTTTTGAAATCAAGCCATATCCCACAGTATAACCCTTGCTGTCATCTCCAAAAGTAATACTTGGGACATCTCTTTCCTTGAACTCTGTAAGCAGGGTAGAATCTCCAGTCATGTGCCTTGAACAACCACTATCCAGGTACCAAAGATTCTTTATATTTCCCTGCACACATCAAAACCAAATCAAGTTGATTTTGGTACCCAAGTTTCCTTGGGTCCTGCCTTGTTAGATTTCTTCTTTGGTTTTTTAGGTTTGATCTCATTTGACTTGAGAATTTCTGATTCATCCTTAGTCATTTGAGTTGGACCTTTGAAACCTGTCATTAAAACAGAATTATCATGCACATTTTGATTAACAAGAAAAGGCATGCTATTTGCAAACATGTTATTCCAGTAAGGTATGATAAATGGTATTCGAGGCATACTCAATGCAGCATAACAAGGATTAGGTGCAAATGGCATATTAGCAAACTGTGCATTTATATTCTGAGTAGACATAGCATTCATAGGCATGGTAGGCATGGCAGTCATGTTGGGAAAAGTGGGAGGCGCAGACATAAGAGTAGGCATGACAAGTTTGCAATTAACAGACAGGTGATTAACACTACCACACTTAACACAGATTTTCCTTGGTGCATATTTATCAGGTGTGTAGTTGTTATGCTTGTTAATTCCTACTTTCCCATTTCTATTGTTTTTCTTTTTAGTTTCTATTTTAACCTCAATCTTTTCTAATCTGTCATTCAATTGCTTGATGGACAGATGACCAACATTAACTTTCTTCTCCTTCTTCACTTGACTTGATTCTCCTAAAACAAAGTTTTTGGAAACTGATCCATATTTTTTATCCAGCTTGGCAAGCTTAGCTTTGCTTACAGGTTTACTCACAGCCGACGGATGTGGCTCTTTGTCACTCGACGGATAATCCTTTTGGTTATCCGATGGATGATTGTCATCATCCGTCGAGTCCACATCTGTCAACAATCCTTCAACCAAGTTGGATTCCAGTTTCTCCTTACTCTTTTTCCAGGATGCATCACAAAAGAACTCAATAACTCGAACTTTAGTGATTTGAGCATGGACATCTCTGGATGATTTCCATGATTTAATCACCTCTTGTTCTCGTTCAAGCTGCTTCTTTAAAATCTCTTCTTTCTTCAAGGACTCAGTTAATTCATCCTTAGCAATCTTACACTCAATTCTCAATTTTTCAAATTTAATAAACTGAGACTCTAGCACATTGTTCCTCTCAATTAAAAACAAATTATTTTCTTTAATTTTAGCATTTTCCTTAGTGAGGGTGTTAGTCCCTAACAATGCAACAAGAATTACAGAAGGGGGGTTAAATGGAATTCTTGAACCTTTTTCACAAATTATAAAATATTCTATCTTAATAATATATAAGTGTTTGATTTGCAAAGTGCGGAATGAGAAGTTAGTGAAATCAAAACACAAGTAATTAAAAACAGTCTTTAAAAACTTTCTGGTAGATTTGAATGTATCCATCAGAGATATATATTATATCAAGAGAACTCTGTGTAGCAATATTAGCTCACAGCTGCTTACAAATATGAACAACTAAGTTACAGAGAAATGCTAAGAATACAGCTTACAAATGTTTCTCTGAGAATTTTCTTGCTTAGTGTTCTGTTGTTCTATGTGCTACTTTTTGGTTTATATATCACCAAGATTACAAAGTAATAAGACAACATAATAAAACAAAACCTATCAATTCTAATACTATGCTACTTCATTACTCTATTCCAGCATCTTTGAATATCTTCATAATATTATGGAAATGGCAATTCTTCTTTGTTCTCTAAAACCCAGCTGAATAGGCTTCCACATTCCTTTTGCATACACTCGACGCATGTGAATGTGTTGTCACTGTCAACTGATGTTTGAATTGATTATCCGTCGGGTACATGATCATCCGTCGGGTTACCTTGTTGATCATCCGTCGAGTGGCATTATTGTTTATCTGTCGGGTAGCTATCTGGCACTTGACTTCATTTCGTTTATGCAGAATTACAAGACATTATCTATGTACAATTAATCAACCTATTCTGCATATATAATTAAAGTCAACATGACTTGAGTGCTACTACAGAAACTAAACAAGGTGTATGCAGAAATGTGCTTCAGACTCATTATTACACAAGCTACTCACTCGATGGATAATAGATCATCATCCGTCGGGACTATATTCCTTATCCGTCGAGTGCTACATTTTTCACTAAGTAAAATCTACTAAGGTGTTTTGTTAATGAAATCATCAAGTTCAAAACATATCCACAACAGTGGGACTTAAGTGTAACACGCAAGTGATATAATTCTGTAGACATGTCATTGATTGCATCATTACACTCAGCTTTAGATAAATGTGCTAGATTAGTGGTGATTACCTGATTACTTGAAGAACTTATTTCTGTTTCATCAGACTTGGCCATCAGGGCTAGATTGACATAGCTTACATCTTCATCTTCATCCAATCCATCAACTGCACAGTCATTTTCCTGTGTAATGAAAGCCCTTTCCTTTTGCTTGAGCAACTCAAAATATTTCTGTCTGTAATCAACAGGCTCAAACTTCTTTTTGCTGGAATCTGGCTTTCTACACTCACTGGAAAAATGCCCTGCCAAGCCACATTTGAAACATTTGAATTTGGATTTATCCACCATGTTTCTACTTGGCTTGGCTGCTGCAAAGTTCTTTTTGAACTTGAGCTTGGCAAATCTTCTGGAAAGGAATGCTAAATGCTCATCAATATCATCCATGTCATCTTGGCTCAAATGATCTTCATTTTCAGCTACCAGCCCTTTACCCTTGTTCTCACAGACCTTTGAAGTAGACTCAACAGCTTCCATCTTCATCTCTTTCTCCTTCTCTAACTCAGCAACCAGTACTATGGACCCTCCTTTCTTCATTCCTTTCTCCATCTTCTCATCTTGGTCTATTTCAAGCTCATAAGTTTTCAAGATGCCATATAGTCTCTCCAAGGTAAACTCCTTGTAATCCTGAGAATTTCTCAATGAGACTGTCATTAGTTTTCACTCCTTTGGAAGAGATCTAAGGAACTTGAGGTTAGATCTTTTGTCTGATAGACTCTTCCATGCAACTTCAGAGCATTTAGTAGTTTTTTAAATCTACTAAAAATATCAGTGAGAGACTCACTATCTTCACAATGGAAGTGCTCATATTGCTGAATTAGCAGCTGCATCTTCTTCTCCCTTACTTGCTCAGTACCATCATAAATAATCTGGATAGTTTCTCAAACCTCCTTGGCTGTTTTGCAGTTCATGATGTTATCAAACATATCACCATCAACTCCATTGAACAATATATTCATGGCCTTCTTGTCTTTCCTGACTTGCTCAATATCAGGTTCTGACCATTCATGCCTAGGCTTGGGAACATATGGTTCATTGCCTATTGTAGCTCTCATTGGTACATGAGGACCTTTCTCTATGCAATCCACATAGGCCTCATCTTGAGAAAGAAGATGTAGATGCATTTTTACCTTCCAGTGGTGATAATTGTCTTTGTCCGGAAAAGGAATTTTAACTCCAACATCCTTCTTATTCATCTTGTTGTTTGTATGATCTCTACACTCTTTGTACTTCAAGAGCTTGCTCTAATACCAATTGTTATTCCCTAACAATACAACAAGAATTACAGAAGGGGGGTTGAATGTAATTCTGGCTTCTTTTTCAAGATTTAAAAACAGTTCTTAACTTGACATATATATATAAGTGTGTTTTGATTTGCAAAGTACGGAATGAAAGGATTAAATAAATCAAACACAAAGTAATAAAAACACAAGTCTTTAAAACTTTCTGGTGGATTTGAATGTATCCACCATATATATATATATATATATCAATTTAAGAACTTTGTGAACCTCAAATTGACTCACAGTTGCTTTATAAGTTGAACAAACAAACTATAGAGAAAAATTCTTGACAAGTACAACTTTTTCTATTTTTCTCCTAAAATATGTTTGCTTAGTTATTTGTTCTACTAGCTACACTTGGTTTATATATCACCAATTTTACATGGTAATAAGACAGGATAATAAAACATTACCTATCAAGTCTAACTCCATGCTGCTTCATTACTCTATTCCAACATCTTTGAAAATCTTCATACCTTGCATGGAAATGGTAATGGTTCTTTGTTCTCAATTTCCTGCTAAACAGGATGCCACAGCCCTTTTGCAACAGATATTTGAATTGATCATCCGTCGGGTACGTGCTTGTTATCGGTCGAGTAGCTTTGTTGATCATCCGTCGGGTAGCTTTGTTGATCATCCGTCAGGTAGCTATTTGACACTTGACTCCATTTCACTTATGCAGAATTACAAGACATCTCATATTTAAAATTAATTAACCTATTCTGCATATCTACTAGTAGTCAACATGACTCATAAGCTCCTACAGAATTTACACAATGTTGTTTGCAGAAATGTGCTATAGTACTTATTATTACATAAGCTAATCACTCGATGGATTTCAAATCATCATCAGTCGGGACTCTATTGAATCATCCGTCGGGACTATATTTGATCATCCGTCTAGTGCTACAAAATTCACTAAGTTAAATCTACTAAGATGTTTTGTATAATTTATCATCAAGTTCACAACATATTCCTAACATGTATGTATAACTTGGACATCATTTTTTGTAGGTGCTGTGCGCCACCCGCTTACTCCGTTAAACCATATGCACATGAATCAGAATATAAATAACATGCAGAGTACACAATACTCAACAATGACTCATGAATTCATGATAGGTAATCAATACCCAGTGTTTCTAGGAAATCCGACAGGTAATTCTCATATATTGATCAGACTTTTGATCAATAAAATCCCTTTTTACGCATTATTAAACCATTTGTGTTTGTTCGCACATATTTTGAGGCCTGCTTTATTAACAAACATGATTACAACACTGTATAGGCTCTGTACGACAAACTCTTTCTTCAATGAAGAAGAACATTACGCCTCAGATGAATCCAAACTTGTAGACTCCGTCATTCTCAACAATCATCCATAATTATAACACTGGTAAATGTAATTACATAATTAGACCTTGTTGATATATTGATATTTATTTGTCTTCAGTGTCATTGTTAGCTATGATATGCAATTTGTTTGTATTATGTTTAAATAAGTTATGGTCTATAATAACAAAATATACATGTTGTTATTCTAGGCTCAATGCACCAACTATCATCTTCATCCAGCAAGATGGTTACCTCTTACAATACTATAGTTAAGGATCCAAAAAAAGGCATGGTGCATCACCAATCTCCAGCAATACGGAGATTGGCAAATATTGACCTATCAGGTTCGTATACAAAAACACGCAATCATGATACACTCTTTCTCTACCAGCATACAATAAAATCTCATAAACTGTTATTTTATACATTTGTCAATCATACCAACTCAATAACACGTATTACCCGCCCCCATGAAAACAATAATATCCCTTTTTCAAAAGTATCAACAATAAGTTTCAGCTTCCTGTCTCTGAAATTTCTAGAAAAGGTAGGATCCACAGTACATAAATAATTTATTTAAATTTTGTAACACCTAAAATAATTGTTAAAATAACCAGCTAATGGTAAATAATATGATAGCAATAACCAGGACAGTGGCAGATGTACATGTCAAGCAGCGTCCTAACAATCAAGATAAAGGAAAGAAGCCGATGGTTTAATGTAAGTTGCAATTTAAATAAATAGATTATATATATTTTTACTAAATTAACAAAATTGTAGTAATAGTAATGTTCATATAATCATCTACTGGAATATAAATTGCTGTGCAGCAACCAGTAAAGTGGAAGATGAACCAATAAATTACGGTTTTGTTGGCAGCGACGACTCTCACACTAAGAATTTGTTGGACTTTTTTAATGACACTGAAGAAACTACTGATTTCACTGTATCAGGTATAGTATAATACACCAATCATTCTAATACTTTATTTAATTGGTGTGAACGCAAACACTTATGAATTTCATCATTTTTTACAGATATAGATGAAGAAATTCCTGAAGATGTTGACTGTAAGAATGTTAATAAAACAAATGACCTTTAAATGAATATGCTACATATATAAGATTAAGTGTTGCTTTTTTAAGAACTCTATGCCATTTATACTCATTTATGGATTTTACATGCATTTGCAACCATTCCATCGGATTATGAGAGTGATGACGAATACTATGAAACTTTTTACATATATGAAGGTATTTTAATATAGATATTTGAACATCAAAAAATTAGATAAACAACCTATACCATTTAATATCTTAAACCTATTAAACATGCAGAACTGTGGCAAGGTTATATGGATATTGGTGCCCCTGACAAGATATGCACCAATTGTAAAGCAGTTATGTGGAATGCCGAGAGGAATAATAATTTTACAAAAAATCATGAACCTACATATTCTATTTGTTGTAGAAATGGACAAGTTCATTTACCACCCGATAGGCAACCACCTCCCTTTCTACAAAATTTGCTATTTGGAGGTCGAAAGACTAATCATTTCAAAAAATATATTAGGATTCACAATTCCTTATTTTCCTTTACCTCACTTGGTGGTAAAGTCGACAACAGAATTAATCATGGAGGTGCACCATACACTTTTAAGCTTCATGGACAGAATTACTATCTCATAGGATCCATATGTCCGGTTAAGGGTGAAACCCCTAAATACTGTCAACTTTATGTTTATGATACAGAGCATGAGGTAGAGAACAAAAGAAATGCAATTGCTGGAAGTGGCAGTACTGATCGGGAAATTATGGAAGGTCTATTAATGATGTTAAATCAACATACTACTTTAGTTAATGGTTTCCGAATGGCACGTGACCGCTTTGAGAATGGTGAACCTAAAGAATGCACCTTGAAGTTGCTATCTAGCTACTCTGCATCTGGACGTCCAAATCCAATTGGACCTTTAAATGAAGTTGGGGCATTGATTTTCGGAGATTTGGAAAATTCTGCAGGTTGGAGAGATATAGTAGTCATGAAAAAAACAGGAAACTAAAGAGGATCTATGAAACTAATAGACATTTTATGTTCCTACAATATCCAGTAATGTTTCTGTTTGGAGATGATGGTTTCCATCCGAAAATCAAACTACAGACAAAGCAAGGCGGTCATCTGCGAAATTTACCAGATCCTGATGCTGATCCAGAGGATACCAAGCACATGGAATTTGTATCATTGCGTGAATACTATGCATACAAGCTCATAATTAGGTCGTCTAAAGGTAAAAGAAGACAAATATTTCTAAGTTATTATACATATATGAATATTTCTGACCATCTCCGTTAATAAAAATAGAAATATAGTCACATTTTTTAATTAGTTTCCATGATTTTTCAACTCTAACTCCACATCTTTATGGAAGACTATGACAGCATGTTAGATATAATTGATGATATCAAGCATAAACTATCATAAATTCATATCGACGGATGATGATGTCAACGAATGATGTAATCGGTATTTGTCACATCAGTTGATCTTCGATAAGGAAAAGGAAACAGGAACTCAAGGCTGTGAATGACTTTATCTCAGAAGCATTGTATAAGTTTTCTTGTTGTTGATAGAAGATGATTCCTTATACATTGTATAGCTGTTCTCTATATAAAACATATATTAGGTTCATGCTATATGTATTATGACATTGTTATATCTTTCACATAACCTAGCATCTTTCAAGGATATTTGTTCATCCTTTCGAGATAGTACGTTTGTAATCAATTTTTATCTGTTAATATAAAAACTGTTGATTCTGTTGAAGCTTTGTTGAATTGATTGTATTAATTATATTCACCCCCCTCTATAGTTGATTAAGGGCCTAACAATTGGTATTAGAGCTTGCTGTTAACGTACAAACAGTTTAAGATCTGAAAATTATTCAACAATATCAAACAAAGAAGAAGAAACACAGAATCTAAAATCACCACCCCCAGCCACATCACAGATAAGCAGCAGCATGAGTAGGTATGAAGCAATCAAGGAGCCTATCCTGAAGATACATGAATATCCAATCTGGAAAGTCAGGATGGCCATGTGTTTGGAAGCCACATATCCTGAATATCTAAACAGGATTTATGATGGTCATCATAAAACAAAGAAGGTAGATGTTTCTCTTGCAGGAGAACCAGAGAAGATGATAGATAAAGACATGAAGGACTATACTCCTGAATATCTCTCATCTATCATGAAGGATGCTAAGTTCAGACACATTCTGCATAGTAGTCTTGATAGTGTTATATCCAATATAGTTATTGGATGTAAGACAACAAAAGAGATATGGGATGCTTTAGAAGTAAAGTGTTAAGGTACAACTGCTATCAAGAAGAACAGGAGAACAATACTTACTCAAGAATATGAGCACTTTGACTCAAGGGAAAATGAGTCCTTAACCGAGATCTATGACAGATTTCAGAAGTTGCTGAATGACTTATCCCTTGTCGACAAAGAATATGATTTGGAGGATTCAAACTTGAAGTTTCTACTTGCTCTCCCTGAAAAGTTGGACTTTAAAGTCACATCAATAAGGGATAACTATGAACTTGATGACACACCTCTAGATGAGATCTATGGAGTTCTGAAAACTCATGAACTAGAGATGGAGCAAAGAAGCAAGAGGAAATGATCTAAATCTAGACCAGTTGCACTCAAGGTTGAAGAGAAGCCAAAGGAGAAAGCTAGGAGGAAAAGCTACTCCAAAGGGAAAGCCATGATTGCAAAGTCAAATACTGAATCATCAATTTCTGATGATGACTCAAATATTGATACTAAATCAGATATGACAGTGATCATAACAACAATAAAGACATGGATCAAATGGTTGCCCAACTGGTTAAAAGCTTCAAGAAGATGGTCTACAAGAACTTCAAGAAAGGTTTTCTAGAAAAGGTTCCAGTTCCTCAAAGTCTGATAAGAGGAGCATCAACAAAAATACTGAATAAAAGGAATCAAGATCTAGAAAACTTGACAAGTCAAAAGAGAGATGTTTCAACTGTGATGGAATTTGACACTTTGTAGCTGTCTGCAGAAAACCCAGAGCTGAGAAGAAACAGGTTTTGATCTCAAAGAAGAGAAACTGGGATAATTCATCAGATTCAGATGATAAAGTCAATCATGCTCTCATGGCAAAAGCTGATGCTGAGGCTGACAATGCTGAATTAAAGGTACCTCATACTATTCTTGCTTTTGATAATGATGATATCTATGAATTAAGATTATTTCTTAAGACTCTGCATGTTAGTTATAAGGATCAAACCATAGAGAATAATAAAATCAAGAGTGAAAACTCTGTGTTAAAGAAAAGGAATGATCACCTAGAAATTGAGTTGCTTTCCATACTAGAAATTCAAAAAGAAAGAGATAATGTTATTTATGTTAAGTAAAAATTGTTAGAAAAACATGCTTATCTAGAGAAAGAGTTAGTTAAAGAAAGAGAATTCATTAAACTTCGGACGAACTCAGGAAAGACAACTTAGGAAATTTTAGAGAATGGTTGTTGGGGACCGGGATTAGGATATTCTGCTAGATCCAATTCTGATAAGAAAAGTGGAAAATAAACTGAGAAAACAGAACCAATAAAAACGGATAGCAAGGTCAAACTGAAAAAGGTTCAAATAAAGACCATTAAGTTTAATCCAAATGCTAATACTGTTAAGTCAATCCATGAGGAAGGTACAACCTCAGCACCTAGATCAAAATTAATTACTGATAAGAGTGAAAAGTTCAGACAAAATCAGTAAATATTGGTTCAATGACTCAGAAACAGCATATACAAAAGATGAAGGACTTACACATGAAAGATAAGAGGAAAAGGTCTAGGAAAAATAAGAATGACAAGGTAGGTCTTAATTAGAATGGAAATTATGTAACCCCTCCTAATACACCTAGAAAGACCTGTTCAAACTGTGGTAGCACTAATCATCTAGCTAATTCTTGCAAGAAGAATAAAAAGATAAATATTGTTTCTTCTAAATCAGAGTTTAGGAATAGAACAGTTAGATATAAACCACAGAGTCCTTTTTTTCATTGTGGTAGTGTTTGGCACTCTATTTATACATGTAAAGAATATCACAGTTTATATTATGATTATTATAAAATGAAACCCTCTTTAATTAAAGCAAAATCTGTTTCTGCATGTATAAATACTGATAGTAAGGATGTTAACATAACCTATGATAAAAAGTCTTCTGGTGCATATGTTAACAAACTTAAAAAGGCCAAAGGATTCAAGCAAGTCTGGGTCCTTAAAAACACTAACTGATTCAAATTACTGATTGCAGGGTAACAGGAGGAATACTATAGTCTTGGACAGTGGATGCTCATGACACATGACTGGTTATAAATCTCTACTATCTGAATTTGAGGAGAAGACTGAACCAAGCGTTTCTTAAGGAGATGGCAACTTAGGAAAAATCTTGAGATGGCAAAATCAAAATTGGAAATGTCATCATTGAAAATGTAGCTTTAGTTGCAGGACTCAAGCATAATCTGATCAGTGTGAGTCAAATCTGTGACAAAGGTTACCATTTTAACTTCTATGAGGAGCATTGTGAAATTTATAGTAAGACTGATGACAAGATTGCATTGACTGGTGTTAGACATGGTAGTTTATATGAATCCATGGTCTCCACAAGTACTAATGAATCAGAAGTTTGTCTACTGAGTATAGCATCTGTGGAAGACGGCTGGAACTGGAATAAAAGACTTTCTCACCTCAATTTCAACAATATCAATGAACTTGTGAGGAAAGATCTTGTGAGAAAATTGTCCAATACAGTTTTTACTCCTGATGGCCTATGTGACTCATGCTAGAAAGCTAAGTAAAGAAAAACTTCTTTCAAGAGTAAAACTGAATCCTTCATTCTTGAACCATATCATCTACTTCACATTGATCTCTTTGGTCCAGTGAATGTTATGTCAATTGCCAAGAAGAGGTATGCACTCGTAATTGTTGATGAATATACAAGATACAAATGGGTGTATTTTCTGCACACCAAGGATGAATCTCCATCCATTCTTCTTGATCATGTGAGGGAGCTGGAAAAAGGATCAACATACAAAGTGAAGATCATCAGAAACTGAAATTAAGAATAGCTCCATGGAAGAGTTCTGCAAACTCAAGGGGATAAAACAAGATTTTATGCTCCTGGAACTCCATAACAAAATGGAATTGTTGAAAGAAAGAATAGAACTCTGATAGAGGCTGCAAGAACCATGCTAGAAGAAGCAAGATTGCCTACTTACTTCTGGGCTGAGGCTGTGCAAACTGCTTGCTTTACACAAAATGCAACATTGATTGAAAGGCATGGAAAAACACCATTTGAGATAGTGAAGGGAAAGAAGTCAAATTTGAAATATTTTCATATTTTTGGTTATAAGTATTTTGTTCTCAAAACTCATCCGGAGCAGTTGACCAAGTTTGATCTAAAAGCTGATGAAGGAATTTTTTTGGGATATCCATTATCCATAAAAGCCTTCAGATTTTACAATCTGAGAACAAGAACAGTCATGGAATCTATACATGTAACTTTTGAGGACAAGAAGATAACAGGTCTAGAAGATGCAAATGACCATGACAAATTGAGATTTGAAAATGAAGTACCTTATGCTGAACTTTTAAATCCTGATCCTGATACAATAAATCCTGATATCACTTAGAGATCTGATGTTCCATATAATAATGAAAATTCATCTAACACTGAAGCACATGTTGAGGGGGAGAAACATAATTCATATCCAGAGACTACTTCAAGTGATTCTACTCAAGGAGCATCAGTAGAAAGATCATCAGACTCATTTTCCTCTAACTCTGATGAGTCAAATACTGATAACTATGGGAACACTGATTCAGGGAGAGCATCAGGAAATAATAGTGGTACTAATCAAAGAAATAACAGAGAGTTCATGGATCAAGAGGGAGGTTCGTCTTCAAGGAGTCAACTTCCATCTGCAAGAAAATGGTCTAAGTCACACACACCGTATTTAATCTTGGAAACCATGACAGTGGTGTAAGAACAAGAAAAGCCACTCAGAATGAATGTCTCTACCATTCTTTTCTATCTCAAACTGAACCTAAGAAGGTTGAAGAAGCTCTGCAAGATGCTTACTGGGTCACAGCTATGTAAGAGGAGCTTAATGAAATTGAAAGGAACAAAGTATGGACTCTTATGCCAAGACCAAAGAACAGATCTGTAGTTAGCACAAAGTGGGTGTTCAGAAACAAAACTGACAGTGATGGCATTATCACAAGGAATAAAGCAAGACTGGTTGCAAAGGGTTATTCACAACAAGAAGGCATTGATTATGATGAGATATTTGCTCCAGTTTCAAGGCTTGAGGTAATTTGAATATTTCTTGCCTATGTTACTCACAAGAAGTTTAAGGTGTTCCAAATGGATGTGAAGAGTGCATTTTTAAATGAAGAACTCGAAGAGGAAGTTTATGTTGAACAGCCTCCAAGGTTCATTGATCCAAAGTATCCAGATCATGTCTACTTACTAGATAAAGCACTCTATGGACTGAAGCGAGCTCCAAGGGTCTGGTATGAAATACTTGCTCTATTTATGCTAGAGAGTGGTTTCACAAGGGGTATAATTGATAAAATTCTCTTTTATAAATACCATGGTAAGGACTTGTTGTTAGTACATATATATGTTGATTATATCATTTTTGTATCTACTAATGATAAACTCTGTGAGAGATTTGTAAAGCTAATGCAGTCCAGGTATCAAATGATTATGATGTGAGAATTGAGTTACTTTTTGGGGTTACAAGTTAAACAGACTGATGAAGGAATCTTCATAAATCAATCTAAATACACCAGGAATCTACTCAAAATATTTATAATGCAAGACTGCTCAACTACATCAACTCCTATGGCCACTACAACCAAGTTAGATTTAAATACTGGTTTCTTTAGTAGATATAACTAACTATAGAGGTATGATTGGCTCAATCTTATATCTGACTGCTAGTAGACCTGATATCATGTATGCTATCTGTCTCTGTGCAAGGTTCCAAGAAAATTCTAGAGAACCTCATCTATTAGATGTGAAGAGAATTTTTAAGTATCTCAAAGGCATCATGAATCTGGGATTATTGTATCCTAGTGATTCAGATTTTAAGCTAATTGGATATTCAGATGCTGATTTTTCAGGAGGCAAAATAAACAGGAAAATCACTTCTGGAAGCTGCCTACTCCTTGGTGGCATATTGGTTTCTTGGTATAGGAAGAAACAAAAGTCAATTTCCACATCAACTGCAAAAACAGAATACATTAATGCAGGTGTTAAGACGAAAACACACGCTATTATTCACGCAAGTATGCGCGATCGCAAGTAATATAGAATTAATTCTAGTTCGTTCCTACAGAGACTGGTTTAGGTTAATTTTAATTAATGTACTTATGCAACAATGGTATGGGTTTTATTTAATGCTAAGATAATAACAAGTTGAGATTGTTTATAACTAAGAATTAACTAACATGCAATTAACTAAAAGAATTAAGGTTGATTTACTTATATAACACAAACATGAGATTCTAATTTCATCACTACTTCATTCAACAGCCTTTTTGTTCTTAACCTTAGCATGCAATGGTGATGACAACTAATCAGATAACACGAAACTAGTAAACGCCAACTTTCGTTGTAGGAATACCCTACTACCAGACATCCACAAAAGAGATAGAAGCTGAATATACACCAATTATATTGAGACCCTATATGTCTATAGAATTAGACAACATAATTTTAACATCCGAGAAATATCATGTAATTATTTTTATCAATAAATAATTATTATGTGAATTTTTGTTAATTATCTGATGATTGATATTGAAGGTTGGGTGTTTATATATGATAAAATTAGGATATTTTAATTTTTAATTATCTAGAATAGAATATAAATAATTTTGATATTTTTCTGGTAATTTTTGGATTATCATGTGATTTTATAAGGATTTATAAAGTTAATAATTATTATTTTGATTAATTATAAAATTAATTTATAATTTTGGGAATCGTCCAACTTCAACCGTTCTTGCATTTTTACAACCCGAAACTCTTCAGAAAACTCTTTCCTAACCTAATCTGATTATTCTGAACACTTTTCGTGTTTTGACTTTTTCAATCTGGGTACGATTTGACCCGTACGCGTTCCGGCGTAAAATTTTTGATACTAGAATCATTTTTATGGATCGATAAAACCCGTATTCTCGAAAGAAGGAAAATTATCACCTTATCTTTGTATAAAGTATTTTTTAAGAAGCCGGTTATGATTATTATCTAAATCTGGCATCAAATTGTATCGTTTTTATAGTTACTTTGCGGCTAAGTAATCTATTTTCGGATCCGATAAATAAAGTGTAATTATGAAATTATTAAATAAATAAAATATGTTATAATTCTGTCAGCAGAGTGTCGTATTTATTATTACCTGGGTGTGACCCTGTGGTGTGCGAGGATTATTGTGTGATTAATTGTTAATTCGCATCAGTTCATTTTCACTTTTAAAAGTGATTGTATGGGTAATTTATTTTTATAAATATTTATATTATCTATAAAATTATTTTTATTGATTTATAATTTTATTAATTATTTTTGGGTATTTATAAAATTTAGGAAAAAATATTTCATCAATTATTTATCCCTAAATAATTTTCTGATTGTATTAAAGTGTAAATTCAGTATTAAATTCCAGAATACTTCAAGAATAATCAAACTTATATTTTCTTAAATTTTGAATATTTCGAGAATTTTAAAATTATTTTGGAAATTTTTCGGATTAACTTCACCTACATGTTTATTCGTTAATTTGTTAAATGCGGGTATGTGGTGCTTTTAAGAAATACGAATTAAATTATGAATTTTTTTATTTTATTAACTACTGAATATTCTAAAAATTTCGGTATACAATTTATAATTTTTCGACGAACTCTTGCACGTAGCTGTTTCGTTAATTTATGAGAACGGGAATCCGAAGATCGATAAAAATCAACACAGAGAAGATAAACACAATTGTGCTTATCCCCTGTTTTTTCCCCTCAACCTCACGGGCTCTCCCCTCTCTCTGTAATCTCCCGACTTCTCTCTCTTTTATCCCTCTTCTCTCTTTCTTCTTCTTCTTCTTGTTCGATTACTCCTCCCTCTCCTTTCCCTCTTTCTCCTCTCTCCCTGTTTCCCTTTCCTTCTACCCTGTTTGCCGCTGCTGCTTCTTTTATGGCGAGTGGCGCCGCCCTGTCCTTTTCTGGATGCCTTGTTTTTCCTGTGGGTTTGAGTGTGTGTGTGCGCATGAGTTGTTGTGTGTGTGTGGGTCGCCTGCGTGTATATATATATGTTGTATATATGTGTGTTGCATTGTGTTTAAGTTGATTATTTTTCCGGTTGCCGTCGGAGTTTTTCCGGTGAGGCGGCCGGAGTTTCGCGCTGCGCGTGGAGCTGTTTTGCCTGTCATGTGTTTCCTGTCCTATATTACTTAATTCGAACTAATTTGAATTGATCTCTTTGGTTACTGATCTCAAATTTGGTTGCAAATATATATTTTAATTATTCAATTTTAATTATGATAACTGTTCAAATTTATTTCAAAAATTCGAATGAATTTTTAATGATTATTCGAATAATAGTTATTATTGGTATTTGAGAATTAATTGGTGAAACTCGTGATTTGGCATCCGAAACGGGTACCTCCGAGAATCGCCGCCGTCATCGATGAATTTCAATGAGCTGATGGTGGACGATGATGATTGATTCTGAGTCCTAAATTAGAAATAAATATTTTTTTTGTAAAATTAATTTTGAAACGGAAAAATAGAATAACTGATTATGTTAAAAATCATATTGATATATGGGTTTGGATTGTAAACTGATTATGATTGATGGGTTGATGACGTCGATTATGTTTCGACAGGTAGGCCGATAAAGAGAGGAAACTGTTAATGCGAAAACACACACTAATATTCACGCAAGTATACGCGTTCGCAATCAGTTTACAATTAAGATAGAAGTTGAATAGTCATCAATTATGTTGAGTTCCTATATGTCTACAGAAATTGACAACACAACGATTTAAGCACAAATTATTCCTTTTGATTACATAGGGCAAATAAAACTGTTAGAGTTACCCCCTAATCATGCACAACGTACATGAACCTACGCTAGCATGGCAACTTCTAAATCTCAAGATCCACCGTCGCTTCACAAGAGATTAACACCCTATCTTATATGTTCGCGATGCACATAAGACGAATACGCACAACCAATACTAGATATCATACAATCATCACACACTAAAGTATTAAACAATTAACTAAAGAATTCCATAGTAAATCCATTGCAACCCCATGATCACGATTAGCCCATAATAGCACTTATCGTCATCATGGGTTCATATGAAATCATAATAAACAAACACAAGAAAATAATAACTAAACTAATTATATTAAATTAGAGTATGTCACAAGAGTAATTAGGTTCAAGGTAAGAAAACTAGCATCCAACGTTACAACGAATCAAGAATCACAAGAAAATATGCTTCCTCTTCGTTGTTGTGTACTAAAAACGGTCTTCTTCCTTATCTCCTTCGCTCCTTGCGTAATACCACGATCCTCTCTCGTGAAAACGTCTCCAAATCTACTTATATAATAGTCCCATAAAACTCAGATTATATAGAAGTGGAAACCAAACAGAAATAGAAGTCATAAAATATTTTATCTTTTTCCCGACCCTGCGCGGCCGCTCAGCATAGCTGAGCGGGCGCTCAGCTTCCTGCGTGGCCGCTCAGCATTGCTGAGCGGGCGCTCAGGACCTTTCTGGAAATTTCCTGAGTTTTCTCCGTTTCTTCGCCGTAATCTGCCCATTTCTTCCCTCTCTCAACGATGAACACATGCCAAGGCTTATTCTTGATGATTACTCCTCCGAAATGCAACTAATACCCTGAAATGCATAAACACTAGAAAAACGCATCAAATACATAAAATATTTGATTTCAATGCACCAATTTAAGCCATTTTAAGATGTTCTAAGTGGTATAAAATACCACTTATCACACCCCCAAACTTAAATCGATGCTTGTCCTCAAGCGTCACAGACTCAAAAATAAATAAAAACATGCATGAATGCAATCTATATGAAAATGCAGCGATCCCCCTTACTACGAACGAACCAACCAAATTGCAACATCTCAACAAATGCAGTTAGACGACTAAAGATCAATAAACTCATGCAAACGAACATACAGCCAGAAACGTGGTGTGTGCAGATGCTTAACAGATATGCTTCGGAACTAGACCAATTATTATGACTCGACTATCCTTCAGGCAATCACATGATTATACAAAGAATAAAAATTCTAGGCACAAAGTGACATACAACACTACAAGAATTCTAGAGCTTACTACGGAATCATGCTTTTTATTCACAACACAAATGCTTATTTGACCGTGCAATGAGTGAGGTCCACAAAAGACTTATATAATGGTATCCATGTAACGAGCGTTAGGTTAGCGGATCCCAGATTCTAAAAGCCTTAGGTCACTAGGCACAAAGTCCCCTAAGAACTTAATAACTCGAATACCAAAGAGCCCACTCATGATCAATTATGCATAAACACCACAAAAATTATTATTATTATTATTTATTTTTTTTAAATATTTCTGAGCAAGTGCGTTTCGCTCCATCTTGCTCAACCCTAGACTACTCGCACAACATGCGAGCCGGCTACTAGCCATTTGACGCCTAGCCACAACTAGCAACAAAGTCCATTTTTTACTCCAATTTTTTTCTTTTTCATGCCTTTATCACTAAGAACCTATTATCGAATTCTAAGCATAATAAATAGATTAACCTCGAAAACAATCAAATCATAACAACAATCTATCCCTTACGCATTCTCTAAGACTTAGTGAAATTACAAGTGCTTCTAGCATGTATATCAACCTACACGACTTAATATCACTTTAATGATATCACTACACTCACATCAATATCACAATTCAGTCGATAAATCATCGCAAAAGGGATCATGGTAAATGCATGAGCTACATGACATGATAAACAAATAAAGCTATATAAAAAAAACTATATGGCATAAATTATGCAACTATATGAACTAAACTATCATGAATATGCAGCTATATGACACACACAGTATTCCTTAACTACCACCCCCAAACTTAAAATCTTCACTGTCCCCAGTGAAGGTAGTAGAAAGGAACAAAGGGTATACCTACTCGGAGTCATCATCATCATCACCCTCAGTGGGTGGAGTATCAGGAGGCGGGTATGCAGAGTCCTCACCAAAAACTGGCCACTGGATATCAGCTCCAAGGCCCCGAAAAGCAGTCCCTAACGCAAGGGTGAGCTCCTGAGCAAACATGCTCTGCGTCTCGTACATGGCATCCATCCGCCGTGAAAGCCTCCTATACTGGGTATCAGCCATCCCAGCACCCTCCTGAGCTCTCGAAGAACCAACCTCATCATGCCTAGGCCTAGCCATAGTAGCACCTCGTGCTGGACGCCCTCCTGGAAGACGATAACCCAGCCCATGCTCCTCGAGCTCACCACCGGTCCACTCCTGCATCCCATTCAGTGTCCCAGAATCAATCAGAGCTGCCGGCAACTGCAACTGCTCATGAGCCGGCCAGTTCACTCCTACTGCTCGGCACAGCTTCGTAACCGTGGATGCATAAGGGATGTTCATATGCTTAGCTCCCCTCAAAAAATTCAGAATTCCTTGGTAGATAAACTCACCAAGGTCCACATAGTACTCCTCATTAAGAATTCCCCACAACAACTGTGCTCTCTCAACTGTGACCTCGTGTGCATGCGAAGAAGGCAAAATATTAGCACAAATAAATGCATTCCATGCACGGGCATACCTGTTCATAGCGATCGCCGGGAAGTGACGATACTCATTAGTGCCGGTCTTGAAGGTCCAAACTGTGCCCGGCCTACAGAGAGTCGCACAAATCAAATCCAAGTCAAAATCCTCAGCAGTCTTCTCATTCCAGTTCTCCTCCTCGGGCTTCCTCTCTCACTGTCCAATCACACGGCGAATCGCCGCAGGATGATAATCAACCGTCAGCCCGCGGACCACAGAAAACCCATTCTTTTCGGCCTTCGCGTTCATATAGAACTCGCGAACCACGCTCATCGGCACTGCTTCGGGGCGACTCACAAAAAGCTATCCACCCCTTCTCTGCAATCATGGGTAGCAACTCACCATCCCTCCCCGATGGTAAAAACCCTCTCTCCTTCAGAATCGGCTTCCCCAAAAGCCTAGTGTACTCCTCCTCCGCAGCTCTGTCAGTCAACCGAGGCCTTGCAGCAGTACCCCTTGATGAATCAGCAGTAGGGACTGTGCTGCTGCTATCGATAGTTCGTGCTCTCTTGGGTGCCATTGATTCTCCAATAAAAGTGTTTAAGAACTGAGTTTTGGTGCTTGGGAGAGAGTTTAAGTGTAGGAAGTTTGTGGGAGATATGTAGGATATGTGTATGTATATATAGGGTGTGGAATAGGTTAAATTAGATTAGGGTTGGGGATTAAGGATTAAAATGATGGGGTAGTGGGAAAAATCGTGGGTTTATGGGCTAAAATTGGTTTTTTTTTATATGAACTTAAAAAAAAAAAATTCTGGCAGTCGACCCCTGAGCGGTCGCTCAGCAAAGCTGAGCGGGCGCTCAGGGGGTCACTGGAAAAAAAATTTTCAGTCCCGTTTTTCTGATTTTTTTTTGTGTTTTTGGATAGGTTATTAACTTCTAAGGGTTCCTGTAACAACAAATCATGGGTTGCCTCCCACGCAGCGCTTCTTTTTCGTCATTAGCTTGACGTTGCGTACCTTTCTCAAGTAGTCAACAAAATGGCACTAACCACTTCTCGGTTTGCCATGTCCCCATAGTAGTGCTTCAAACACTGACCATTAACCTTGAATGCTTGGTCCGGATCATTCTCAAAAATTTCCACCGCTCCATGTGGAAACACAGTTTTGACAATAAAAGGTCCAGGCCACCTCGATTTCAACTTCCCAGGAAAAAGTCGGAGACGAGAGTTGAATAAGAGAACTTGTTACCCCGGCACGAATAACTTAGGATGTAGCTTCCTATCGTGCCACCTCTTCACCTTTTCCTTATATATTTTGTTATTCTCGTACGCTTGAAGTCGAAATTCATCAAGTTCATTAAGCTGGAGCATTCTTTTCTTACCAGCTGCATCTAAATCCAGGTTCAACTTTTTCAATGCCCAGTAGGCCTTATGCTCAAGCTCCGCAGGTAGATGACATCCCTTACCGTACACCAACTGAAACGGGGACATACCAAGTGGAGTTTTGTATGCTGTTCTGAAAGCCCAAACAGCTTCATCGAGCTTTAAAGACCAATCCTTCCTTGACGGACAAACAACCTTCTCTAGAATGCGCTTGATCTCTCTATTAGACACTTCCGCTTGACCATTTGTTTGCGGATGATAGGCAGTAGCCACTCGATGATTCACATTATAACGCTGCATCATAGAAGTGAACTTACGGTTGCAGAAATGCGACCTTTCATCACTTATGATTACCCGAGGTGTTCCAAACCTTGTGAAAATCTGCTTATGAAGAAAATTTAGCACTGCCTTTGCATCATTTGTCGGTAAAGCTTTGACTTCTACCCATTTTGAGACATAATCGACTGCCAGTAAGATGTACTGATTATTGCAAGACGAGACAAAAGGCCCCATGAAATCGATTCCCCAAACATCAAAGACCTCGACTTCAAGCATCACATTTAACGGCATCTCATCCTTTCTCGTCAAATTTCCCACTCTTTGGCAACGATCACACCTTAAATCAAACTGATGAGCATCCTTAAACAAAGTAGGCCAGAAAAAACCTGCTTGCAGAATACGAGCTGCCGTCTTCTCATCACCATAGTGTCCACTATAAACCGTGGAGTGGCAGTCTCGTAATATCCCCTCCGTCTCACAGAACGGGATACATCTCCTGATGATCTGGTCAGCTCCCTGTCTAAACAAATATGGTTCATCCCACATATACCACTTCAACTCATGCAGAAACTTCTTCTTTTGAGCTGAGGTCAATTTAGGAGGCATTACATTGCTGACGAGATAGTTTACAATATCTGCAAACCATGGTTCTTCCTCCTGAACTGCAAACAACTGCTCATCCGGAAAAGATTCATTGATTAATGTCCTATCTTGTGAAGTAGAATCGGGATTCTCCAACCTAGAGAGATGGTCAGCTACTTGATTCTCAGTACCTTTTCTATCCTTGATCTCTAACTCAAATTCCTGAAGTAAAAGCACCCAACGAATGAGTCTCGGCTTCGAGTCCTTCTTGGAAACCAGATAGCGAATGGCTGCATGATCAGTGAATACTGTTACTTTAGTACCAAGTAGATAAGATCGAAATTTCTCGAAACCAATGACTATAGCCAAGAAATCCTTCTCAGTAGTGGTGTAGTTCATTTGGGCCCCATTTAAGGTCTTACTCGCATAGTAGACCACATGGAAGAGATTTTTCTTGCGCTGTTCTAGAACTGCACCTACCGCATAATCACTCGCATCACATATCATCTCAAACGGTTCTTTCCAATCTGGTGCTGTAATAACTGGTGCAGTGATCAAACTCTTCTTGAGAGTCTCGAATGCCGCCAAACATTCATCATCAAATTTGAAAGGCACATCTTTCTCAAGCAAATTGCACAACGACTTAGATATCTTTGAAAAGTCCTTGATGAATCGCCGATAAAAACCCGCATGACCAAGAAAACTACGGATTCCTTTCACAGAATTAGGTGGTGGAAGATTTTCAATGACTCCCACCTTGGCCTTGTCCACCTCCAGACCTTTGTTAGAGACCTTATGCCCAAGAATAATGCCTTCACGCACCATAAAATGACATTTCTCCCAATTGAGCACCAAATTAGTTTCCACGCACCTTTTGAGTACGGCGTGAAGATTATTCAAACATTCATCATATAAATGTCCAAAGACGGAGAAGTCGTCCATGAACACTTCGACATTATTTCCAATCATGTCAGAGAATATAGCCATCATACACCTCTGAAAAGTGGCCGGTGCGCCACATAACCCAAACGAAACTCTGCGAAAAGCAAACGTGCCAAATGGACAAGTGAAGGTAGTCTTTTCCTGATCCTCTGGTGCAATACAAATCTGATTATACCCTGAATAGCCATCCAGAAGACAAAAATACTCATGACCAGCCAACCTGTCAAGCATCTGATCAATAAACGGAAGAGGGAAGTGATCCTTCCTTGTGGCTTTGTTCAATTTTCGATAATCCATGCATACTCTCCATCCTGTAACTGTTCGAGTGGGGATTAGCTCATTCTTTTCATTTGCTACCACAGTGATACCTCCTTTTTTAGGTACACATTGTACGGGGCTCACCCACGAACTGTCAGAAATAGGATAAATGATGCCTGCATCCAGCCATTTCAGAATTTCTTTCTTCACCACCTCCTTCATGATAGGATTCAGTCTGCGCTGTTGTTCAACAGTCGGCTTACTACCTTCCTCTAGCAGAATTTTATGCATACAATATGAAGGACTTATCCCCTTGATGTCTGCTATGGTCCATCCAATAGCCGATTTGAATTCTCACAAAATCCTTAAGAGCTTGTCTTCCTCACTACCTGAAAGGTCAGATGAAATAATAACAGGTAAAGTAGATGCATCACCTAAAAAAGTATACCTCAAGTGTTCAGGTAATGGCTTGAGCTCCAAGGTAGGTGCTTCCTCTATTGATGGTTTGAGCTTTCCTTCAGCATTCTTGAGGTCAGAAGTACCAAGAGATTCAAACGGCATGTCCAGCTTTCGCTTCCAGGGAGAAGCGTTCAGATATTGTAATTGCTCGTTGCCATCTTCATCATCGCTGTCAAAATCCCCCACTAAGGCCTTTTCCAATGCATCAGACATTAGCATGCGATCGAGTTTCGAAGTAACCGCAGAATCAATCACATCCACTTTTAAGCACTCCTCATCTTCTGTAGGGAATTTCATTGCCTTGAATACGTTGAAGGTCACATCCTGATCTTGTACCCGCATAGTAAGTTCACCTTTTTGCACATCTATCAAGGTACGTCCAGTAGCCAAGAAAGGTCTTCCCAAGATTATGAGAATCTTCTTATCTTCCTCAAAATCCAGAATAACAAAATCTGCAGGAAAGAAAAGCTTATCCACCTTGACTAGCACATCCTCCACTATGCCCCTTGGGTAAGTAATGGAACAATCAGCCAATTGTAGAGACATGTATGTGGGTTTTGGATCAGGCAAATCCAACTTTTTAAAGATCGACAACGGCATCAGATTAATGCTTGCTCCCAAATCACAAAGGCACTTGTCAAAAGTCAACTTGCCAATGGTGCAAGGAATGGTGAAGCTACCTGGATCTTTCAGTTTTGGTGGTAACTTTTGCTGCAGAACAGCGCTGCATTCTTCCGTGAGAGCAACGGTCTCAAGGTCATCCGATTTCACCTTCCTTGAAAGAATACTCTTCATAAACTTCGCATAACTAGGCATTTGCTCCAGAGCCTCAGCGAAAGGTATATTGATGTGAAGTTTCTTGAACACCTCCAGAAACTTACCGAACTGTCTATCCAGCTTTTGTTGCTGCAATCTCTTAGGAAAAGGTGGTGAAGGATAGAGCTGTTTCTCCCCTGTATTACCCTCAGGCAGAGTGTGTTCAACAGTAGTCTTCCTTGGTTCCGCCACTTTCTCCTTTTGCTTAGCTTCTTCATCTCTAATTTCAGCTTCTCCTTCTTTTACCTTTTCAGCATCAGCAACTTTTCCAGACCTTAAGGTGATAGCCTTGACTTGTTCTTTAGCTTCCTTCCTGCCTGGTACTTCCGTGTCACTGGGAAGAGTGCCAGGTTGACGATTGAGCACTGCATTGGCTAATTGACCGATTTGATTTTCCAAGGTCTTGATAGAAACTGCCTGACTCTTGCATAACAACTTAAGTTCCTCAAAATCAGCACTAGTAGGTGCAGCTGCACTTTCCTGTTGAGGATATGATTGCCTTTGAGCATATTGCTGTGGTTGCTGGAATCCAGGTGGGTTAAACTGTTTAATCACTCCTTGCTGATATGGTGGCTGAATAGCATTCTGATTATTCCCCCAGCTGAAATTTGGATGATTTCTGTTATTAGGATGATAGGTCACTGACACAGGCTGCTGTTGTCGCTGATAATTATTCACATACTGAACAGATTCGTTGACCAGAGAACACTGATCCGTAGCATGAGAACCTGCACAAAGCTCACAAACTATAGCTATTTGATTAACTCCATATGTGGCCAGCGAATCAACCTTCATTGACAGCGCTTGAAGCTGTGCTGCAATAGCGGTGGCTGCATCAACTTCCAGAATACCTGCTACCTTACCAGGCATCATCCTCTGAGTTGGGTTTTGATGCTCATTTGCAGCCATAGTCTTGATAATATTATAAGCCTCAGTATAGCTTTTAGCCCATAAAGCGCCTCCAGCTGCTGCATCGAGCATGGGCCGAGATTGGGCCCCCAAACCATTATAGAAACCCGTGATCACCATCCAATCAGGCATTCCATGATGTGGACACTTTCTCAACATTTCCTTGTAGCGTTCCCAAGCTTCGCACATAGATTCTGTAGGTTGCTGCGCAAACTGAGTAAGAGCACTCCTCATAGCAGCAGTCTTTGCCATTGGATAAAACTTCACCAGAAACTTTTGCGCAAGATCTTGCCACGTAGTGATGGACCCAGCTGGTTTAGAATGTAACCAGTCCTTAGCTTTGTCCCTTAGTGAGAATGGGAAAAGTCTCAGCTTGATAACCTCATCAGTCACGCCATTATACTTAAAAGTGCTGTAGATCTCGACAAAATTCCTTATAAGCATGTTGAGGTCTTCAGTCGCCGCTCCTCCAAAAGAAACAGAATTCTGCACCATCTGAATAGTGCCCGGCTTGATTTCAAAGGTGTTAGCTTGAATGGCCGGATGAAGAATGCTTGACTGAATGTCATCAATTTTTGGCCGAGAAAAGTCCATGAGAGCTGGATCAGCTTAAACAATACGATCACCCATGTTTACTGGTTCTTTCCGCTCAGTTCCTGAATCCGAATCTTCAAAATCTAACTTCTCCGGAATATCAAGAACTTCGTCTGTCTCCTCAGCTGTATCTAAAGTCCTCTTGCGAGTACGAGAACGAGTTTGCATAAACGCTCGCTAAAGTACCTGAAGCACAACCGGAAACAATAAGTAACTACTACGTCCTAATCACTGAGTCCTAATGACCAATGATGGTAAGTACATAAACTAAACAAATACGCCGAGTCCCCGGAAGCGGCGCCAAAAACTTGTTAATGCGAAAACACACACTAATATTCACGCAAGTATACGCGTTCGTAAGTAATATAGAATACTTTCTAGTTCGTTCCCACAGAGACTCAGACTAATTTATTGTCTAATTAAACTCACTCACCAATGTATGATTACTTCTCAATGTTAAGACACTAACACTTAGAATTGTTGACTAAATATTAACTACAATTAACTACTTAATTAATCACTTAATTAACACTTCAAATTATCAATAATAAAACACTCATGAGATCACAACTTCATTACTACTACCTTCAATAGTCATTGTTAATTCCTTTAGCATGTGACAGTGATGATATTAATCGAATAACACGAAACTGATAAAAGCCAACTTTCATTGTACTAATACCATTCTACCAAACATCCACAATTAAGATAGAAGTTGAATAGTCATCAATTATGTTGAGTTCCTATATGTCTACAGAAATTGACAACACAACGATTTAAGCACAAATTATTCCTTTTGATTACATAGGGAAAATAAAACTGTTAGAGTTACCCCCTAATCATGCACAACGTACATGAACCTACGCTAGCATGGCAAGTTCTAAATCTCAAGATCCACCGTCGCTTCACAAGAGATTAACACCCTATCTTATATGTTCGCGACGCACATAAGACGAATACGCACAACCAATACTAGATATCATACAATCATCACACACTAAAGTATTAAACAATTAACTAAAGAATTCCATAGTAAATCCATTGCAACCCCATGATCACGATTAGCCCATAATAGCACTTATCGTCATCATGGGTTCATATGAAATCATAATAAACAAACACAAGAAAATAATAACTAAACTAATTATATTAAATCAGAGTACGTCACAAGAGTAATTAGGTTCAAGGTAAGAAAACTAGCATCCAACGTTACAACGAATCAAGAATCACAAGAAAATATGCTTCTTCTTCGTTGCTGTGTACTAAAAACGGTCTTCTTCATTATCTCCTTCGCTCCTTGCGTAATACCACGATCCTCTCTCGTGAAAATGTCTCCAAATCTACTTATATAATAGTCCCATAAAACTCAGATTACATAGAAGTGGAAACCAAACAGAAATAAAAGTCCTAAAATATTTTATCTTTTTTCCCGACCCTGCGCGGCCGCTCAGCATAGCTGAGCGGGCGCTCAGATTCCTGCGCGGCCGCTCAGCATTGCTGAGCGGGCGCTCAGGACCCTTCTGGAAATTTCCTGAGTTTGCTCCGTTTCTTCGCCGTAATCTGCCCATTTCTTCCCTCTCTCAACGATGAACACATGCCAAGGCTTATTCTTGATGATTACTCCTCCGAAATGCAACTAATACCCTGAAATGCAACTAATACCCTGAAATGCATAAACACTAGAAAAACGCATCAAATACATAAAATACTTGATTTCAATGCACCAATTTAAGCCATTTTAAGATGTTGTAAGTGGTATAAAATGCCACTTATCAGAAACACTGTCATATTTTTGAGAAATTAATTCCAAAAATACGGAAACGTGACCTACAATTATTGGAAATATCAAACATAAATATATAATTATACGAAACTTAATTATGTGTTATAATCAGATATTTTGTAAATAATCGATCACCTTATTTTCTCAAAAACAACGAGTATACATATTTTCTAAAATTAAATACCGAACCGAATTTCGAAGACATGAACTTTAATTATTATGTGTATTTCAATAATACATATAAATACGAGTCTGGATTTCATATCGAATGGGTAGATTTGATAACAAGGATGTGTTAAGCATAAACGATTGTCTAAGTTAGGATATTTCGACTTTGTAGGTGCTAGTCGGAAATCCCGAGTATTGACATCGGATTAGAAATAACCTAGTGGTCAATCGTCAAGCCAAACAAGGTTCCAATGAAGGACCAGAGTATTGGAATCATATCCAGAATAGGTTAGCGGTTTGATGATAAATCCGAACGTTCAAGTCGGACCAAAATCAACTAGTAATAGTGGTTAAAGCTTATAAAGGCAACTACTTCTGAACCTTTCTTGAAATAAACTGCAAGTATTCCCAAACTTTCTTATGATATACAACAAGTATTTCTTTCCTATTCTAAGTTCAGAATAGTTAAATGATTTATATTTCACTGTAATTACTCTTAATTAGACAAGTACCTTTCATTATTGTTCCTTTATTATTGATTGATCTCTTGAGCAAATACCTATTATTCCGGGTTATTTGTGAACCCTGAATCGGGATGTTTTGAAATCAAAATGATTTGACATCAAAATACTCTACAGACTGGATGGTTACGATGATGGCCAGGGATGAACTGGACCCTATGGGCCGGGAATGGACCGGACCCTTAGTGCCTGGGTACCCTATATGTTGGTGGGTCTATACATATACATATAGGTATAGATCTGTACTATCCCTGACTGATCAGCAGGTTATAGTGCATATATTGGTTCTAGTGTCCAGTCTAAATTATTGTTGATCGCCATTAACGACATTCTCTCTTGAAAAGTTTTATGATTGCAAAACTGGACAAAACCCTGATCCAAGAGATAAATATGAGAGTTTCTCGACACTTTTGATTCATAATCAAGGGCTAATAACAACTAATGTTTATTCGATCAACTACTCCAAATACAAAGAAATGTTTAAAAATTATATTTTTTTAAAAATGGTGTCCGGAAATTTCTTTTGATATTGATACTTGGAAATCAGTTGTGTACTTGCTGGGCAATTTTGGCTCACTCTTGCTTGTAAATTCTTATTTCTTTTAGAGATAAATGAGGATAAAAGTGAATAGCTTTTAATAGACAGCAGAATCTAGAAGATCTCAGCTGCAAGAGGATGAAAATGTTAGAATGAATAAGACAAAGGAATTAGTACAGAGGTAATAAACTTGTATTTTAGTTGTTATAGATTTTAGAAGGTTAGATTCTTGTTTCATACCATAACTTGTAAACGATCCGGAATTAAGGGGGTCATTTGTATATTATTTTATATTATGTAAAGATTGTTCAGTGACACCAAATCTTGACCCCGGATTTGGGGTGTTACAAGTTGGTATCAGAGCAACAGGTTATTGGTCCCTGAAATTAGAATAGATGAGAGTAAGATAGGAGTAATAGGCCATATAAGATAGGAAAGACCCTAGGTATACTCATTTCGAGTTTGAATTGAGTGCGAATTAGGACTAACGGGTCCGATATGGATGTAGTAAGATAGTATATTATTGAGGAAAGCATAAAGCGAAGATAGTAACGTTATAGATATATTGAGTTCTCAGACCCTACAGTAGTGAAGAGTTGACAGCTCAGTGGAGGAAGGGTACGTTACCCTACTTTTCAGGTGGTTTTAAAAAAATAGGAGATTGATTCTTGTGAGAACTTTATATAAGGAAAGATATATGAGTTTTAGTATGATCCAACTTAGAATTGCATAGTAGGACAAGCTACAGGCTGGAGGCAACGAGTTGATTGAAGCTAACGAAGAGCCAACGTCACAAGTTTAAAGGCATCACTGTGGCGAAAAGCTTCTTATCACTTTTCGGGCGCTACACGAGGAATGATATCTACCATATTAGGTATACTCAGGACTGCAAAAGATACGATCCTATCTATGGACAGAACATCAAATGGTATCAATTGACAGTAACTATGGCATTAAGGTCGACGATGGGAACGTCAAAAACAATACGAGATGTCAGCATTGTAGATAGAGTTACGAATAAACTAGTATGCGACGGTAAATGAAGTTTCTGTCGACTAATAAGGGAAAATGAACGTGAGGAAGAGAAAAAGATATACCGAAGTGGAGGGACCTTTATGTGGTTGTTTTTTTTAATTAAGTACCTCATTAGCGGACCATGAGAATAACAAACAACTCATATAGTAATGATGACCATGTGTGTGATTTTTAAAAAATTTAAAATAAGTTTCGAAAAAATTTTCTTAATAAATTTCTAAAAGATATTTACATAAAATGAGTTTCAAAATTTGGTTGTCGAATTACTACTCGAGTCCTTATTATTATAAAAAGAGAATTACCTAGAAGAATAAAGGATCTAGACTCAATATTGTTAGTTCAGAAGACCAAGTAGACCCACTATCATAAGAAAAGTTTAAAGTTTTTCCGTGAAAGACGAATGTAAACCTTGTTTAATAATATTAACAATTGAATTGACATGTTAAAACATTATTTACCCAATTTATGAAATTATTAAAATTTAACAAGATTCGTGATTAAAAAAGATAGAGGATGATTGAAGGAAACGGAAGAATCTTCTAGATGATTAAAGAAAAATAATGTTCCTATTGATGAAGTTAAGATGTTGCGTGATCGATAGTTATTATACGCGGCTAGATGAAGTTGGAAGCAATGACTATAAATTTTGTAAAGACGCGATTATGATCGAATTATTAAAGTATTTAATGTGGAGGCATTTCCCGATGACATTTCAAAGTTATGATGTGACCTGAATTGTGAATCTGTTATTCGAATGATCCCTGAAGGTATACTTAAGTGAAGCGTGGACGGTGACCAACAGTGTCATTCTTTTCTCTAATACGATAACATATATTCTTCTTAATTCTTGAATACATATGAGCTCCTTTTATTAATAAATTACATGAGGCAAGAAGGAAAGAAAAATTATTCCTTCTAAATTATTTCTCTTCTCAAAATATTGCTTTCTGCTTGAGACAAACAGTGTTGTGGTGTGACGCTTTGTCGGAATGACGAATAGTCTGGTGGGACACCACCTAATCATGTGTTATATACCATATAGTATGAAAGAATGGCCATATTGAGTATAAATGTGGTTGTCTAATTCATATCTAAATCCTCACTCATTCTTCCTCCTTCAATTATGATTTATTGACTTATGGATTCTCCCAATTGTTTTGTTGTATTGTTGTTCTTTACACAGCTTTTTAATCAAAATCATATACACAAACTCTCCTCTTGCGTAAAGTCTATTCTTTGAAGATTTTAAAAGAAGTGGAATAGTCCCGTGTAGCAGGTGGAATTACATGTCGAATATAGATATGATTGCAAGCCGATAAATGGTGGACGTCTACGCGAAAGGAAGAATGGATACACCGATAACGTGGTTATTACAAAGACATCAAATCAAACGGTTGTCCTTGTAACGAGGACTTCATTAGTACGGAAGATTGTATTAATGCGATGTACTTCAAGTCAGAAGATTTTGACGTGAAATGAAAAGTTAGCGAACCGTAGTAAGTAAATTAATTATAAAATACGAAAGTAAAGCTGTGTACATCAGATAAAACGAACGAATGTCGGGATGATAACCGAAGACTAATGAATTCTTAAAAATGACTCAGACAAGTGACTAATACGTGAAGCATCCTTCAATCGCGGAAAGATATTTGTCATGAAGATTCAAGATTGAAGAAATCTAAATTTTGAACAAATTTTGAGTGTGTTCTTCAAGGAATTGTTAGGTTCTCTAACTTGAGTAAATAAGTTATGGTAAATTTAATACTCATAACCGAGCCAGCAACGAAAGTTCTATATAGGAACATAAGTGGAGATGAAGGAATGGTGATCCAACTGTGAAATCTTTTAAAAAGTAATGTTCTAGAATCAGTTGAATTCCCCCATATTACGATAGTGTCGGTTGAGACCAGGTACTGATTAAAAGAAGCTAAATAAGTTAACTGTTAGACATATATTATAATGTCATGACTAATATGATTTATGTCTAGTTTTCAGATCTTACTTAAACATGATAAATTAGTACTTACTGGAAGTCAGGACTTAAGGATATCAGTACTTATATTATCAGGAGATAATCATCAGAAGATGGATATCAGAACTTAAGTGTTGGAGTACATTCAGATAAGGACAGTAGCTGATTAAAGGAAAGAAGATCAAGATAAACATAAGAAGAGATATGCATGAAGAAGGAATTCTATGAAAAATAGAATACTTGGAAGAAAAGATATCTGATTGATATATTTTAGGAAGCAGAATTATATTCCATATCAATTAGTGATTATCTTGTAACTATGTAGTATATAAACACATACATAGGGTTACACTATAAGTGTTATCATATTCGAGAAGATTATTCATTGTAACCCTAGCAGCTCTCGTGATATTTGTTCATCACTGAGAGGTAACAGTTCCATACTGTAACAGAGTTTATTGTTTCAATAAAGTTTGTTTTCTGTTACTTGAGATATTAAAGTTTGATTTGATTGTACTTTACACTGTATTCACCCCCTCTACAGTGTGTGTGACCTAACAAGTGGTATCAGAGCCGATCTGTTAACGCACATACAGTTAAAGATCCAAACACAATCATTTCTGACACAGAAACTCCAACTAAGCCTACCAAAACTGAAGAACCACCAAAGACACAAATTCAAAGTCGGTATGAGACCATCAGAGTTCCCATACTGAGACCATCTGAATATCCCATATGGAAGGTGAAGATGACCATGTTCCTAGAAGCAACAGATCTAGAATATCTTGATAGAATCAAGGAAGGGCCTCACAAACCAACCAAGCTCGCAGTTGCAGTTGCAGGTGAAGCAGCAAAGACCGTACCAAAGGAGAAGAGTGATTATACTGCTGAAGATATCGCATCAATTGCTAAGGATGCTAAGGTACGACACTTACTGCATAGTGCCATTGATAATGTAATGTCAAACAGGGTAATTAACTGCAAGACTGCTAAGGAGATATGAGATGCTCTGGAAACAAGGTGTCAGGGAACTGATACAATTAAGAAGAATAGGAAGACAATACTCACTCAAGAGTATGAACACTTTAACTCAAAGGCAAATGAGTCATTGACTGATTTATATGATAGATTTGTCAAACTCTTGAATGATTTGTCATTGGTTGATAAGGAGTATGATCTTGAAGATTCAAACCTTAAATTCTTGTTAGCTCTTCCTGAATGCTGAGATTTGAAGGCAACAACAATAAGAGACAACTACAATCTTGATGAAACAACTCTTGATGAAATTTATGGAATGCTCAAGACTCATGAACTTGAGATGGAATAAAGAAGCAAGAGGAAAGGAGGAAAGTCAAGGACAGTTGCTCTTAAGGCTGAAGAAGAATCCCCCAAGGCAGCTACCTCAAGGAAAGACAAGGGTAAAGCTCTTTTCACAAAGTCTGATACTGAGTCATCAAGTTCTGAAAGTGATGATGACTCAGATTCTGAAAGCTTGCCTGAGACTGATGCTGATGAGGAGATGATGAAGCTGTGTGCTCTTATGGTGAAAGGGATCACAAAGATTGAATACAGGAAGTACAGGAAGGGAAAGAAGTTTTCCAGGAAAGGCACAAGTTCTGATAAGAAGAATTTCAGAAGATCTGAGGGCAGAGGAGGAAAGTCTGATAGAGGAGATTATACCAATGTCAAATGCTATAACTGTGGTGAAAAAGGCCACATATTTCCTGATTGCAAGAAAGTGAAGGGTGACAAAGGCAAGGCTCTTGTCACAAAGAAGAAAAGCTGGACAGACACCTCAGACTCTGAAAGTGAGGAGAACTATGCTTTGATGGCAAATGCTGATAAAGAAAGTGCCGAGAGCAGTTCTGAAGCTGTTGAAACAAAGGTACCTCAGACTACTTATGCTTTTCATACTAATGATATTAATGAGTTGAGAAGATATCTTAAAACCATGTTTGTTAGTTATAGAGATCAAACTTTAACATGTGAAAGATTAACTTCTGAAAATCTTGCTTTTAAGAAAAGAAATGATTTCTTAGAAAAAGAGTTAGTTATGTTCCATCAAACTCAGAAGGATAGAGATGATGCTTTTTATGTTAGGGATGAAGTGCTAAAAATGAATGAATCTCTAAAAACTGAGTTAGAAAAGGAAAGAGAGATTATCAGGACTTGGACTAACTCTGGCAGAACAACTCAAAATTTGCTAAGTAGTGAAAATTGGAAAGAGGGCTTAGGTTATGGAGAGGATAAGAATGATAAAGGAACTGTAGAAAATAAGCCTGTTGTTAAGCAAAAGCCAAAATTAAAACCTGTTAAGTTTGTAATTGTAAAGTCTGAGAATGAGAAATCAGAAGTTAAAGAGGTATTAACTTCTGACAAAATAAAACAGGAAAAGACAGCTGAAGTAAACTTAGGCTTAATGACTAAGAAGCAGCTTAAGCATAAGCTGAAAGATGTTAAGGATGTAAACAAGGTAAAATCACCTAGGAAAAATAGGAATGGAAAGGAAGGTGTGAATAAAAACAATGATTATAAGCCTGTTCCTGATGCTCCTAGGAAAACGTGTCATAACTGTGGAAGTTATAACCATCTGGCTTCTTTTTGCAGGAAGAATAAGAACATAAACTCCTTACCTTCAAAATCAGGAGTTAAGAGTCAGTCTGTTAGATATAAACCATAAAATCCTTGTTTTCATTGTGGTAGTTTATGGCATTCCATTTATACTTGTAAGGAATATCATAGTTTGTACTATTATTATTATCAAATACAACCTTCTTTGAAGAAAGTTTTCATTGTTCCTTCTAGTGTAAATTCTAATTCAAAGTCTGATAGTGTAAGTTCTGATAAGAAAAATGTTAACATAAACTCTGATGCTAAATCCGCTGTAAATGTTAACAAACTTGATAAGGCCAAAGGATCCAAGCAAGTCTGGGTCCTTAAAACTAATCATTAGTGGTCTTTGTGATTGTAGGGCAACAGGAAAAATATTCTAGTTCTGGACAGTGGATGTTCAGGACATATGACTGGAAATAAAGCCCTGCTATCAGACTTTGTGGAGAAAGCTGGCCCAAGTGTTTCTTATGGAGATGGCAACATTGGAAACACATTGGGATATGGAAATATCAATCTTGGGAATGTCATCATTAAAAAAGTAGCTCTGGTCTCAGGACTTAAACACAATCTGCTGAGTATAAGTCAAATCTGTGATAGAGGTTATCATATTGATTTCTCTGAAGAACACTGTGAAGTTGTGAGTAAATCCAAAGGCAAAGTTGTTCTGAAAGGATACAGGCGTGGTAACATTTATGAAGCTAAGCTTTCAACAAATACTGATGGTTCTGCAATCTGTTTGATGAGTAGAGCATCAATTGAAGAAAGCTGGAATTGGCACAAGAAACTCTCTCATTTAAATTTCAACAATATAAATGAACTAGTCAAGAAAGATCTTGTGAGAGGACTGCCAAAGTCAGTATTTGCTCCTGATGGCCTTTGTGATTCTTGTCAGAAGGCCAAACAAAGAAAATCTTCATTCAAGAGCAAGACTGAATCATTAATTTTTGAGCCTTATCATCTACTACATGTTGATCTATTTGGTCCAGTGAATGTCATGTCTATTGCAAAGAAGAAATATGCGTTGGTCATAGTGGATGAGTTCACCAGATACACATGGGTGTATTTCTTGCACACAAAAAGTGAAACTGCATCTATCTTGATTGATCATGTCAAACATCTGGATAAATTGGTCAGAGATTCAGTGAAAACCATAAGGAGTGATAATGGCACTGAGTTCAAGAATTTGATAATGGAAGAGTTCTGCAAAAACCATGGAATTAAGCAGGAATTTTCTGCTCCTGGAACTCCACAGCAAAATGGAGTTATTGAAAGGAAGAATAGAACTCTCATTAATGCTGCACGTACAATGCTTGAAGAAGCAAAGCTTTCAACCTATTTCTGGGCTGAAGCTGTGCAGACTGCTTGTTTTACTCAAAATGCAACACTCATTAACAAGCAAGGAAAAATACCATATGAGATGGTGAAGAAAAAGAAGCCAAATCTGAAGTACTTTCATGTATTTGGATGCAAGTGTTTTGTTCTGAAGACTCATCCTAAACAGCTATCCAAATTTGATCTAAAAGCTGATGAAGGAATCTTTGTTGGATATCCACTTTCCACAAAAGCTTTCAGAGTCTATAATTTGAGAACAAGAGTGGTCATGGAATCTATCAATGTCTCTTTTGATGACAAGAAGATTACTGGTCTTGAAGATTTTATTGATCATGATCAGCTGAGATTTGAAAATGAAGACTCAAATTCTGATACTGAAAATCCTGACAGTCTAAGTCTTGATACTGTAAACTCTGATGGATTAAACTCTGATGTTATTGAAACTGTGGTGACTATGCCAAAGGAAGATGCACCTATGCAGGGGGATCATACTCAAGATTTTACCACATCTCAAGAAGCATCAGAACATACATCTGGCTCTTCAAGTTCTGATTTGTCAAGTTCTGATAAGCCAAGTTCTGATAGTTAAAGAATCCAACTCAGAGAGCATAGTTTCAGGGGGAGCATCAGAAAATGAAAATGAAGACAGCATGGATCATGGGGGAGCATCCAGTTCTAGAGAAAACCTTCCATCTGCAAGGAAGTGGACTAAATCACATACACCTGATTTGATAATTGGAAATCCTGATGCAGGTGTCAAAACTAGAACAGGTACTTCAAACGAATGTCTTTACAATTCTTTTCTCTCTCAGACTGAGCCAAAGAAAGTGGAAGAAGCTCTTCAATATGCTGATTGGGTGCAAGCAATGCAGGAAGAGTTAAATGAATTTGAAAGAAACAAAGTCTGAACCCTAGTGCCAAGACCAAAGAATAGATTTGTTGTTGGTACAAAATGGGTATTCAGAAACAAAACTGACAGTGATTGCATAATTACAAGGAATAAGGCAAGGCTGGTTGCAAAAGGATATTCTTAACATGAGGGAATTGATTATGATGAAACATTTGCACCAGTTGCTAGGTTAGAAGCCATAAGAATATTTTTGGCTTATGCTGCTCACAAAAAGTTTACTGTCTTTCAAATGGATGTGAATAGTGCTTTTCTCAATGGAGAATTGGAGGAGGAAGTATATGTTGAACAACCTACAGGCTTTGTAGATTCCAAACATCCAGATTATGTCTACAGGCTTGATAAAGCACTTTATGGACTTAAGCAAGCTCCCAGAGCATGGTATGAGACTTTAGCTTAGTTTCTTCTGGAAAGTGGATTTAACAGAGGAACTATAGACAAAACACTTTTCTACCTCAACCACGGAAAGGACTTACTTCTGGTCCAGATTTATGTTGATGATATCATTTTTGGGTCTATAAATGACAGACTTTACAAGAAGTTTGCCAAACTGATGCAGTCAAGGTATCAGATGAGTATGATGGGGGAACTTAGCTATTTTCTGGGCCTTCAAGTCAAGCAGAATGAAGAAGGCACTTTTATTTGTCAAACTAAGTACACCAGAAACTTGCTGAAGAAATTTGGAATGCAAGATTGTTCAAGTGCATCCACTCCCATGGCCACTGCAACAAAACTAGCTACGGATACTGGTAAATCAGTAGATATTACTGATTACAGAGGTATGATTGGCTCTCTACTCTATCTAACTGCTAGTAGACCTGATATCATGTATGCTACCTGTCTTTGTGCAAGATTTCAAGCAGATCCAAGAGAACCTCACTTAACAGCTGTGAAAAGAATTTTCAAGTATCTTAAAGGCACAGCTGATCTGGGATTGTGGTATCCCATAGAATCAGATTTTAAGCTAATAGGTTACTCAGATGCAGATTTTGCAGGTTGCAAAATTGACAGGAAAAACACAAGTGGAAGCTGCCAATTTCTTGGAGGCAGATTGGTTTCTTGGTTTAGCAAGAAATAAAAGTCAATTTCCACATCAACTGCAGAAGAAGAATATATTACTGCAGGAAGCTGTTGTGCACAGATTCTTTGGATGAAGAATCAGTTACTGGATTATGGGTTAACATATTTCAAAATCCCTATTTACTGTGATAATCAAAGTATTATTGCTATGACAGGTAATCCAATTTAACACTCTATGACAAAGCACATCAGCATCAGGTACCACTTCATCAGGGAACATGTGGATGAAGGTACAGTGGAATTGCACTTTGTTCCAACAGATCAACAACTAGCGGATATCTTCACAAAACCATTGTGTGAAGCTACTTTTACAAGATTGGTAAATGAACTTGGAATGGTTTCAAGTTCTTTCTCTAAATCTGCTTAGTTTTGTTCTGATGCATCAGACTTTATGATCAGTATTTACAGAATTTAATCTCTTTGTGTATTCTGTGCTTAATTGAAAAATGTGTTTAAGTACTGATTGCTGTCTGATAAATGTTTCTAAACTCTGATAGTGATATGTCTGTTTAGGTAACTATTCAATCCTATGAGGATAACTGTGCTAGATGCTGACCTAGTAGTCTTCAATAAACAAGGGATCCCATGTAAGAAGTAATTATTATTGTGGAAATCTATTGACACAAGCAAATTCTGATAATTGAGCTTAGTTGAGTTTACTTGGTCTATCTTATTACTAAGTCACAAACTATAATATTGCTTCTCATCTGTTAAGTTCTGATGCTAGTAAATCTGTTGAATGTACTAAGTGCTGGTAAACCTCTCTTATCAAAAGAAAAAGAAAATAATCATGGATTAAAATCAGGTACTCCTTTGAGATCTAGAGTAAAAATGTGGAAGGGACGACCCAAGTGCATTGCTAGTATTAAGTAAATATGCATTAGAAAAGCAAAATATTTTCTTGGTGACTTTTTACACTCTATGATTATTGGAGAAATACTCTGATAATAGCATAAATTCTGATAAGCAGTCGTGACTCACTTATACTGAGAAGCCATTGTAAAATGGAATTTAAAAAGATGCATAAAATTAGCACAAAATAGTTGAGGTGCACTCAAGCATGAACTCATTCAACAGTAGGTTTCAGAATAATGACAGCTCTTTAGCAAAGTTTTAGTTATGCCTTATTTCTAAGATGTACTGAAGTAAATCAGACTTTACTCTTTGTTTGATATTTAGCTTAATGCACACACTAACCACTCCATATGAATGATGAAAATCACTGTAGTGATCTATGTTATTTTAGATGAACAGTCATTGTGTCACATTGCACAAATTCTGAGGACAAGTTCTGATTGCATGTTCTGATGATTAAGTTCTGAAGAATATAAATCAAAATTTGTGTGAGGACTTACTAAGATAGGCATTCCTTTTTCGAGTTAAGAAATTATATTCTGATGACTGTTAAGTTCTGATATAAGTCTAAGTTCGGATATTACAGTCTGATTCTTTACTTGACTTATTTGTGGATAAAATTTGACAATAATCTCAGTTTAAACCAGAATATGTTGAAGTGGAAGATTAATAGTCACTATAGATAGGGATAGTGCTACTCGTACATGAACAGTCAACTTTTACTTGCTTCTTATGTGCATTAAATCATGTTTTCTCTTTCCAATGAATGTTTTTCTTTTTCCAAGTCTGGGGAGATGAATTCTACCTGTAAGCATTAAATTTCCTTGCGTCTCCTGGCATTCTCTTGCCTATATAAGCAACCACTTCACATCAGCCTTCCCATCAAATCTTTTATCACAAACTCACCTTCATAATCTTTATATCAAAAACACCATGGTCAATTACAATATGTTTTTGAACTATGAAACATTCAACATGGAGCTGAGCTGTGCCGATTGGCAGCAGGAATGGCACGTTACTGCCATTCCTGATGAGATATGGGACTCTGTTCCCCAGGAGGTACTCACCCACCTCCTGTTCTTCTACATGGACTACCATCGCCATCTGGAGTGATTGGAGGAGGAAAGGCTGGAAGCTCTCCGCCAGTAAGAGCGAATCATACGACTCACTATTCTGTTTGTCGAGAGTAGGAAGAAGAAATGATTTATTTTCTTCTTCCTATTTTTCTTCATCATCAGCCTTGCCCTGCTTCTTGAGCTAGGACAAAGGCTGTTGACGTTAGGTTTAGCAGCTTAGGGAAATCTTGTACAAGTTCTGATGTAATTTAAATTTCATGAATGTATTCTCTTGATATATTAATGAAATTTGTTTTTGTTTCAAGATCTTGTCTCTGAGATATTTTGTAATGCATTGTTAAATCCTGATACATATTCATATTCTGATGACCATATAAATTCTGTTTTAACTTAAGTTCTGATTTTATTTTATCAGTACTTGCTCGTCCGATTTATTATGGTCATTTTCACTCGAATTTTTTTTCCAGAATATTGATGTTGCAGTGAAAAATAATTAAATAAGTGAGAACAGTTTCAATTTTGAATTAAAACTGTTTCACCTTGATTAATGGAATACCTTGGTAAGTGGAACGGTTTTTCCTTGAAAAACTGCATGTGGGTAAGTAATGATTACTGTTTTCTCGTGCCCATTAACTATTCGTTTTTACTGCATGTCTGACAGGTGTCCAACGGTTACATTTTTTTCAAAAGTATAAGTAAGACAGAGAGAGGATTTTTTAATCTTTTATTTCCATTCACACTTTTTCTCTCTATTTGCTTTTACTCTCTTTATTCTTCTAACATTGGTTTTTCATATAGACATTCTATCAAACACCTAACAGGCACTTATACATCTCGATTAATTTCATGGCACCTAAGGATTTAATCATTGATGGAGCTAAATTTGTTCCAAACAACTATGCTGTAATTCTTGATAATGCTGAAGCTCCGTCTGAATTGCATTTTGTGCAAGATCTTCTTGCCCACAGTGAAATCGGGTATGCATTGACCCAACCTTCAGTATTCTCAAGCCAACAAGTTCTAACACTTTGGAGGACTGGAAACTTTGATAATGGTGGTCAACATGGTACTCCTAGTATTGTTTTCGAAGTGGGTGATTCTCCATATGTAGTCACTCCTGGTACAATACGCAAGGCTCTACATCTCCCAGAAGGATGTACTTTTTCAATTCCAGAGGAATCAGCTCTTTAGGAGTTAATGGCCAGTTTGGGGTATGAACAGAGTTTGGAAAAGCTTGGGCAGTTGAAACGGGCTCATATCAGAAGGGAACGGAGTTTCTTCTTCGACTGCATCACTAAAGCTTTTGGGAACAAGTGTTCGAATTTTGATGCCATCCCCATAATGAGTCAGCACATCGGGTATGCCATTATAAACCAAACTCATTTTGATTTTACAACTGCTATAATAGGTTTTATTGGGGATAGGATGACAGAGGATATGAATGTTGTTTACTTTGCTAGATTCTGTCAACTTATATATACTTTTTGTACTGATGAACCTCGACTAACCAGTACCTTAACTCCACCTTTCAAAGTTGCAAAACGTTACTTTAATGACCTGGTAAATGCTGACACTAAGAAACCAGTGGTTAGACCTTTACAGATTCCTCAGTCTGTAAAACAGATCTTAGTAAATGCTGATCCTGATTCCTATAGATCTGTTTATCCTGATGTTCAACCAAACACCACCTCCCAAACACCACAATAACCATCAGAACATACCACTCATACTACTCAACCAACCCTCAGGCAATATATCAAATCCTATCTCTCCACTTCACAGACAGTTCAACCCTCATCCTCAACACCTACTGTGAAGCCTTTATCTTCCAAGCCTAAGAGGATAAAGACTGTTCCTCAAACACCTTAAAAGAGAAGGAGGATTGCTTTGAGAGACGAGTCTGACAGTGAGGAACAAGTTTCTACATCAGAACCTGTTGTCAAAGAAGCTGAGAAAGTGACTTCTCAGAAGGATTCTGAAATTGGGGGATCTAGGCTTCTCAAGAGGCTTAGAAGAATGATTGTTCCTGACACTCCCAAGGAATCCATATCTACAAAGAGATACAAGAAACAGAGGGCAAAAAGGCCACTTTCAGATGATGAAGAAGCAGTAGCTAAGGAAGGAGATCAGGAATCTCTGATCTCATAAGAAAAGGAATATGCTAAAGTCACTACTTCTCCATCAACTCCAACTCAGGACGCTGTTCCTAAACAGGCCAACACACCATTTGTGTCTCCTGTTCAAAAGTCTGTATCTCCTGTTAATACAGGCACAAGTGCTGATATTGATATCCAGACCTTGGTTGTGCTTGAAGTAATTCTCTTAGAAGCTCCAACAGCAACTAATCCATCAACAACACCTGTTACTGATGCTGCTCAAAATCCAGACTTCTCTTCTACACCTTCTCTGCATCTAGATGCTGATGATCAGAATATAGGTGAGCATCAGGATATGGCTGTTGATCAGAACTTAGAACCAGATCAGCAATTAGAGGATGTTGACGCCTCCATTGCTACTCACACTGATGTTTTATCAGAAGATACTGATTCTGTAAGTTCTGATGCTGCAAATGCTGGAGATATTGGTGATGCTGCTCCAAATACAGATACTGATGAAGCAGGTCCTTCAGGACATGCTCCTCAACAAACTATTCTTAAATCTGAACTTGTTAAGAAGTTTGTTACCAGAGAAGCACCAGTGCCTTGGAGTGAAACTCCTGCAGGACAGGAGTGGACTAAGGAATGGAACTCAGTTTCCTGTGTTCCAAATGCAAAGCATCTTGCTGAGCACTTGACAAAAGCTGATGAAATGTTAAATTCTGATGATTTCAAAACCCAGCTTAGAGTCACTGTATTGAGTACTAAACATCTACAAGGTCTCCATTCAACTACTCATGCAAAGCTACACAAGATTCAGGAAGAATTCATCAAACAGGACCAAATTTAGAAAATTGACAAGAAAAAGTTCTTCCAACCTACCTTTGACAGGATTGCTTATATTGAGAAGACTCAAGAGAAACAACAAGCTCATATTGATGATATTCTAAAAAATCAAGCTTCTCAGCAATCTCAACTTACTGAAACCAAGCCTCAGTGGAATTGCTTGTCTCCTACTACCTGCTGATGCCAAAAAGGGGGAAAAAGTAATTAAGTCCAAATGCAAGACTGGCAAGACACTGAAAGGGAAAGATGATGAAAAGGATGATCAAGGAAACTCTGGAATGGGTAGAGGTCATAGTCAAGGTAGAGGTTTCTCATCAAGAAAAGCTGAAATCACAAGTCACAGGACAAGTTCTGATACTGGGAAAAGAATTAGTTCTGCTACTGGTAAAAGGATAAGTTCTGATGAACTTTTAGATCTTGATGAAGAAATGTCAAGACAGTTATTTCTTCAGGAAAATCCAGGAATGGACTTGGAGAGTTTAATGGAAGAAGATGCCAGAATTAAATCAGAAAAAGTCATATCTAAATCTGAAGCTTCTGGTAAAAAGACACTTCCAAAAATCAAAGGCATTGTGATAAAAGAAAGGACAAATACTGAAGCAACATTGGCTAAATCACAACCGCAGATAGATCCAAGATCCAAGGGTAAAGAAAAGGTTGGTGAACCTATCAAGGTTTATGTGCCTCCTGAGAATGAAGAAATCACTGATGAAAAGGATGATCTTACTCTGACTTCAAGAAAAGTTCTTAAAATAACCTCTGACATGGCTCAAGTTGTTCAGAGTCAAGAGACAGTAAGTTCTGATAGTCCAAAGAAGCAAGTAACCTCTGACATAGCTCAAGTTAACTTGATATCAGAAGTTAGACCAAAGACACTCCTACCAGGATTCACTAAAGCAAAACAGACTCAACCTTTGAAGACTGCTGCAAGTGGTTTTGAAGCAAGAGTAGTTACTGGAAAGGAAGCAAGAGATAAAACTGGATTGGGAAGTGCTGATGAAAGAAAAATACAGAACACTACCAATGATCCAACTTCCTTGAGTGAACCAGGTATTGGAGCAACTCCTGAGAGATTGAATCAACTGGAATCTGTACAAATGGTTTACCATACCTACTTGAAAGAACACATCTTGTTGTACTTTATGACAGATGGTAGGGTTTATCATATAAGGCAAAATGCCATTACATTGAAGTATTTTGAAGAATTGGAGCATGTACTATTCTTACTTCAAGTGGATGACAGATTGACAGGAAGTGCTGCAAACTATTTGAAGGATCAGATTCAGAGACAGAAAAGGCTTTATTCTGTTAAGTCTGACAGCACATATGTTCCAAAGTACAGAGATCATAAGGGTGATATAGTTGAAATGAAGCCCAATACTGCTAAAATTATAACTACCTTTCTGGGTTACAGGGCTGTGGAATTCAATCTTGAGTCTGATAAAGCTTATTTATCAGACTGGATCAGGATATAAGAAAAGCAAAGATTAATGATCTCAGGGCTGCAATCTTTCAAATTGGTGAAGATAATGCAGAGCTTAAAGATGCTAAAAGGAGGATGATTGATGAACTTAGATATGTTGAGAGATGTTTATTGAAGAACTATCTCAGAACAACTCCTGACATCCGAGAGATCAGAAGATGAAGCCAAGTCAAGATCTACAACTGATTAAATTCTAATATTTATACAGACTAAAGCTGTTATCAGAAGTTAAATATTGGTAAAGCTTTAAGGACTGTAAGTTGTAGTTATCTAGTCTAATTCTCATGCATTTGTACTTAATGTTTTTGACATCATCAAATATCTGTTAAACTTGTATATTATGCTAATTTATAAGTTGGGGGAGATTGTTAGATATATTTGATAATGTCATGACTAATATGATTTATGTTTAGTTTTCAGATCTTACTTAAACAGGATAAATCAGTACTTACTGGAAGTCAGGACTTAAGGATATCAGTACTTATATTATCAGGAGATAATCATCAGAAGATGGATATCAGAACTTAATTGGTGGAGTACATTCAGATAAGGACAGTAGCTGATTAAAGGAAAGAAGATCAAGATAAACATAAGAAGAGATATACATGAAGAAGGAATTTTATGAAGAATAGAATACTTGGAAGAAAAGATATCTGATTGATATATTTTAGGAAGCAAAATTATATTCCATATCAATTAGCGATTATCTTGTAACTGTGTAGTATATAAACACATACATAGGGTTTACACTATAAGTGTTATCATATTCGAGAAGATTATTCATTGTAACCCTAGCAGCTCTCGTGATATTTGTTCATCACTGAGAGGTAACAGTTTCATACTGTAACAGAGTTTATTGTTTCAATAAAGTTTATTTTCTGTTACTTGAGATATTAAAGTTCGATTTGATTGTACTTTACACTGTATTCACCCCCTCTACAGTATGTGTGACCTAACATTAACTAATAAGAATGAGTGTATAACATCAAGGATAAAGGATTTGTGTGATTAGTTGAAGGATACAACATAATTCTTAAGAGTAACTATACACAATTAGTAATGGTAAATAAGATTAAAAGATGTCCTTGAGACGGATTTATGATTAGGCATAAGTAATCTGAACCATTAATTAGAAAGCTTGGATTTAAAGGTAAGTTAAAAGAATCGCGAATTAAAGTTTTGAGAAACAACAAGATAATTTTAAGTTTATTGGTAATATCCTGTGATATTCTGGAAGGATTAAGAAAAGTATAGTTATGTTAATAATTATTAGTTTAAGATATTAATCCAATTAAAAGATTTATGTTATGTTAGTTAGTAGTATATGTGGTTAACAGCATGATATATTCTGAATTATGGTGAAATGATAAGTTGATGGATGGAAGTGGATTGATATGCTTGTGGATGGTTTGGTTGATTGATGGTGTCGTCTTAAATCCGACTGGTAGTCAATGATATATGGGAAATGCTGCCCAAATTTTCAGAAAACACCCTACTTTTAAATATAGAATGTATACTTCAGTATGTTATTGATATCCCTGTTGATACTCCAAATGATTACGATCTCGGTTCTTGAAAAAGGTTGTTATGACCAAACCGACTTTATATAATTGGTCTTTGATTTCATTTAGCCAGTCATCACTTGGTTTAATTGATCAATTAAAAGAGTTAATTGATTAACTTTACCAATTAATGGTCAGTTAACTGGAAATCGATTCCAATTAGATTAAGTCAAATTCTGACATGATTTTCAGATCCGAAATTAAAGCAATTAGGAATTTGGAGGAAGTAAAAACCTTAGTAGAAATCGGAAGTTTAGTAGAATTATTTCGATATTACTGGAAGCCTGTGTGAGGTTTTATCTAGATGAATATGTCCTTTTCAATAAACAAGAAGAACAGAAAGTCATTGGTATATGCTAATAAGAGGAATTTTCAAGAACTGAAGGTTCAAGATAGAGCAAAGAGATTTTATCATCTGTAATAGTGCCCCATGAAGGACGTGAATGTATATTCATATAGAATGATGAGGTAATGGAAGTTACTATAAAATATTAGAAAACTCGCAAATACAAGTATCTGATGTATGACAGAGGCTGGTAATGTCCGCATGTGAACTAAGGAAAAAGAAGTGTCGATTATGTAGGAAATAATATATATATAACTTACATAAACCCCAATAATTAGAAACATATTTCCAATTCGAGAGAGCTTAATATGAGATAAGGAATAATGAAAGTTAATTAGATGTAAAAGTGTGTGATCAGTGATGATTTAAGTAGGGCTAAGAAAATAGTTGTCAATGAATTTTGATGATTCTGTTACTAAGAATTTAAATATGTACAAATAAAAAGCCTTCATTCCTGTGTTAACCACAAAGATGGCTTATCTAATGATGAACATATTAGTACTATCAGGAAGAAGAGATCATTTATGTTTAGAAGAGACAATAAATCATAAGAATGGAGAACTAATTAAGAAAAGAAGTGGAATCAAAAGAATGATAAAGAAATTGTATAAATGGTCTAGGATATAAGTAAGTTTTGAACGTCAGATATGCCAGAACTGATGTAAGAACGAAGTGAAATTCTGATAATTGGAGATAGGAATTTCATTCTGAGAATGCGATTAAATAGGGAAGGTTAAATAAAGATATTGGTGGGCATGGCAAATGTAATATCCCATATTTTCAATATTATTATTATAATTATTTGGAATTATTTATGTGATTTTACGTGAATTTTGGTGAATTATCTGATAAGTGGAATTGATGTTTGGGTGTTTATATGTGATATTATTGGAGTATTTGAATTATTATATGTCCAGAATAAAATATAGATAATTGTGATATTTTTCTGGTAATTTTTGGACTGTTAGATGATTTTATAATGATTTATGAATTATTAATTATTTTCGGAATAATTACCAAAATTATTTTATAAAGCCGGGAATCATCCGACTTCAACCGTTTTTGCGTTTTTACAACACGAAACTCTTCCGAAAACTCCTTCCTAACCTAATCTGGTAATTCCGGACATTTTCCGTGTTTTGACTTTTTCAATCCGGATTACGATTTGACCCGTGCGCGGCCCGACGCAAGATTTTCGATACGATAGTTATTTCGGTAATCAATAAAACCCGTATTCTCGAGAGACGGGATATTTTTACGTTATTTTCGTATATAGTGTTTTATAAAAAGCTCGGTTTTAATAATTATCCAATTCTGGTATTAAATTGTATCGTTAATAGTTACTTAGCGGCTAAGTAATGTATTTTCGGATCCGATATGATCCAATGTGATGCTGGTTATGTGTTTTCGGGATGTCAAATCCCACAAAATTCGTGTTGTATTTTTATAAAATCAATCGTATTTCAAATACCCGGTATTTCTGCATCTTTGCATTATTCGCAAATTTTGGGAATTTTTGATACAAATTTTATATTTTATCGCTTTTAAAATTATTCCCCATAATTATTATTTTGGGGCTTAATTATTTTAATTAGGAGATAAAAACACCCTTATTTGATTTTTGGGGATTTATTTTTCAGTTAATATAAATACCAACAGATTTAATTATTTTATTCATTTTTTTATAAAAATTTCAGAAAATCAAGAACTTGTTCTTGGGGGTGAAATTCTTTCTCAAACTTTGATTGATGATTTTGGACTAACCAGGAAACCAAATCAAACGCTCTACACACCAAAACGATCCTTGTTTCAAGCCCTTTTTGTTGATATCAACATCACAATCTGAGAGTAAGTATTCATGAAAATCGATTTTTGGTGCTTATTCTTGAATTTCGATTTTTGATTTTGGAGGATTGTTGACTGATTCTGAGTTTACGAATAGCTTTAAAATGATCTTTAGAATCGATTTGAGTGTTTGGTTGAAATGTTTTAGTCCAAGAACGATTAAACCGAGTTCTTGTTTTTCCTTGATTTTGATTTTGTTTTTCTGAATTGTTTGATGATGATTTAAAGTTATTGTCGATTGTAATGAATTGGGGATGATTTAAGCTTCATTTTCGTACCTAGTTCGTTGATTTTGGTGTAGAATCGGGTGAATTCGGTGTTGGCCGGAAAAATCCGAGCTCGTCACCGGTTTTAATGGTGATGGTGGCCGGATTTTGGGCTCCTATGATGGTTGGTGACTGCTGTGTTGCATTCGAGTTGTTCGAAGGAATTGGAGTGATTTTGATGAAAAATCGGAGATCTTCTGTGTGTGTAATGGCCGTCGGAAGTCCGCCGGAGTTCAGGGACGGTCGTCGGAATCTGGGGATTTCCCAGAAACCGATGGACCTTCATACCCGACCCGATTGGATCTTCACGACCCGGTTTTGATTCATTTGCCCCCAAATCAGTTCTCTAAAAACATGTTTCTGAATTTCTATTTTAAAAATAATTCAAAAATCCTATTTTAATTTCTGAAAAATTCATTTCTATTTTTAAAAAAATCATTATTTTAATTCTGAAAATTTATTTTAATTCAAAAATAAATCCAAATTATTTAGTTAATTAATTTTAGTTGATAATTAATTATTTAATTAGTCAATTAATTTAAAAGTTAATTGATTAATTATTTTAATTAGTTATTAATTAATTTTAATTGATTATTTAATTAGATTTAATTATTTAAAATTGATTTAAAAATTCTGAAAAATAGTTTCGAGCTTTAAGATATTATTTTAAATTATTTTCCAGGCTCGATAAATCTTATAAAATTATTTTAGGGTGTTTGAGCCCTATTATTTAATTATTAAATGATTCGGAGATCGTTTTAATTCCGAAAAATGTTCAAAAATTCATATTAAATAAACCGTTCGTCCGTTTAATACGAAACGAACGCGTACAGACTCAGAAAAATATTCCGCTTTCATTAAAAATACTTTCGAGATCCAAATCCTTTTTGTTTTGAAAGGTCGTTTGTTTTACAAGTTATTCTGAGTCGATTATTGATCGAAAAATCATATTTTTGACCTGATTTCAGTTTTAAACATATCGAGTCGACCCTTTTGACGAACTGAGTCATATGTGATATGAATTAAGTGATACGTGGATTATGTGCTTACGTGCTATGTGAATTATGTGCATATGGGGATTAAGAGTCCTGTGTTTGTCTGTTATATTTATATGTGGGCTATCGTATAGGTAGACGATAGGGTTTTGACGCGCCGTTCGTCAAGTAATTATCATTTAGACAATTAAAGTTGTATCTTTTAATTATAGATGCGGATCATTCGAGTTGATCAGGACAAGACGTTGGATAAAGAATGAGATGGAATGGTATTGGGCATCTGGCTTCTAGCAATCGCAGGAGCAGCCAGTCAAGTGTTGAAAAGAAGGACGGTGATGTTTTAAGACAGAATTTCAGAATAGATGCGTCATTACGAGTGTGACTAACTGCTAAAAACCCAAAGGCAAGTACCCCTGACTTCACTTATTGTTCAAGTGATATTTATTTTGAAGCTTATTATGCAAGTATTGCTTTCCCTATTCTCAGTTTAGAATCGATAAATGTTTTACATATCGTTGAATTAAATAATTCTGTTTATGCAAGTATTATTCCGCTATTCTATATTCAGAGTAGCTAAGTGATTTTACTTATCCAATTATCGGATTTACAAATGTTTTAGATTTTGAGAAAAGTAATTTGGTTGCGAATATTCCTACCCAAGAAATGGGGGAATAAAAGTTTATAAGGGTGTCGAGTATTATGACCCCATCTCAATAAAATGTTTTTAAGATTGGATGGTTGCGTAAGAGGCCGTGGCGGCGGTCCAGTGTGAGCTATGTGTTATACAGGATATAACACCTTGCTAGGCCGATATGTGCCTTGGGTACCCCTTTGTTTAGTTGGATATGCTTAGGCATACCGGTGTTGCTCCGCGGCTGATCACCGGCGGCAACACACCGTCGTTCGAGGATTCCAATCTAAATTATGATATTGTTTTAATATTCATAGAATAAATGATTTATCAACTGATTCTGTTTTGGATTAAAAGTACTGATTCTGTTTTGGATTAAAAATACTGATTCTGTTTTGGATTAAAAGTACTGATTCTGTTTTGGATTAAAAATACTGATTCTGTTTTGGATTAAAAAATACTGATTCTGTTTTGGATTAAAAGTACTGATTCTGTTTTGGATTAAAAATACTGATTCTGTTTTGGATTAAAGTGAATTGTGGTTTTGATTCAGTTTCTTATTTTTGCTGATACTTACGTTGTTGTTAAATATCAAAGGTGGTATTAGTATAGATGATTGATGTTGACTTCAGTATGGAATGTTGTGAGCATCAAAGTTCGTATTTATATCTAATTTGATATAACAACAAAATAAGTATTAATTTCAAGAGTTGGTTTTTGAGTAAAGTTTATGATTCATTCGATGATCATTGTTTCATGTTATTGTGGTTTACGATATTTCCGTAAACACTATTTTTACGAGTTTTATTCTCGTCAAGATTCAAAGTATTGCTGAAGCATGTCGCTCAAGAATATCAAAATGGTTTTGAATACAATTAAGGAATCAATTCCGGGGTTCCACTATTAAAATTTTATGATTCAGCAATTATGATTTTTAAATGTTCTGCGCTGATGCAGATGTCGGTTTTATATCAAAACGACCCTATATAAGTTATAATTAACTTGCTGAGCATTTCTTTCGCTCATACTTGCCTGTTTTTAAATTTAACCTCCAGTGAGGATTAGCTTGCTGTTTAGCTGCGTAATTCGAGGAAGCAAAGAAGAAGCTTTTGGAAGGTGGTTGGTCTAGGGTTTGCGGACTAGTGTAAGTTTTATTGTGTAAAGTTGTTTATATTATATTATATATAGTTGTATATTTTATTTGGGCCTAGTATACTTCATTTCGAAGTTATACTAGTGGGTTTAGTTTTGAGTTGGAATTTATTGAAAAGAGATTTAAAAGAAAGTGAAAAAAAATTATTGTGGAATTTGGATATCTTGTTTCTAGAACTGTAACCTTAAAAGATCTTGGATTAGTTTGGGGTCATTTATGATAAATATCTTCCGCTGGCATTTATTTATTGATTTAACAGGTTAATTTGGATTGAAGTTTTATAGTGACGACCAAATCCTCTGACCCCGGATTTGGGGGCGTTACAGGTTGGTATCAGAGCTGAGGTTATAGTAAACTAGAAACGAGAGTGTGTAGGAGTGTGTATAGCTATGTGAGGACGTTTGAGCTCATATCGAGTTCCTGTTGGACTATTGGATATAGTACCAACGAATAAGTTAAGATAGGCGTATTCGTTTGAGATGGTTGTGCTGAGCTGGATGGAACTCCTGGCAGTTGCAAACTTCTATTGTGGAACCTTTCGAGGCTACTACGTTTTGATGACGATGAAGATTATCGATATCCTTAGAACATGAAGAAGCGTTTAGAATCAGATGGCGAGTCAACTGGAGAGTTCAAATTGAAAATAAATATTAAGACTTTGGCAATACCTTTTCTTTCTATAATTTCTTTTGACATATCTCAAAAAGAAGTAATTGTTAGAGGATATATTCCCTAACACTCATTTTCAATCATAACTGTGTTTTAAATGTGCCAGAGGTTGTCATGAAGCCTATTTTTCAGGTTTTGATAGCTCTGTCAAGTTATTATAATTTAACTTCCACTTTTCTTATTTGGTGGATAGTTTCTTGGTGATGTGACACCACTTGCTCATTTGGTGACATAATTTTGTTCTCTGGATTTCATTTCCTCCAGAATTATCATCTTTGAAATCTTTTCAGTTTTATTCATTTGATTTTCGATCACTTTCATATTCTTTTATTCTGACTGAGATGAACAACCTTAACTATAAGGGATGCAAGGTATACCTGTCTGTGTGATAGGAGTTGGATGGGACGCCATCACTTGTGTGTGTTGTGCATACATGAAGGTTAACAACCTTTAGTAGTGTCTTAATTTGGACACGCAATACCAAGTTCGTTTGATCATATTGATCTCTCAGTTATTATTTCATTTCAATAATACTTTTTCTCCAATTCAGATTCTATCCTGTTATGATATGAAATTCTTTTCTTTTCTATGATTTTATCATTCCAAATATTCGAAGGTATGCCAATCAAGTTAAGTTGAGTATCCTGGTCAAGTCAAAGTAAGGCGGTGTAATGGAAAGTTGGTTAGAAAACCCTTAGTGCTTTCTTCTGCTGATTCCGAGGACGGAATCCTTATAAGGGGGGTAGATTGTAATATCCCATATTTTCAATATTATTATTATAATTATTTGGAATTATTTATGTGATTTTACGTGAATTTTGGTGAATTATCTGATAAGTGGAATTGATGTTTGGGTGTTTATATGTGATATTATTGGAGTATTTGAATTATTATATGTCCAGAATAAAATATAGATAATTGTGATATTTTTTTGGTAATTTTTGGACTGTTAGATGATTTTATAATGATTTATGAATTATTAATTATTTTCGGAATAATTACCAAAATTATTTTATAAAGCCGGGAATCATCCGACTTCAACCATTTTTGCGTTTTTACAACCCGAAACTCTTCCGAAAACTCCTTCCTAACCTAATCTGGTAATTCCGGACATTTTCCGTGTTTTGACTTTTTCAATCCGGATTACGATTTGACCCGTGCGCGGCCCGACGCAAGATTTTCGATACGATAGTTATTTCGGTAATCAATAAAACCCGTATTCTCGAGAGACGGGATATTTTTACGTTATTTTCGTATATAGTGTTTTATAAAAAGCTCGGTTTTAATAATTATCCAATTCTGGTATTAAATTGTATCGTTAATAGTTACTTAGCGGCTAAGTAATGTATTTTCGGATCCGATATGATCCAATGTGATGCTGGTTATGTGTTTTCGGGATGTCAAATCCCACAAAATTCGTGTTGTATTTTTATAAAATCAATCGTATTTCAAATACCCGGTATTTCTGCATCTTTGCATTATTCGCAAATTTTGGGAATTTTTGATACAAATTTTATATTTTATCGCTTTTAAAATTATTCCCCATAATTATTATTTTGGGGCTTAATTATTTTAATTAGGAGATAAAAACACCCTTATTTGATTTTTGGGGATTTATTTTTCAGTTAATATAAATACCAACAGATTTAATTATTTTATTCATTTTTTTATAAAAATTTCAGAAAATCAAGAACTTGTTCTTGGGGGTGAAATTCTTTCTCAAACTTTGATTGATGATTTTGGACTAACCAGGAAACCAAATCAAACGCTCTACACACCAAAACGATCCTTGTTTCAAGCCCTTTTTGTTGATATCAACATCACAATCTGAGAGTAAGTATTCATGAAAATCGATTTTTGGTGCTTATTCTTGAATTTCGATTTTTGATTTTGGAGGATTGTTGACTGATTCTGAGTTTACGAATAGCTTTAAAATGATCTTTAGAATCGATTTGAGTGTTTGGTTGAAATGTTTTAGTCCAAGAACGATTAAACCGAGTTCTTGTTTTTCCTTGATTTTGATTTTGTTTTTCTGAATTGTTTGATGATGATTTAAAGTTATTGTCGATTGTAATGAATTGGGGATGATTTAAGCTTCATTTTCGTACCTAGTTCGTTGATTTTGGTGTAGAATCGGGTGAATTCGGTGTTGGCCGGAAAAATCCGAGCTCGTCACCGGTTTTAATGGTGATGGTGGCCGGATTTTGGGCTCCTATGATGGTTGGTAACTGCTGTGTTGCATTCGAGTTGTTCGAAGGAATTGGAGTGATTTTGATGAAAAATCGGAGATCTTCTGTGTGTGTAATGGCCGTCGGAAGTCCGCCGGAGTTCAGGGACGGTCGTCGGAATCTGGGGATTTCCCAGAAACCGATGGACCTTCATACCCGACCCGATTGGATCTTCACGACCCGGTTTTGATTCATTTGCCCCCAAATCAGTTCTCTAAAAACATGTTTCTGAATTTCTATTTTAAAAATAATTCAAAAATCCTATTTTAATTTCTGAAAAATTCATTTCTATTTTTAAAAAAATCATTATTTTAATTCTGAAAATTTATTTTAATTCAAAAATAAATCCAAATTATTTAGTTAATTAATTTTAGTTGATAATTAATTATTTAATTAGTCAATTAATTTAAAAGTTAATTGATTAATTATTTTAATTAGTTATTAATTAATTTTAATTGATTATTTAATTAGATTTAATTATTTAAAATTGATTTAAAAATTCTGAAAAATAGTTTAGAGCTTTAAGATATTATTTTAAATTATTTTCCAGGCTCGATAAATCTTATAAAATTATTTTAGGGTGTTTGAGCCCTATTATTTAATTATTAAATGATTCGGAGATCGTTTTAATTCCGAAAAATGTTCAAAAATTCATATTAAATAAACCGTTCGTCCGTTTAATACGAAATGAACGCGTACAGACTCAGAAAAATATTCCGCTTTCATTAAAAATACTTTCGAGACCCAAATCCTTTTTGTTTCGAAAGGTCGTTTGTTTTACAAGTTATTCTGAGTCGATTATTGATCGAAAAATCATATTTTTGACCTGATTTCAGTTTTAAACATATCGAGTCGACCCTTTTGACGAACTGAGTCATATGTGATATGAATTAAGTGATACGTGGATTATGTGCTTACGTGCTATGTGAATTATGTGCATATGTGGATTAAGAGTCCTGTGTTTGTCTGTTATATTTATATGTGGGCTATCGTATAGGTAGACGATAGGGTTTTGACGCGCCGTTCGTCAAGTAATTATCATTTAGACAATTAAAGTTGTATCTTTTAATTATAGATGCGGATCATTCGAGTTGATCAGGACAAGACGTTGGATAAAGAATGAGATGGAATGGTATTGGGCATCTGGCTTCTAGCAATCGCAGGAGCAGCCAGTCAAGTGTTGAAAAGAAGGACGGTGATGTTTTAAGACAGAATTTCAGAATAGATGCGTCATTGCGAGTGTGACTAACTGCTAAAAACCCAAAGGCAAGTACCCCTGACTTCACTTATTGTTCAAGTGATATTTATTTTGAAGCTTATTATGCAAGTATTGCTTTCCCTATTCTCAGTTTAGAATCGATAAATGTTTTACATATCGTTGAATTAAATAATTCTGTTTATGCAAGTATTATTCCGCTATTCTATATTCAGAGTAGCTAAGTGATTTTACTTATCCAATTATCGGATTTACAAATGTTTTAGATTTTGAGAAAAGTAATTTGGTTGCGAATATTCCTACCCAAGAAATGGGGGAATAAAAGTTTATAAGGGTGTCGAGTATTATGACCCCATCTCAATAAAATGTTTTTAAGATTGGATGGTTGCGTAAGAGGCCGTGGCGGCGGTCCAGTGTGAGCTATGTGTTATACAGGATATAACACCTTGCTAGGCCGATATGTGCCTTGGGTACCCCTTTGTTTAGTTGGATATGCTTAGGCAATATCCGCAGTCTATTTTCACTAATATGACCTAGCCTACAGTGCCATAAATAGGTCAGATTTTCATCATCTCGTTTTCTTTTATTAGTTTGTTCAATCTGAAGTAAATCATGCTCTACGTCACATACATACAGACCATTATTTAAAATACCACGTCCATAAAGAACATTATCTCTAAGGATAGAACATTCATTATTCTTAATAATAAATGAAAAACCATCCAAATCCAATATAGGATTAGAAACAATATTCCTCACAATAGAGGGAACGTAATACCAATTATTCAAAATAATAGTCTTTCCCGTAGGCATATGTAAACTAAATGATCCTACAGATATGGCCGCAACCCTTGCTCCATTGCCCATACGTAGAATCACCTCATCTTTTTCAAGAGTCCTACTTCCTTTTAGTCCTTGCAATGAATTGCAAATATGAGAACCACAGGCGGTATCTAATACCCAAGTAGAAATTTGACCTAGTGACATATTAACTTTGATCATGAACATGCCTGAATCAGAAGCGGTAGTCTTACTACCCTTCTTCTTCTTCAATTATGCAAGGTAAACCTTGCAGTTCCTCTTCCAGTGCCCCAACTTGTTACAGTGAAAATAAACAGCTAAATTAGGACCAGTCAACTTGTGAGCATCTAGTATGCTCCGGAGTGATAGTGTAGAAGACATGACGAATATAGTAAATCTGTAAATGATAAACACATAACAACACTTAACAAATATTCAATTTCATTTCAAAACACTATATGAATCGGGTCTTTATTCATAAGTGTCTTCCACTAGTTTATCTAATTTATTCAACCCCCTAAGTGAAAATTAAGCATTCATAATGCTAGTGGGAATAAGGATCCTACATTCCATCACACAACCTCGGCTGTGGCACGAAACGTCATGTGATGTTCAATAGGCAGACAACTCTTGTCAATTACATCTTATGTTATTCCCTAATATAACTTTAGCCTCTTGAATAATTGAGTCACGGCTGTGGCACGACAAACTCAATATTCTAAGTCAAGTCTAACCCAACATTTCGTACAATTGAATCAGTCTCCAACGGCCCGCGGCTGTAGCACGTACCGACCTTTAGATACTAATTCAATGTACACATCTTTATGTAATAGACAAGTATTTCTTATTTCAAAATCAAAGCCCTCGGCTGTAGCACGAAACGATAATGATTTAAAAATAAGAACCACTTTCTACCATGTTGGAAGGCTATGACCGACACAAGCCCGTTGTGTCATTGGCCAATTACTACTTGATATTATTTAATTTTAGAGGGATTATATTACGTTACAATCATAATCATATTATAAAGAGATTCTTCCTTTTAAATTAAATATTTCAAATCAATAATCGATAATCAGATGATTTCCAGATCGGGTGGAGCATTGTCAAGAGGCGTCACTTAATAACCCTTTCTTACAAATAGAAATCTGTTGTTGACAGAATCATCCTTTCTCTCAATATTGAAAATTCATATTCAATTACATGTTTCATAAACACAAGAATCTCATGATCGTATTTATAATATTTACATTAAGGCAAGAAACGATTCCTATTCTAGATTTTCTAGAGCACGCCTTATATTGATTTAAGTTCACCTAAATCTATCATCGCATGGTAAACATAGGCATATATCTCATATATAAAAATAAATAAACAAGTAAGCATGCAAGCAATTATCATGTCACACATTGATATAATGATGTACTAATTTATTATAGCATTTAAAAGCAATTAAAACATGCTTTAAAACATGCTTTAAAACACTATCGGGAATATAAACAGTTCAAAACTATTATATAAAAAATATTTGACAACTCCATTAGATCTGTATGTAAAAATCATAATTAATTCATACAAGCACATAAAATTCTGAAATTTTTACCACAGATCTATATGCATACAACCTATGCTCTGAAACCATTGTAGGATTTTATCTATCACGGAAGCATGGTAAAACAATTTTACACATATAAAATCCATATAATATGCATACAGATCATAAATAAAATCGAGGGATCGATTTCTAACCTTTAAAAGCGATCCAAGAACAACGAGCGGAGATCCTTAGCAGCTGCTCCTCAAGTGTGAAGCACTCCACCGGTATCCACCAAGAAAATGATGTAATGAAGGAGGAGCAGGTGGAGAGAATTAAGGTTTTGTAAATCTTTGGGTTGAGGCAAAAATAGGGTTTACAATAGTATATTTATAGGCAAAATTTTCAGCTGAAAATTTTCTCATAAAATATTTATTATTATTAACCCTTTATTATTCTCATTAATAATTAAAACACCTTTTAGTTATTAATCCTTTTCCTAAATACTTTAGAAATAATTCTCTCACTTAATTTAATTTCCAAAAATTAAATTCTTAATTAATAATATTAAGAACTTTTTCTTAATTAATTTATAATCAATTAAATCTCATTTAATCAATTATTAAATTTTCCAATTAATTATTTATTTCATAAATAAATAATTATCAACCTTTATTAATTAATTCCTCCACCATTAAATCATTCTCTTTTATGGTGTGACCCTGTAGGTTCAATATTAAGCCGGTAGTAGAAATAAATAATAATAAAACTATTTTATCATTATTTATATAAATTCTCTAATTCATTAAATATGATTAAATAATTAATCATATTTATTCTACATCGTGAGGGATACTTCTCAGCATATCGCGACTATCTGGATAATACGAATTCACTGCTTAGAATAGCGATCCAAGAACGATGAACGGAAATCCCTAGCAGCTGCTCCTCAAGTGTGAAGCACTCCACCGGTATCCACCAAGAGTACAATGTGATGGAGGAGGAACATGTTGAGAGAATTAGTTGCCTCCCTCTTGTTCTACTTTAGAATTAGGTTAATTATTTGGGTTGAGGCAAATAGGGTTTATAATAGTATATTTATACGCAAAATTTTTAGCTAAAAATTTTCCATAAAATATTATTATTATTAACCCTTTAATTGATTATTCTTATTAACCAATTAACTAATAATTAAAACACCTTTTAATCATTAATCCCTTTTCTAAACACTTTAGAAAAATAATTCTCTCACTTGATTTAATTTCCAAAATTAAATTCTTAATTAATAATATTAAGAATTAATTAAATCTCATTTAATCAATTATTAAATCTGCTAATTAATTATTTATTTCACAAATAAATAATTACCAGCCAAAACTAATTAATTCATCCACCATTAAATCATTCTCTTTTATGGTGTGACCCTGTAGGTTCAATATTAAGCCGGTAGTAGAAATAAATAATAATAAAACTATTTTATTATTATTTATATAAATTCCCTAATTTATTAAATATGATTAATTAATAAATTAATCATATTTATTCTACATCGTGAGGGATACTTCTCAGCATATCACGACTATCCGGATAATACGAATTCACTGCTTAGGATACCAAGAACATATTCTGTGAGTAGTTACCGTACAATCAATTCCTTCTACCCTGCAATGTCACGATTAAATATAAGGCATGGAACTTGTGTCAAGCCTATCTTATTTAATCATTTGCTTTCCCATTCACTATGCTTAGTTCTATTTTATGTAAATTAGAAACTCCTTTCTAATTTCATTCACTCTGGCCAGAGATTCCTGAACTAGCATAAGTGGATCAGCATTGAACATTCTCTTCCTTCACTGGAAGGGGTTGATCCTTTATTGATTATACACTATCTTCGTGTACAAATTCCTATACCCACTAGAGCCCTTATAATTGTCCCTGGAGACTAAGAACTAAACCAAAGCATAGTTCAGTGTACACAAGATGACTATGATGACCTCAAGTCTAAGGATACTTGTACAACTATCACTATGTGAACAACTGCTGACACGTGAGTGAACTCCATCAGTTGTTCAGCTGTGTGAGTCATGTTCAGTGAACTTATTCTATAATAAGCACCTACATACTAGCTATAGTGTCACCACACAAATGTCTATGAGAACAGACATCCTTCATAATGAAGCAAGCATAGTATGTACCGATATTTGCGGATTACTAATTACCAGTCAGTTTCCTACGACCAGGAAATATTTAAGTTTAGAGTTATCATCGTTTAGGTCTCATTATTATGATCTCATCATAATCCATAAAAAGCTTTACTCTAAACTATGGTATATCTTATTTAAACACTTAAATAGATAAAGCCCACAATAAAACCAAAACAAGTCTTTTATTAATATCAATGAAATCAAAACAGATTACATAAAAGTTATTCCTAAATCATCATACATGATTGGACTTAGGACACATCTCTTTCAGAATCTAATGATGGTGAAGAAGCTAATATTTCTATTTCTATTATAGATCCCGAGGATGATCTTTTCTTCCCTTAAGATATGCCTATGCATGCGAGACAACAGAAAATGAAAGAGTAGATGCTAAGAAAAACAAAGATTATTTTGATAATCTCTGGAATGCTCGTTGGAAAGATGATACATATCCTATTTCCAGAACAAAAGCGGTTACATATCTGGAAACAGCAAAACAGAATATTGAAGATCCTGATATGCTGAATCATCTGAAAGCATCAACTTTAGTTGTCAGATCACTACATATAGCTCAAGAAGCAATTACTTCTCAAATCAATCAGATCAAAGAATCATTGATTTCTTCAAAGCTGACTACTCATCAGGAAATTGAGAAACAAATTGCACCAATAGTTACCAGACAAACTGCAATTGAAGTCATTCAAGCTAGATTGGAAGCTAAACAAGCTCAAATGTCTGGTCAACTTATAAAAGTACAGAATTAAATGGAGCTGATTCTTTCTCTACGGCTTGGTGATGATGCCAAAAGGGGGGAGAAAATTGTTAAATCTAAATGCAAACAGCTAACATTGACAGATACTGATGATGAAAATCCTGATGGAGGTAATAAGGGGGGACAAAAGGATAATGAAAGGAGAAAAGGTGAAGAGCTAGTTGGAGCTAGTGGTTCATCAAAAGCAATCACTAGATTTCAATCTAGACAAGGTAGAGAGAGTAAGAGGAATGAAAGAATAGTAGAATATTTTATAGTGACTACAAATATGCAACAATCTTTATAAGTCGTAACTGCTAATGAAGACCAAGGTATTCTTGAGATAGAAGCTGGTGCTGAAGCAAGTCAATATCTTCAAACTCTGAAAGTAAAAGGAAGAAAGATAACTCTATTCTACAAGGATCCAAAGATTCAATTATTTGACTCTGAGGTAAGTAGAAGAATATTTGCAAGAGAAAATCCTGGAGTTGATCTTGAACAGCTAACGCAAATTGAGAAAGACTTCAAGCAATCCATGAAAACAACAAATGATGATATTGTTATTATTTCTCAAGTACTTTATGAAGATGATCCTTCTAATAAACCAACCAGAGGTGTAGTTATAAGGGAAATCAGTCAGGCAGAAGATCTCAAGTCACAAGTTATTGTAACTGCTGACAAGAAGCTTAAAGGAAAAGAGAAAGTTGGAGAGAAGTCGAAGATTTTAAAGTCTAGAGTCAGAGCTTCTTCAAAGAAGAAATCAGTATCTAAGGAAACTAAATCTCAAATAATGATAGATCAAATCTATACAGTAGTACAAGTTTATGATACTGAAGAAAAATGTGAAAAGAAGAAGTCAGCCAAGCTCACCAAAGAAGGAAGATTTATGGAGCTGACTGGGCTGATAAACAGAAATTAACCTCTGACATTGCTCAATTTAAGGAAGAAGCTGTTATTCAGAAAGAAGAGTAAAGTCTGATATTCACTGAAGCAAGAATGAATCTGCTTACTTGATTTCTGCATTTAGATAGTTTTAACATCATCAATTGGAACTTGTACATATTGTCATCATGCACAAGTTGGGGGGAGATTGTTATATATAATTGATGATATCAAGCAGAAACTATCAGAAGTTCATATCAGAACTTATATCAACGGATGATGATGATATCAATGGATGATGATATCAACGGAGGATGATATCAATGGATGATGCTATCAACGGATGATGATATCGATGGATGATGATGTCAACGGATGATGTAATCAGTATTTGTCACATCATTTGATCTTCGATAAGGAAAAGGAAACAGGAACTCAATGCGGTGAATGACTTTATCTCAGAAGCATTGTATAGGTTTCATTGTTGTTGATAAAATAGGACTCCTTATATATTATGTAGTCATGTTCTATATAAAGCACATATTAAGTTCATGCTATATGCATTGCGATATTGTTATATCTTTCATATAACCTAGCAGCTCTCAAGGATATTTGTTCATCCTTTTGAGAGAGTACGTTTGTAATCAATTTTTATCTGTCAATATAAAAACTATTAATTCTGTTGAAACTTTGTCGAATTGATTGTATTAACTGTATTCACCCCCCTCTACAGTTGATCAACGGCCTAACACAATAGTATATACTAGAGGCTTTTACAGCAGTTGAGCAATTCCGTCTTGATTGGGTCAAAACTCATTAAACAACCATACGCACAGATTTATATAATATAATACGTGATTCTTTGTGAAAGGGTGATACTGATGCATCACATGTGGGAAAAATATCATTTTATCTGCAACATTTACGGGATCAAAGCGTTATATGTCACAATACTTTAAAGACTCGCTTGTAATATGTCATTCTATTGGACATCCTACATTCTTCCTTACAATGGCTACAAATACGAAATGGCCCGAGATACAGCGGATACTTGATTTTTTACAAGAAGTTGATGTATTTAATGCACCTGAAGTGGTTGCAAGGGTCTTCAAGATGAAGGTTAACCAGTTGGTGGATTTAATAAACAATAAAAATTATTTTGGAAAGTGCATTGGTGGTATGTAATTATTTAGGAATTTTAGAATTCATGTTCCTTTATTTAAGAATTTAAGAATTCAAGTTCCCCTAATATCTAATTCTCTGTAATACATTATGGATGCTTATATTTCCTATAAGACTCTAATATGTATTCTATTTCAATACAGTAATGTATGTGATTGAATTTCAAAGTGTGGTTTGCCACACGTACATATATTTGTGTGGTTGCATCCGGATGATCGTCCAAAAAATATTGTAGATATTGATAAGTTAGTGTCAGCTAAAATTCTTGACGGAGATGCGGATCCTATTGGGTATAATACTATAAAGAACTACATGAGACATGTTACGACCGGCATTTTGTGTAATATTATTTGTAAACTTTGTATAATATTAGAGCTGAATGTAAATATACTTAATGATTGTACGTTGAGTGAATGAAAATTTCTGCATTATAAATTGCTTTATGTAGAATATGATTTTTCAAAGCAAAAGTTTATTTATTTCCCTTATTTTTGATTTATAAGGAATATTCTAAACCTTGGAAAAATTTTCTTTTAAAAGTAATTTCATTCACAAATTTCAAAAGTGATCTTAAAAAATTTCTAAAAATCCAAGTTATTTTATGGTATAAATTTTATAATTTTTGAACTTGTATTTTATTTTATAAAAATAAATCTTTAAAAATTTATTTGTTATAATTAGCAAATTACATGAAAACCCTTGCATGCAAATCACTCTTCCATTCTATTAAAGGGCAAAGGAGACCTTTCCAACCATACTAACTCACTTGTTGTTAACCAAATTACCACATTAACCTTGCATGCAAAATGGCCTAACTTTAGCTAGAGGGTATTCTTGTATATTCTCATTTCCACTCATTTCTTTTAGTCAATCAAAGGCATAAAACCAAAAACAAAATGTGAGAAATCATTTCACTCACTCCACACTCCAACTCACCTCTCTTTTTCTCTCCTCCCCCTCCATCTCCTTGCTCTCGGCCGAGAACCCCCTCCCTCACTCCCTTCCATTTATTCCATCCCATTTATCATCTTCCCTAGAGTAATTCTTCCACCTACATTTATTTTATATACTTCCCAAGAGTTTTGTGATTTGGGAGATGAAGTTTCATGGTTGCATGTGTAGCTTTTGTGTGATCTCCAAAGAGAAACTCTTGATTCTTGTGAATTCAAGAGCTCTTTATATATGTTTTAACTAAGTGTTTTATGGAGAAACCATGCTTTAAAAACCTTTGCATGCTACTGAAATTTCACTATAGAATCATGTCTATCCATGCATGCTAGTTTTAAGATGTTAATATGATGATCAACCATGTTGTGTATGCTACTCTTCTCGAAATCATGTCTTCATGTTTAAAAATCTATAAATTCGAATTGTTTGTGCTTGAAATAGATTGTTTTCATGATATATTTCTTAATAATAGTTAAGAGAGAGAAGATATATTTCATGATTATTAAGGTTGAGTAATAGGTACAAGTCGAATTTACAAGAATTTAAACTCTATGTTTTAGCCGAAATCTTGTTAAGTGTTTTCCATGAGTTGCATGTTATATTTTTATTTGCATATTGATGTTCTAGGGCATGGATGATCTCCACTCCCGTTGAGGCACTATTTTAGGATGTTGATGCACTAGGTTTGCTTTGGTAAAGGTTGGATGTTTGGTTAATAAGTGGGAGTCAAGGTGGAAAGGGATTAGCTAGTGTTTGCATTTTTCCAGATTTTATGCACTAGTTTATGGGGAAGTTTTGAATGAGCATTTGTTGTGCACTTTGAGGCTTAAGCCACCAGAAGCTATCACTATGAGTATATAATAGGTTTTTATGTGTTTGTTGGAGGTTTGTGAGACGTTTGGTTAGGTGCACGAGTGGAATCACAAAATCTGTCCAGCAGGGGACAATTTTGTTATAACTTAGAAATAGGAAGTTTTGACCATGTCATAGGTAGGCCCTCATTAGTCCCTATTCGGCCTTAGTTAGAGGGAGTGTCAGAGGAGTTTTTCCAGCCATAGTTCATAGGATTTGAGTTATAATGTGTCACAAGTTAGTTCAAGTCAGGACCTTTTCTGCCCAGAAAAATAGGGGAACCATGGACTTTAAGCTTAGGCCTAGGGAGGCCCATGCTAGGCCCTTGAGCCACATCAAGTTTGGGAGTTGCCTTATGATCAGAAGAGTCTAGTGTAGAAGTTTTGGAGGTAAACTTGTAGTGTAAGACTGCCTAATACACTCAAGAAATCATTGATGTCATTCTGAAATTTACCTTAGTAAGCACCTTCACTTACCACATAGTTTTAGAGCATTTATGAGTGAGGCCTAGGTTGACCACTATAGTTGCAAGATAGCATAAAGCCAGTAGAGTGAAAGGCCCAAGTGAGGGTCAATAGGTTTTGGATAGTTTAGTAAAGGCACATCGAGTTAGGAGGCCAAAATTTGGAGACTTTGTCTAGTTTAGTGATCAAGTGACGTAAGTTATGGAACGAGATCATCCAAGCCTAGTGTTGCAATATGGTGTGTGTGTGTGATATTGTTTGGTATTTAAAATATGTATGTGAGTATATGTGGCTATGTGTACTATTATGTTTATAAGGTGATTATAAATTGCGTGCATATAGTCCTAAGTGTCATTTGTGTTTAATTTCGGGTTGTAAGTAGGTTGTGTTGGTGAGAATATATTATAATGAGGTTATTATTAATTGTGTAGGATCTCGAGACGAGAGTAAACTTGCCATAAAGGTCGAGTAAAACTTCCAGTTGCTCCTACTTTCCAGTCCAGTCCAGTCCAGCATTCTCAAGGCAAGTGATTCAACCTACTTTTTAGTTTACACTGCGAATGTATGATAACTAGTTCTTATATATATGATGCGAGTATCCTGAATTACCTTGTTATACCCGGACCAAGTGATTCTCAAATCTATCTTCCTATTATATAGAATTGCCATGAACCCTCAAGTACTTATTGCAAGTAGATCAAAAATCATACCATGCTAGTATCCCAAAGTAATCAGGATGCCATGATAAAATAGAGAATTGTTATAATACCTAATTGATCCTTTTGATTAACATGCTATTGATTACTGAGAAATCTTGATTTTACACCCTGATGCTTGATTTAACTCTTGTAAGAACCCCGATAGAAACTTTATCTTGATACATAAAAGCCAGATGGTGGCGGATGAGCTCCAGAGCATTGTGAAGACGCTTCGAGAGGAGAAGACTGCAAAGCCCCGTTCCGATAGAGTGGAGCCTTAGTTCTTTCCATTATCTTACTTTTATGTTGTTGTATTATCAGACTTTGTTGAATTCCCAGTTGTTTCCTTTAAATAAGCATGTTATTCCTAGAATCAGACTTTATCCTAATCTTGATGTATTGTGACCTTTAAATTTCAATTATTATGTACTATCGTTCCATATGCTTTCAAATGTTATCTTACGCCTTTATATGCATCACCATATTTGATTAATTTAAAACTTGACCTCATATATAAATCAGAATGCCATGCGACACCCTCGAATTATTTCAATATACATACCTGTTTTAACGTAACTCTTATTTCAGGATCATGTCACCCAAAAAGAAGAATCAAACAACCACATCTACCACAGATCCAAATATTCTTCGAATACTGGAAACCTTACAACAGCAAACAAAGGCTATAGCTCAACAACAACTAACTCTTCAACAATGATTTGAAAACCAAGATAACCGTGAACCACACCAACCACCTGATCCACCAGTACCACCTCGACAAGTTGTTACTTTCAAGGCTTTTCAGAATATGAACCCACCTGCATTTCATGATACCACTGATCCAATAATAGCTAACACATGGATTAAGGAAATGGAAAGGGCTTTTGAGTTGGTACAGTTAGGGGATGATCAGAAGACACCATATGCTACTTACTTCTTGAAGGGCAAAGTCATCTATTGGTGGGAATCCGTAAAAGCTATGGAAGCAAATCAGCAAGTTTCTTGGGAATGATTTAAGAAGTTATTTCTGGAAAAGTATTACCCTAAGTACATGCAGAATTAGATGGAGCTTAAATTTCTTGAATTGAAGCAAGGGAATATGTCTGTACTGGAGTATGAGAAGAAGTTCACAGAATTGTCAAGGGTTGTGACAAAGTATACCAGCAGTGAGGAGGAAAAAGCAAAGAGATTTCAACAAGGATTAGAGCCTTGGATTAGAGATAGAGTGGCTATGTTTGAGCTTGATACTTATGCAGGCGTAGTATAGAAAGCTGCTCTGATTGAGAATAATGGGATGCAGTCAAGAAAGGAAAGGGATAACAAGAAGAGAAAGGTTCCATTCTATGAAGAAAAGTCTGAAGCCAGAAATTCACAAGATCGGAATGTAAAGAGGATTGGATTCCATAAGGGCGGAAATTTTCAAAAGAAGGGAAATTTGAGCAAAAGACAAGAATCAAAGGGAAACAACCAGGCAAGCCAAGGACAAGTTGGAGAAAACAGATTTCAGAGACCAGAGTGCAAGCATTGTGGAAGAAGGCACTCCGGAGTGTGTAATAAGCTGAGCATGACATGTTATAGGTGCAACCAGAAGGGACATTTGGCAAACGAGTGTAAGATGCCGAAGCCAGGAGTTACATGTTACAAGTGTGGAAAGACTGGACACATAGCTAGGGAGTGCAAGACAACCGGACCAGTTAAAGCTCTGATGAATGTGGCAAGTACCAGTGCAAACGTGCCAGCTGAGGTATTGGCATTACCTCCACCACCTACAACAACTCCGCAAGCAACAACAAGGACATTCGATTTGAAAATGAAGGACAATGTTCAGAACTCTGAGGTGATAGCAGGTACACTTTTACTAAATAATGTCGAAGCTAAAGTATTAATTGATTCGGGAGCAAGGAGATCTTTCATATCAGAAACTTTTGTTGATAAACTTCAATGTGATAAAATGGTTATGAACGAGGTAGTAAATGTGGTAATTGCGAACCAAGAGAAGATTCATGTGAGTCAACTCTGTCCGAAGTGTGAGATTGATATTTCGGGGTATAAGTTTTCAGCCAACTTGATACTCTTCAAATTGGGAGAGTTTGATATAATTTTAGGTATGGATTGGTTAGGGAAGAATAACGCCCAGATTAATTGTAAGTCCAATAAAGTGTATTTAAAGACGAAGAGGGGAGATAAAGTAGTATTTAAGGGACATAGGCAAGAACAACTGTTTCTTACAATCGTTCAGGTTAAGAAGATACTTAGAAAAGGTTGTGAGTCATTCCTAGCTTATGTAGTGGATTCAGAAAAGGGCAACCCCAGCATAGAAGGTATTCCCGTAGTTAACGAATTTCCAGATGTGTTTCCAGATGAACTACCAGGCTTACCGCCAGATCGACAAATCGAGTTCGAGATCAACCTTGCTCCGGGCATAGAAGCAGTTTCGAAGGCCCCATATAGGATGGCACCAGCAGAAATGAAAGAGTTGGCAAGCCAGCTACAAGAATTATTGGACAAAGGAGTGATACGGCCAAGTACATCGCCAGGGGGAGCACCTGTCTTGTTCGTAAAGAAGAAATATGGAAGTATGCGGTTATGTATAGATTATCGGGAGTTGAATAAGGTGACGATTAAGAACTAATACCCGCTACCAAGAATAGATGACCTATTTGATCAGCTGAATGGAGCAAAGTGCTTTTCAAAGATTGAATTAAGATCAGGATACCATCAATTAAAGATCAAAGAAGAAGATATCCCAAAGACAGCAATCGGGACAAGATACGGACATTATGAATTCTTAGTAATGCCTTTTGGTTTGACTAACGCCCCATCAGCATTTATGGATCAGATGAATCGGGTATTTAAAAAGTATTTGGACAAGTTTGTAGTGGTATTTATTGATGACATCCTTATTTATTCAAATTCGGAAGAAGAATATAAGCAGCATCTGTGGATAGCATTGGAGATACTCCGACAAGAGAAGTTGTATGCCAAGTTTTCTAAATGTGAGTTTTGGTTAAAGGAAGTTCAATTTTTGGGGCACGTCATTGGAGATGAAGGAGTTAAAGTAGATCCGACAAAGATTGAGGCAATTATGAGTTGGGAGAGGCCAAAGACACCTACGGAAGTGCGAAGAATTCTAGGATTGGCAGAGTATTATAGAAGATTTGTCAAGGATTTTTCTAAAATGGATCATGCATGCGTCATTTTCCCAATAGGTACTTTTAATTATATGGCTACTTTTTTAGTATTCTGGAAGAAATGAACACTACTTTTTATAATCACAAAACATGGACCTCAATTTTAATCTTTGCTTTAAATAAATTAGGTATAATGGCTGCACTTTCTTTGATGACAGTGGATTCCCCGTGTACCATAGAAGGAAGATAAATAGGACTATTCAGAAGAAAAAACATGCTCTTGATAATCAATTTGTGGTTCCCTATAATAGAGATTTATTGCTTAGATTCCAATGTCACTTAAATCTAGAAGTATGCAATAACACACGTTCCTTGAAAAAATTGTTCAAGTATTGTCTCAAGGGCCACGACAATGCAACCATGTTGTTACAAAAGAAAAAAGATGGGAACACTTCTCTGAAAAATTGAGAAAAACAGAAGATGGTTGATGAGGTAAAACATTATTTTGATGGACGCTATGTTTGTGCCTCTGAAGTAGCTTGGAAGCTATTAGTATTTGAAATTCATTACAGATACCCGCCAGTGGAGAGATTACCTGTTCATGTTCCTGGAGGTAAAAGTGTCAGTTTTAAAACAAATTCCCAAAACCTTCAAAAAATAGTCGAAGAAGCAAATTCAAGAAAAAGTAAATTGGAAGCTTGTTTCATTGCTAATAAAATCTATCCAAGTGCTAGAGAGTACACTTATCAGTAATTTACTAAAGGTTTCACATGGAAGCCACGTTCATGCAGTTGGATACCGAGAAAACGAGGCTTGGTCATTGGAAGATTATCAGAAGTCCATGCATCCAGTAGGGATACATTTTATCTACGCATGCTTTTTATGTGAATTAAGGGTGCTACTTCTTTTTATGATCTAATACAGTGGATGGAACTGTTTATGGAACTTTCAAGGAGGCATGTGATTCACTTGGCTTCTTAAAAGATGATAACCAATGGAATGATGCTATTCTGGAAAATTCAAATTCTACATTTCCATTTCAACTTAGAGCAATGTTCGTTCATATATTAACCAACTATCCTGTAGCCGATTCGAGAAAATTATAGAATCAACATTGGGAAGTTATGTCTGACGACATACTCTATAACAAGCGAAAATAAACAGATAACCAAGCACTTTGTCTTTCGGAATATGAGATTAAAGGATATGTACTTGTAGGTATATAACTTAAAACATTATCTTTTTCTTTTGCCCATGTAAATTTTTCACTTTAAATCATATCAGAATATATAGTTTTCGGCACTATACATATACTTCAGACAACATTACATATTGTCATTATACATGGTGTCATTATGATATAAATAAATATTAACATCTATCTTAGACTGTTTCCTTTATTAATTCAGAGGTAGAAAAATTGTTGAACGGAGTTGGGAAGTCTTTGAAGGACAATCCGCCAATGCCATTTCCAGATGAGATCATCCTACAAAGTTCAAGTAACCGTGTAATGTATGACCAGGCAGAAATGAAGATATAACATGACAAACTTTTTCCAATCTCAATCATGGCCAACTTGATGTATATGATTCAATTATTTCTTCAATCAATGGTTGTACTGGAAATATATTCTTTGTCCACGGAAGTGGTGGCTGTGGAAAGACATACCTTTGAAAAACTTTATGTTATCGCCTTAGAAGCGAAGAGAAAATAGTATTGACAGTGGAATCTTCTGGAATTGCTGCAGTTTTACTACCTGGTGGGAGGACAGCACACTCTAAGTTCCACATTCCAATCAAGCTGGACCATATTTGTGTGGCTAACATAAAGCATGGAAGTGACATTGCTGAGTTGATAAAATAGACGAGTTTAGTCATTTGGGACGAAGCTCCTATGCAACATCGCCATGGTTTTAAATCAGTGGACCGAGCTTTTAGAGATATCATGTCAGCAGTTGACCCAAAAAGAAAGAAGATCCCATTTGGAGGTATTACTATTGTCTTTGGTGGTGATTACCGACAAATTTTGCCGATTAGTCATAAGGCATCAAGGAGTGAGGTCGTAAATGCTTCTTTGAATCAGTTTAGATTGTGGGTTTTGTAGATTTTTTCCAGCTGAAAACCAATATGTGTCTGGGTTCTGGAAAAATGACTATAGAGAATAATAAAATTGTAAATTTCAGCAGTTGGGTACTTGATATTGGTGATGGAAAAGCAGAAAATATACATATGAAGAGTTCTCATATCCTGAAATTCACATACCAAATCAATTCTTAATTCAAGATTACATCAGTTGTGTAAAGTCTATCATTGACATCACCTACCCAGAATTTTCTAAGAACATGGCTGATCAAAGTTATTTGTGAGCAAGAGCAATCCTAACTCCTACCAATGCAATTGTTGACGATATCAATGATCACTTCTTGGAACTTATTCCAGGTACTTCACACACATACCTTAGTCAAGATGCAATTGATTATGTATATTGAGATGTCGAAGAGGATTATGAGTCATCTTTTCCAGTTTAGTATTTGAATTCAATAAATATGCCATGTCAAACATGAGTTAAAACTTAAAGTTGGAACTGTGGTTATGCTCATGAGAAATATAAATCAAATTACCGGAATCTGCAATAGTACTAGGATGGTTTTAACCAAATGCCTTAAAAACAGTGTTGCGTATGAAATATTGACAGGAATCCATGTGGGTACAAAGCATCTAATCCCCAAAATTGAGATGCAGCCGACATACACCAATTGGCCTTTTGAATTCAAAAGAATTCAGTTTCCTCTGCAGATATGTTATGCAATGACAATTAATAAAAGCCAAGTACAATCACTGGAAAAAGTAGGATTATTTCTTCCAAGATCCGTCTTCTCACATGGTCAACTCTATCTTGCTGTATCGAGAGTTACCAACCCGGATGGACTGCACATTTTGATAGAGGGTGAGTCTGGAAGACCAGTAAATTTCACAGTTAATGTGGTGTTTGATGAAGTGTTTTACAATTTATCTGTGGCTACTGATTGATTGGATGTTTTAATATAACATTTATGTAATTTTCATGGGTTTCAGGATGTTTAAAAACCTCTGTTTTTATTATTTTCCATTAGTCTTAAGTATAAATATGATTTTCTAAATATAGTAAGCAAAGATTTTTGTTTATAACCATTTGTTAGTTGGTTGGGTATATATGAACATAAATGTTAGATATTTATAATTTGTATATTATCAGCGGATCGAAATATGTTCCCGAAGAGTAACTAATACTTATTATAAAAGATTATAATATCTTGCAAAACTTTCAAATATTAAGTTACAGACCAAATTTTTTTGCTCATCATGACATAAGTATATTCCTTGATTGATGATACTTGATGAATAAGAATGTAAAAGTATAAAAAGTGATTTAGACTAATACATTGATTGACTAATTAATCAATGTAAGTATAATACGAGAAACTAGCTTAATTGTTAAACACTGATAGATAGCAAACATTTGCTAACTGAATCACATCAACTCACAACTTATTCCCATAAAAAAATTGGCAATTAACAATCATTGTATTAGTATCATATATCCACAATTTGATCTCATTATACCACAAATCTCGGTCCATATTTCAAGTTGGTTACCATATAACCTACATAATCCACTATAAATTCAGTTAAAAAATACCAAAAAAAGTACACAGCCTTCTTGCTATAGTAAGGTTAGTTGAATTATTGGTATTCAGAGCTAATATTAGTGATAGCAAACCAAGTTAACATATTTTGTATACAAAAACCATTAGTGTATCATTCACTCTTTTTTCCCTGAAACAAAGATGAATCACAACCTATTATTAATTCATCCAAAAAGTACTGACTGGAGAGTCAAAATACATGTAACTAGAACATGGCCTTCTTACAATAGCTATGGGAATTTCGCTAGATTTAATATGCTTATTCTTGATGCAGAGGTATTCATATGCAAGTCCTCCATAATTCAATCATTATGTATGTTGTGCTCATTGTAGAGTATAAAAATTAATATTATTTCTTTATTTACCAGAGCTGTCACATGCATGCAGTTGTTAAGCCAGAGTAATGGAATATTTTCCAAAATATGGTGGAGGAAGGTCAACTTTATGATTTGCAGAATTTTCGGGTCATTGAGGCAGTTGGAAGACTCAGGCCGGTGTCTTCTACAATGTCCATTGCCTTTATACAGTCCACTATCATGAATCCTGTAGGACTTTATATTCCTCCTATTTCTATGAACAAATTTGAATTTGTGTCTTTTGGAGAACAAATCAAGCCTAAAAAAATATCAATTTATGGAGAAATCCCTACCTATTCTCTAGGTAATTTACAACTTATTTGTATTACAATAAACTATTCTTTTGTGGGTACTATGAGTATTGTATTGCAATAAACACTTATTTTAAAGTACTATGAGTAATTTTTCGTGCAAATATGATTAGAGTTGTGACTGAATTAGAATAAGTGAAGAGTTGTATCACTAAGTTTGGTGAAAAAGATCTAGCACGGTTTGTTATTTATGATGGAAGGTAAATTGATTATGTTTACTATATTTTAATACTAATCATAAGACTTTATTAGAAATAACAAAGTTAGAAATCTAGCATATCAATGTGTTGCAGTAAACATTATAAAGACAGTTTCTGGGATGCTTAAATTCCACCTTTGTTGCCACTGTTTAATGGAGATGTTGAAGTCCCCGCAATTGTTATTTTGGCAAGTGTAAAAGCTGCAGTATTTAGCAGTAAGAAAATCAATTCATAAATTCATTATGTATTCTTTTCTTGCTTATTAAAAATATTGTGGAGTATTAACTTAATAACACCATATAAGAGAGATCATTAACCATGTTTTACAGATTCCATTCAACTAAGCAGCATTCCATCTACCAGAATCAATATCAATCTTGACACTGCCGATGTCGCATCAATGAGACAAAATGTTGTGCAAGACATGCCTTTACTATAACAAGACTAAGTAAAATTAACAGCCCTAAGAATTAATTGTATGATAATCTAAATTTATATTTTGTACTGTATCACTTGAGTCTGTAAAAATGTCAAAGATTAGACTAGAGTATTTTTCTGTAAACAGTCTCAAGTCTAAGAATAAACTTTGGAATAATATCAAGAAGATCATGCCTCAGAGAAATTGTGAAGAAGCTTGGAGTTGAATAAATATGTTTTGGGAAAAATATTCTGTCAATATATCTACAAGTTGTGACGGCCTCAATCCCGAGGTCAGGAATTGACGTCATCAACCACAACCATAAGATAAACAAATTAATAACAAGATATAACTACGACCCCTTTGCCAAGATCTTTTCCAGGTTTAAGTATGACTTAGGTTACTCAACTAATACAACCCAAATTACCTTACACAATCCTGACCACTAACTCAATGCAGCAACTCAACAGACCTCATCTGGTCTGAACACCACTACCTCAGAGGAGCCTGACACGAAAGGAGCTGGAACTTTGCCCTGACTACCGCACAAGATTCTCCTAGGCATCTGCAATATATATAAAAATTCTGCAAAGGTGAGCAATTGCTTGCTCAGCAGCACCACTATATGAATAACAAGTAAAACAGTTTATAATAAAGCAGTTATAGGAACAAAATTCATATCTTGCCAGAAACGTGTAAAACAGATATAAACTGGATATTAAAACTAGCATGCTTTCAACAAAACAAACGTAATAGTGTGCTGTGTATAAATATCGAAGTTTACTTTTAGCATGCTATCTTCATTTCCAAATCCACTGTATAAATCACTTGTTCCGTTATGGAACCGCAAAACCCAAATCAGATACTTAGTGGATATGTGAAGATAGTTGATCAGGCTATCAACATTGGACAGCTCCCACTGCCATCCTATATACCTGTTCTGGAACTCAGAGACTAGCTAGGTCTCTGACCTGCTGGACTAATCGGTTTTATAGTGCGCGCAACCGAATTAGCCTCTTACGCCACCTCAGTAGGTCTACTCTGGCCCCAATGTATCCCATATCCGACCGTTTTATCCAGTTTTCAAAACACTTGTACCTATCTCATTTTCAAAATCATTTATTTAGCCAGCACACATATAAAATCCATTTCTTAAATCACTCAATTCGAGATAGGTACCTTTTGAAGTTACTTCTCCCAAAACAGATTAAAAACAGTGATTTATAACTATGGGTATACGCAACTTAAAACATTTATGTTCCATTATGAAAATAAAGCATTTAGCTATTCATATGCACTGAACCATAAAAGAATGGTCAGGGGTACTTGCCTTGCAGAGCTCTATCACTATTACCAAATGATCTTGGACTAACTTGGACACTCAGCTTTATCGCCTTATTGTCAGTTTATCCTGGATCCGACTTCAACGTTCATGTCCTTCTCTTGGAACCTCGCTACACTTATCAACTGATCACTAGGTTGTCTTTAGTTCGATTTCACTTCTAGAGTCCTTCAACTAGAACCTACAGAGCCGAGATACCCTACGTTGGACGTCTAGGTATGCTTGACATATCCTCAACAACACATCTACCCATTCGATATCAAATCCTGACTCGTAATTATATACATTATTACAATCCAATAACACATTCAACAGTCAGGGCTCAAGTTCTCAAAACTTGGCTCGATATTCATTTTCAGAAATCATATATATTTGGCGCTTTAAGAAACAGGGTTGTCAGTTATAACTCATACAATATATTCTTACAATACACAGATACCTTCCGCAAAGAAATAATGTTATTAACCAATTATTACATTATACAAATAGGCACGTACATCATTTCTTTACAGGTATATAACTATATACACTCGTCGAATATCCATCGATAATTTACGGGATAGGCTCCCAAAATTCGGGCAGCGTCTCCTTTGTTTATCGGACTAACTGTCGAACAAAAATCGACATCAATACACAACAATCACCATAACTCACAATTATATTCCAACCAATATCGCCACCAAATAATCAATTCGATCATGCATCTCGATCCTCGATACAATCTTTATATTTTAATAAAATATTTTCGTTCTGGGAATAACTTTACGAACTAAATTTGTTTATTTTATAAAGATAGGACTCAGATTAAAATCATCACTATCCACCGTCGGCTCGCCGAGGTTCATCGCCGACGGCGGCAAAAATTCGTCGGTACCCGATAAATTTCGGGTTCCCACACGAAATTTCACCGATTATAATTCCGAATAATTACAAATTAATAATTCGAGTTATCAACACAATTTCATCCAATATTTCATAAATTAGTTCGAATATATCGAATTATTCAAGCAACACAAACACAACATTGACAGAAGAGCAAAACAGCCACGCGTATACATACAACATCACCGCCATCTCGCCGGAAACCGGCGAAAGGCGGCAAAACAGCGAACAAACAGAGTACGAAAAGCATCATAGTAACACCTCGATCCAGGTAGAAATAAATAATTAATGAAATATTGATTTCTCAATTTTTTAAAGTCCCAAAAATAATTATTGTAATTATAAAATTATAAAACCAATTTTAGAGATCATCCAAATATTTATGGAAATAAATCTGCAATTAAATCCACTTTTTAAAGTGGAACAGAACAATACCACTCACTATTTATTACACAAATAATCCCTATACGGCCATAGTCACACATAAAAATAGTAACACACAATACACTGCTGACACTACCAATACACATATTTTATTTATTAATTATTTAACAATTACACATTAAAATAATAACTATACGAGTCGTTATATTCTTTCCCCCTTAAAAAGATTATGTCCTTAGAATCTGACTTAACTAAGTATGTGAGGATATTTATCAAGCATATCTGACTCTAACTTCCAGGTAGACTCTTCTACTCAGGGATTTATTCATCGCATACTCACTATAGACATAAATTCATTACTAAGGACTCGCTCTTAACGATCTAGAATTTGGATCGATTATTTCACGCAGAATAAATTTTGGGTAGGAGCACATTGGCTCCTAACCAATGACTGGATTCAAATTAGAAACATATCGCCTTAACATTGATACGCAAGACACATTGAATATATATACTGCAACTGCAACAGCCACGACCCCTCAGGGCAACTTTACCTATATTTACCAATACCTCGAATGGTTCAACACAGTTAGGACTCTACTTGTCCCTTTTATTCAAATGTAACCAATCTCTTTTAAGGTAAAACTTTTGCATATACCACAATCCTCATTTTATATATTCATATTCTTTCGATGCAAATCCGTTTTCTCGCTTTGTATATCTCGAGTTGTTTCAACTCTTTTCCGAGTCAACACCACCACACTCTTGATGTACTAAATTAATTCTGGACTTAACAATATCTCTACTTCTACTTTCTCTCACTAGGGTGAGGACCCACACTTATGTCCATACAACACTTCGCAAAGTAGCATTCTCCTACTAACAGGGTAACTATTATCATAGAAAACTTAGTTCATGATAGGTGATTATCGCAGTTCACTTTTTAAACCCATCATATATATATATATATATATTCTCCACATGTCTTATATTGTCCGAATCATCTTCTCACTTTGATCCTCTATCTAAGGATGATAGGTAATACTGATTTTCAATTTAATTTCCAACATCCGATCACTTCTTACTCATTTCCATTAGTTAAGGCTGGGAAATAATCTTATATACTAACTTTTCATCACCTTCAGATACTCAGCTTCAATTCCCATAATTTCCAATTCCTTTACTAATTCTTTGGCAATCTTGCCTATATTTAATCATTTTTCCCTGCACGAGGCATAAGAACTACTACACTAACTTTACTTAAATGGTGGTTAATGAAATGTTCCAAATCTTTTGTTATCTTTAACCAAAAATTCATATTTTAAAACTTAGCGTATAATGGTTTCCCTTCTAATCTTCGTAGGGAAATCCTTGAGCGTTCTACATAGACCTTCTTAATCCTTAGGTAGTTGAGGATGTTATCAATAAATATAATTTGCTTATCCAAGTATTCCTTATACACCATGTTCCTTGATTCCTTATAGATACTGATATACTTATTAACCCACATAATATCACCAACCTTGCAACGCTCATAACTCATCTTAATCACAATCTTTGACATGTCCTCAGGATGTACCTTAAGTCAATCCCGTAGAAATCACACACTCCTTAAATTAGGTCACATAAGTAACCAATTCTTTATAGAGTTTACCTTTTATTATTTATCATTTTGGTTAAACTCCCGATAATCAATACACAATCTCATAATTTCATTCCTCTTTCCAGCAACATCACTGATGCATTTCAGGGTCTCTATCTATTACACTCATTTCCCTTTCAATCACTTTCACCATTATCGCACTAATTATTTCGTTCCACTGACTTCCAGAGATTCTAGGGCATTTATTTATTACTCAAAATTCTTCCAGCCCAAGTATTCTCTTCTTCGTATCTTTACAGATGGTGGATCTACCTTATGTCCTTAGCTTATCACTTTTTTTCTCGCATGATTGGAAGAATTCCTTATATTGCCTCTGCATCCAGAAACTTACCTTACTATTGGCTTCTGTAAACTTTATACTTCACTTCTTCTAAAAACCACTCCTTACCTTAGAACAGGACAACCAACCCGATCCTAAAATCACATCAAACCCTTCTAGCTCGAAGGGTGTCAGATCAGCTGCAACTACGTCCAACTTCTAAACACTTGTGATATAGTATCTTGAATAACCGTTCTACAACTTCTTGCAACATGCCCACTTTCTCCATAATTGTAATACATAACTCGTGGGTTACCTCTCAAGGCATAATGACCCTTATATCCACACTTAAAATATTGCACACTCTTTTTTGCACGTATCACTACGTCTCCTATCACGGGACTTGCAATCCACTACTCACTTGATTGACTAGGATGGAGTGGAAGCAACTGAAATAGCACTCGATCTATCTTGAAATAAACTCTATCTCCAGAATCTCTTACCACTTTTCCGGCCAAACCAATTCTCAAATCCCTGAGTGGATTCTCCTTGGTTTGCTTAATCCTTAACACCTTCTGACTTCCTTTTCTTATCACTTTCATCCTTAACAGTCAACCTCTGGTCACCTTCCATCACTAGAGCGACCTAAATCATAGAGGAGTATACCTTGAGTTGCAATGCCACATCTCCTCTACGAATTTTAGGCTTCAACCCTTGTTGGAACCTCCTTGTCTTCTGACTCTCCGTACTTACATACTCAGGAACTAATCGGGCCAATTCTGTAAACTTGGCCTCAAATTCCAACACACTTCTTTCACCTTATTTTAGTTCTAGAAACTCAATTTTCATTTGGCTCCGCACATAATCTGGGAAATACCTTTCGAAAAACAACTCAATAAACCTAGCCCATGAAACAGGGCCTTCCCTTCTAACGCTCTGGTTGATTCCCACCAATAATTCACTTCATTCCTTAAGGGGTAATTTACATACTCAGTCTTAAAATTTTTACTTACTTGGACAAAATTGAAAGCTTTCTCCATCTCCTTTTAACCATGCTCCAGCAGTTACTGGATTAGGTTCACCTTTAAACTTAGAAGGGTTAACATTCTGAAAAGATCTGAAACAAACAATTGGGTTTACTCCTTGTTGTTGCTACTGCAACAGTAGTTACCGCCACTAAACCTGTTAGATTAACTACAACTGTTGTTGCTACGGCTGGCGCAACAAATCTAGAATTTCATTTATAGTTGGACCCTTCGCAAAACTACTACTATTTTCTTTAGACTGGGTAGCTTTCTTAGGTGGCATTTTCCTGAGATATATATAAATGAGTTTATTCAAAACATAACAAAATGTTTGACAAGAGGTATGACCGTTTAATCGGTGCACATATATCAGGAAAATGCTGCCCAATCACATTACCCAAGTCCTTAATATCGGGGTCCACTTATAAAAGAAATCTAGGTTAACAGCACTAGCAATCACAACAACAATGACAGTAGTAGAATCAACAACAGTTCAGGAAAACTAGAATACTGTTCACCATAGCATAGATCCTTAATACGATAGCAACTGACCATTTCCCATCACTACTCTATTACCACATTAACCCAATCTGGTATACAATGAAACTTGGCTGGCTATAACAGCTACCAATTACACAGAGCCCACTAGTAATTCAAGTCGCGCTTAAGAAATGCTAGACTCCTCTAGGCACCATGGTCTAAATTTCAACCAACCATTTCTCTAAGGATGATTTCTTATCACCCTCAAGTGATTCAACCATCACTGAGTTACCTTTCTCGAGGCTACAACTCTATCCTTAGATCCCGAACTCTCACGGTTACCATTACTCTCCAATAACATCCTGGAATAAAGCTTTCCTTCTTCTTGACGATTACTCTGACTTGCTTTCAATAAAGAAGGCCATCCAATCGCAGAAATTCATTATCATCGAATATCAAAGGAAATTTTAACTCAAGGGAATCAGATAAGAAGAAACTGTGAAGAAGATATAGGTATGACTGAGAGCAACCATACAAGTACATAAGATGGCCAGTCTTAGTACAACACAGTTCACAATACATAACTTGGTGGTGTCCCACCAGACCCTTTTGTCACATAGACAAATGGTCATTTCATATGCATTGTTTGCCCCAATCAACCGATAGAATCACAAAGAAAAGAGACAATGTTTAGATAGAAATTTGCAAATAGGGAGGGAGAAAATCATATTTATAATAGGATCAACAGAATCCTAAGTAGCTTACCTCGAGTTCAAAACTTTCTCACAAGAAAGATAAACAACTTATGGAATAAGAAACAATTACTCTGGAGATAAAATACATTTCAAATAAGGAAATAAAATAATTCAAAAATATCACCTCCCGTTCCAATCCACATTCACTATCAAACTTAGTCGTCATAACAGCCCCTGACCATTATCACGCTATCCGAACTCACCAAGGTAACACAATCAGTCCAATAACATTCCCTTGACACAGAAAATGCGATATTTAGAAATAACATTGGCGTCTTCTCAACTGACACAACAAGAGCCCGCTCAATGCTGAATCTTCGCAATCAGACTCGTTTTCTCGAGGAAAAACTAGAAATCTCTATAAATGTTACTAATGATACATATGCGAAGAATATGTACTCTAGGTTAGGGCAGTTCCAGTCAATCCTTAACAAACGTCAGGGTTACGCTTCCGAAACCCTCGACTACACTCATAGACTTGCTCCTCTAATTGAGTTGCTGACTCACATCTATATATATACCTTTGTGCACTCCTTTGACTCCACCCATAACCTAAATCAGGGACTCAAACCTGTAGCTCTGATACCAACTGTGACGGCCTCAATCCCGGGGTCAGGAACTGACGTCATCAACCACAACCATAAGATAAACAAATTAATAACAGGATATAACTACGACCCCTTTGCCAAGATCTTTTCCAGGTTTAAGTATGACTTAGGTTACTCAACTAATACAACCCAAATTACCTTACACAATCCTGACCACTAACTCAATGCAGCAACTCAACAGACCTCATCTGGTCTGAACACCACTACCTCAGAGGAGCCTGACACGAAAGGAGCTGGAACTTTGCCCTGACTACCGTGTAAAATTCTCCTAGGCATCTGCAATACATATAAAATATTCCGCAAGGGTGACCAATTGCTTGCTCAGCAGCACCACTATATGAATAACAAGTAAAACAGTTTATAATAAAGCAGTTATATGAACAGAATTCATATCTTGCCAGAAACATGTGAAATAGATATAAACTGGATATTAAAACTAGCATGCTTTCAACAAAACAAACGTAGTAGTATGCTATGTATAAATATCAAAGTTTACTTTTAGCATGCTATCTTCATTTCCAAATCCACTGTATAAATCACTTATTCCGTTATGGAACCGCAAAACCCAAATCAGATACTTAGTGGATATGTGAAGATAGTTGATCAGGCTATCAACACTGGACAGCTCCCACTGCCATCCTATATACCTGTTCCGGAACTCAGAGACTAGCTAGGTCTCTGACCTGCTGGACTAATCGGTTTTATAGTGCGCACAATCGAATTAGCCTCTTACGCCACCTCAATAGGCCTACTCTGGTCCCAATGTATCCCATATCTGACCGTTTTATCCAGTTTTCAAAACACTTGTACCTATCTCATTTTCAAAATCATTTATTTAACTAGCACACATATAAAATCCATTTCGTAAATCACTCCATTCGAGATAGGTACCTTTTGAAGTTACTTCTCCCCAAAACAGATTGAAAACAGTGATTTATAACTACGGGGATACGCAACTTAAAACGTTTCTGTTCCATTACGAAAATAAAGCATTTAGCTATTCATATGCACTGAACCATAAAAGAATGGTCAGGGGTACTTGCCTTGCAGAGCTCTATCACTATTACCGAACGATCTTGGACTAACTTGGACACTCGACTTTATCGCCTTACTGTCAGTTTATCCTGGATCCGACTTCAACGTTCAGGTCCTTCTCTTGGAACCTCGCTACGCTTGTCAACTGATCACTAGGTTGTCTTTAGTTCGATTTCATTTCTAGAGTCCTTCAACTAGAACCTATAGAGCCGAGATACCGTACGTTAGACGTCTATGTATGCTTGACATATCCTCAACAACACATCTACCCATTCGATATCAAATCCCGACTCGTAATTATATACATTATTACAATCCAATAACACATTCAACAGTCAGGGTTCACGTACTCAAAACTTGGCTCGATATTCATTTTCAGAAATCACATATATTTGTCACTTTAAGAAACAGGGTTGTCAGTTATAACTCATAAAATATATTCTTATAACACACAGATACCTTCTGCAAAGAAATAAGGTTATTAACCAATTATTACATTATACAAATAGGCACGTACATCATTTCTTTACAGGTATATAACTATATACACTCGTCGAATATCCCCCGATAATTTACGGGATAGGCTCCCAAAATTTGGGCAGCGTCACCTTTGTTTATCGGACTACCCGTCGAACAAAAATTGACGTCAATACACAACAATCACCATAACTCACAATTATATTCCAACCAATATCGCCACCAAATAATCAATTGGATCATGCATCTCAATCCTCGATACAATCTTTATATTTTAATAAAATATTTTTGTTCTGGGAATAACTTTACGAACTAAATTTGTTTATTTTATAAAGATAGGACAAATTAAAATCATCACTGTCCACCGTCGGCTCGCCGAGGCTCATCGCCGACGGCGGCAAAAATTCGTCGGTACCCGATAAATTTCGGGTTTCCACACGAAATTTCACCGATTATAATTCCGAATAATTACAAATTAATAATTCGAGTAATCAACACAATTTCATCCAATATTTTAGAAATTAGTTTGAATATATCGAATTATTCAAGCAACACAAACACAACATTGACAGAAGAGCAAAACAGCCACGCCTATACATACAACATCACCGCCATCTCGCCAGAAACCGGCGAAAGGCGGCAAAACAGCGAACAAACAGAGTACAAAAAGCATCACAGTAACACCACGATCCAGGTAGCACATATATATATATATATATACTTGACATATACATACATATACTCAAGCCTTAATCAAGAAACCGAACAAAACCACGATACCGGAGTAACGCCGGAAAATAACGGCAGTGGATAACTCAGGGAAACTGAAAATAAACGGGGAAGAGGAGGATAAGCGAGAGAATCACACGCAGAGGGAAGAAATCACCTGCACCGAGACCCCCCCTGTTTTGGTTATTCCCCCTTTACTTAATAATTTTTTTTTCTCTACAATTCTAGTAGCAACGCGTGTATAACAATCTACAGAATTTTGACACGTGGCTTTTGAGATAACTACGAGGGTTTTAAGTCCCGATTTATTCCGACGGTCAAAATTATCGAACCGAGGTGCACATAAAATAATATCCAAAATTTACGAAAATAGTCTTAAAATATCATAAATATCCCGAAGTTTATAAAAACGTAAATTTCGTAATTTTTAAAATAATTTTCAAGGTGTACTGTGTACCCGCTTTTTAACAAATAACGAAACGACGCGTGGGTGAAACTAACTCCGAAAATTTCCAAAATAATTTTAAAATTCTCAGAATAATATGAACTTAATAAAATATAAGTTTCATGATTTTTGAAGATTTTCATAATTAAATATAGATTTTACAACTAAACACACTCAGAAAATCATTTAGAAATAAATAATTAATGAAATATTGTTTTCTCAATTTTATAAAGTCCCAAAAATAATTATTGTAATTATAAAATTGTAAAACCAATTTTAGAGATCATCCAAATATTTATGGAAATAAATCTGCAATTAAATCCACTTTTTAAAGTGGAACAGAACAATACCACTCACTATTTATTTCACAAATAATCCCTATACGGTCACAGTCACACATAAAAATAGTAACACACAATACACTGCTGACACTACCAATACACATATATTATTTATTAATTATTTAACAATTACACATTTAAATAATAACTATACGAGTCGTTATACAAGTCACAGATCAAGTCATATAGAGAAGTCATTCGAGAACTCCAGAATGACTTGTCGAGAAGTCCAAAATAGCTTATAAAGAAGTCTCAGAGATATCGACAAGCCAAATAAAGACATGAAGATTGGAGATATTGACAGGTCAAATTATCATTAGAGATATTAGAGATATCTACAAGTCAAAATATATATAGAGATCTCTGAGATATCTACAAGTCATTTCTGCATTAGAGAACTCAGAGATATCGATAAGCCAAATGAAGACATGAAGAATGTGGATATCGACAAGTCAAATTCTCATTAGAGATCTCAGAGATATCGACAAGTCAAAATGCTTATAAAGATCTCATAGATATCGACAAGTCAAATCTACAAGCAAAAATTTAGAGACCTCGACAAGCCAAGATTCACTTATAGAGAACTCAGAGACCTCGACAAGTCAAAACACTTATAGAGAACTAAGAGATCTTGATAAGCCATTATACTTATCGATATGTCAGTTCTCTATAGTTCAAATTGGAGATCTCGATATGAAGTTCAAGTACAGAATGCAGACTAGTTAAATATACAATATTATCAATCAACAAATGATCTAATCACTTAGATTGAAAAGTCTACAAAAGTAGCTTGAAGAGTGCAAGATCAAAGGACAAGATTAAATGACAAAGGAAAGTCATAGATTCACAGGATTTATAAAGATACACTAAGCCAGAATTGGAAAGCTTTAGAGATAACTTAAACTGGGGTTGAGTACATTCTATTGCATGTTGTGTAAACCTTTGTTTACTAATCTATAAAGTAAACACTGGTCCTTCATTTTTAATTGTATCAAACAGATCTAGTTTTTCTTGTAACTCTCAAGGAAGAAGTTGAGTTCTTAACATAAAAAGATCCCAGATATTATAAAAAACATTAGCTTAATTTTTATATAAAATTAAGTGAGTTTTGAAATATTGTGTGCACTGTCTTTATTTCAATTAGTATAATATTGTTACATTTATTATCTGCTTTGATCACCAAGTTAAAGAAAATCAAAAAGCTTTTAGAATTTTCTGAAATACATTCACCCCCCTGTGTTTCATTCATTACCTAACAAGTGGTATCAGAGCAAAATCTGAAAGCAAACAGATTAGAAATCTTGGAAGAATGAATACACAGAAAATTAGCAGTATCAAGATTCCTGCCTTTGACAGATCTAATTAAATATTATGGAAAAAGAAAATGTTGTTGTTTATAAAGATGGCCAATCCATTATATGTTCAGATTCTCAAGAATGGCCCTTTCATCCCCATAAAAAGAGTTGATGAATCCCCAAATAAAGATCCTTCACAGTATACTGAATCTGAAAAAGAGAAAGCCTCTCTAGATAGTGGCTTGCAACTGATTTTAATAGAGTCACTTGACAATGTAATGTACAATAACATTATCAACTGTGACACGACCAAACAGATATGGGAGAAGGTAGAAATTCTTTGTGAAGGAACAGAGGAAGTTAGGTCAAAGCAAAGGAGAATTTTGGTATCTCAATATGAGGTTTCATGGGTAAATCTAAAGAAAGTATAACCGATGTCTTTGAAAGATTTAACAAGCTGATTAATGACTTGCAGCTACATGATAAATACTATGAAGCTGAGGAGGTTAAATTGAAATTTTTGCTCACTCTTCTTGACCATTTAGAACAGAAAATCTCAACTATAAGAGAAGAGAGATACTTGAGCAGAATGACACTAGAGGTTTTATATGGCATCTTGAAAATCTATGAACTGGAAATGATCCAAAGAAAGTTGTTAGTCCCTAACAATGCAACAAGAATTACAGAAGGGGGGTTGAATTGAATTCTTGAAACTTTTTCTCAATTATAAAATATTCTGACTTAAAATATATATGTCAGTGTTTTGATTTGCAAAGTGCGGAATGACAAGTTAAATATGAATTAAAACACAAAGTAATAAAAACACAAGTCTTTAAAACTTTCTGGTAGATTTGAATGTATCCACCAAAGATATATATATCAAGAGAACTCTGTGAAGCTTGAATAGCTTACAGCTGCTTACAAATAAGAACAACTAAACTTATAGAGAAATGCAAAAGGATTCAGCTTACAATTGTTTCTCTGAGAAAATACTTGCTTAGTCTTGTTGTTGTTCTATTTGATACTCTTGGTTTATATATCACCAAGATTACACAGTAATAAGATAAGATAATAAAACAAAACCTATCAAGTCTAATACTATACTGCTTCATTACTCTATTCCAGCATCTTTGAATATTTTCATAATAGCACGAAAATGGCAATGCTTCTTTGTTCTCAAAAACCTAGTTGAATAGGCTACCACATTCCTTTTGCATACACTCGACGCATGTGACTGTGTTGTCACTGTCAACAGATATTTGAATTGATCATCAATCGGGTACATTATCATCCGTCGGGTAGCTTTGTTGATCATCCGTCGGGTAGCTTTGTTGATCATCCGTCGGGTAGCTATTTGGCACTTGACTTCATTTCATTTGTGCAGAATTACAAGACATCATCTATTTACATTTAATCAACCTATTCTGCACATCTACTAGCAGTCTACATGATTCATAAGCTACTACAGAATCTATACAAAGGTGTTTGCAGAAATGTGCTACATGACTTATTGTTACATAAGCTATTCACTCGATGGATGTTAAATCATCATCCGTCGGGACTATATTGAGTCATCCGTCAGGACTATATTTGATCATCCGTCGAGTGCTACATTTTTCACTAAGTAAAATCTACTAAGGTGTTTTGTTAATGAAATCATCAAGTTCACAACATCTTCCCAACAAAAGTCTTTAAGAGCTGGTCAAGGACACATTGTAGATGGATCAAGTGCCCTAATTGTTAATAACATCCAGTCATCTGATGATGAGTTAGAAGTCCAGACTCCAGTTTCTTCAAGTAGTGAGCAAAAGAACAAGGAACCACAGAAGCAAGTTATTCTTGAACTTGAAGTGGATGAATTCTACACCTTGGATGAATTAGATGAGTTAGATCAATCCATGGATTACTTAGCAAGGAAATTCTCTAACATTAAAGTAAATAAGCCAAAATTCTTTAGAAACAAGGGACAATCATCCAACAAGGGCAACAGCTGGAAGGGAAAGAAACAGTTTAATTCTGGAAGTAAAAATGGCTACAAAATAGGATCTGTAGACAGGTCAAAGATTATATGCTTCAGTTGTGATGTAATGGGTCATTTTGTTACAGAATGTAGGAAGCCAAAGAAAGTGAAAAAGGACAAGGCTTTTCTTGAATTGAAAGCAAATTATGAGGCTCTTCTAAGAAAGCAACATGGCAAAGCTTATATTGCAGAAGGAAAGAGTTGGGATGATTCTGAAAATGATGAAGATAAGGAAGTAGGAAATTATGCACTCATGGCCTTGAAGCAAGGAGAGTCATCCTCATCAAAAACAAAAATACCAACACTTACCACTATTGATTTAAATGAAAGTCAATATAAGGAAACTGTTGAAAAGATGAGCATAGAAATGTTCCACATTCATACTAGCATGATAGCAGTAACTGAGAAAGTCAGTAGGTTATCAAAAGCTAATGAGAAGCTTGAGAGTGAGAAACAAAAGTTTGGTCTAATGCTTGTGGAGCTTGAAATAATCAAGCAAGAAAATGAATATCTAAAGAACAATCTCAAGTGTGCTACTGAGATAGAAGATATGTTGAGGGAGAAGCTAGAGAAGAATGAAGTAAAACTGAAATCATTCAGAAATGCATCTCAGTTAGTTGGTCAGTACCATGAAAAAAACAAGTCATGTGCTAACATAGCTATTGGATTGGATTATGATGCATTGAACAGTAACAGGAAAGTTGAGGTTGATAAGGGAAAAACAACTGCAAGTAAAGATGTCCCAGCTATGCTGAGAAAGGTTGGTTCACCCATGTTCAAAGCATGTGAAGTAAATTTCAGTGAATAATAGTTGATCATAAAGCAAGAAACTGCTGATGAGGACAATGAAAAGAAATGTATGAAACAACTCCAACTTCTAAAACTGAGAAGAAGCCCGTGGTTGATCAAACTCCCAAGAAGCCAATCAAGGAAAGTAAAACAGAATATGCAAGAAAGAAGAAGAAAAATTGAAATGGAAAGATTGGGATAAATAAAAGCAATAACTTTGCATTTATTGTTGATGCTCCTAGAAAACAATATCAGAAATGTGGCTCTACAAATCATCAAACTCACCTTTGTAAAAAGGCTGTTAGTGAGCTAAGATTGGGAGCATGCAAGTATGGTGAAGCAAAGACTGAAGATCCATATTCCTTATGTGATAAGTTTGATTTCATTCCTTGCAACATGAAAGTAATGACAAGTTGCCATAAGCTGAGAGTAGACCTCAAGGAAATCAACATTAAGTCTGCAGCCAAAAAGGAACATGCAAATTAAGCAATGAACACCATTCTTTCTGAATCAACTCATTCTAATTCTATACATTCTGTTAACAAGAAGAAAGTACCCAACATAGCTTGGGTAGCTAAAAACACTTAATCCTCATTATGTGCAGGAAAAAGTGAAGAAAGTCATATGGATCATAGACAGTGGATGCTCAAGACAAATGACAGGTAACATGGCCCTGCTATCACAGTTTGAGGAGATGGTTGGCCCATTAGTGACTTTTGGAGACAACAGCAAAGGTTTCACAATGGGATATGGAAAACTGATTTCTGGAAATATTGTCATTGAAGATGTAGCATTGGTTGCTGGTTTGGAAGTAAATCTCCTAAGTGTTAGTCAATTCTTAGATAGAGGATTTAATGTTAAATTTGACAAAGAAGAATGATTAATCATTATCAAAAAGACTAATGAAGTTGCTCTGAAAGGAGTAAGAAAAGGAAGCCTATTTGTTGCAGATTTGAACTCAGTAAATAAGGATGGAATTTGTTTCTTCTACACCAAGACATCTGAAGAACAAAGTAAATTGTGACATAAAAAGCTCTCTCACTTGAACTACAAAGTAATCAACACTCTAGTCAAAAAGGAGTTAGTGAGAGACATGACAAATCTAGAGTTTCCTCAAAATGAAGTCATTGAAGCCTGTCAAAAAGGAAAAATGAAGAAATCAAGTCACAAGAGTAAAACTGTGAATTCCATAAGTGGACCTTTGCAACTTATTCACATGAACTTATTTGGACCAGTTAATGTCCTATCAATTTCAAGAAAGAAATATGCACTTGTGATGGTGGATGACTACTCAAAATACACATAGGTAGAATTTTTGGTAAATCAAAATTAATTGATTTATTTGGAAATTAACTGAAATATGAGTTATAAATATTTCAGAAATCTCTGTATATTTATTTTTCAAAAAGTCAAATTCAACTTAAAATTTTTTAATTCTAAGAAAACTGTCTAAGTGTTAATTTACATTTTTAATGTGTGAAATTAGCACAAGACAGAGTCAAAAAGAACAAAAGTATTTAGAGAACTGAGTTCTCGATAAGTCTAATTGACTTCTCGACAAGCCATTTTAAGAATTCTCGAGTGAGTTCTCAATAAGTCATTTTTCGGACTTCTCGAAGGACTTCTCGACAAGATTTATTATGACTTATCAATAAGTCATTGTAGAGTTCTCTATAATTATTAACTCATAGAGTTCTGTACAAGTATAATTTTAGACTTTTCAATAACTCAGGACTAAAATAATTTAATTAAATAAATTATTTTGGTAAAGTACTTTTGACAAATTCATTCTGATTTTATTCTGATTTATTCAAATAAAAATTGGAAATTTTTCAGTCCATTCAAGACAAACTGGGTATTTATTTGACTTTTCGACAAGTCATTTTCTAGTTCTCGATAAGAGTCGGGAAAATGACATATCGATATGTATCAATTCTCTATATATGACTTCTCGATAAGCAAATTCAAACGTCCATTTTTAGTTCTCGATAAGTCATTTACCTTTTACTATAAATACCCAGACATATCGACATACACCTCTTTACGCCTTCGAGAACTCTAAGTGACCTAATTTTTCTAATTCTATATTGATTCCTCTCTCGTTTCAAGCTCTTCCTCTCTAATTTTTCTTACCCATTCACCCTTACTCAACTACAATGGCACTAAACAATGATAGAGCTGCAATCCCCAATAATGGAACTAACTACCTTGCTTTTACAGATGCTAACCAAGCTCCTGATAATTTCAAGGGGTTTGTGAAATTTTTATCTGAGTCCTATCTTACAGGAGCTTTGACTGCTAACCTAATCCTCTACTTAAATGTTTTGCATGAGTTTTGGACAACAACTGTAGTGAGGAAAGTTATGCATGATAATGGTACATCTATAGTGGTGAACTGCTCTATTGGAGGCCAACAGATCGAGTTCAATGAGCAAGATGTGAATGCAACTTTGGACATCCCTACTGAGAACATGGTGGAGGTCCCTACTCAACAGGAACTGTATGAATTCATGGACTTTGTCAACTACGGTGAGAAGATCAATCTAGCCACTCTCAACAAGAAATATCTGAGAAGAGAGTGGTCTTTTATATTTGACTCAATCATAAGGGCCTTCACCTGCAGAAAGACAGGTTATGACAACATATCAAGTGGTACAGAAGCTGGTGCACTCAATAGCCTACAACAGACACTTGAATATGGGCTTGTTGATCCTTGAAGAACTAATCACCAGGCTCACAATGCCACTAGCTACAAGAGGTAAGGAAATATTATTTCTTAGGTTTATAATGTCCACTTTAAATCAAAAGGTTAGGGACATTCATTTACTTAATGGTATTATTAGTTCATTAATAGGCAATTCTAAGAAAGTATCCAAAATTCTATTTGGATCACTTACTACAAAGAACACGCTACCTTTAGGTCTTAGAATCTCTCCTTTTATGTTGAAGATATTCAAGACCTACCCTTACCCGATGCCTTATATGAGGTCTCAAATTACATCAACATCTATTACAACAATGGTTCCTGAACCTGTGGAAGAACAAACACATGAACACTAACAGGGACCTTCCAATGTTGAGACCCTTTCTTCTGTACCATTAGAAGCTAGGAAACCAACCACTTCATAATCTTAAAAGTGTGAAGTGAGTAAAAAGAAGAGAAAGCATGTAAACCTGTCAATTATAAATGAGAGTGGTGAGGAACACACTAAACAAGAGTCACCCTTGGTCAAGAAAACAAAGAAGGCTAAATAAACTGAGCTGACCACTCAAGCCACCTCTGCATCCTCTTAAAAGGGTGTAGTTGTAAAACAGGGGAAAAACAGACTCTAGGGGCATCCTCTCAACAGGGTATCTCTATTGAAAAGAGCACTCACCCTCGTGCAC